>NC_139725.1:27210334-27745349 GCF_964211835.1 Anser anser | reverse complement strand
ATACACTAAACTATATACACAATAAAATACTTTTCTACGTAAGTGGAAATTCAATATAAATATTTGTACGCTCTACCAGGAGAATAAATAAAATGAAATTTGATGTTCAGCAGTATTGATTTTCTATGCTTCTTTATATTTGGGCTTTGAAGATATTTGTTTTTGTAAGAGTAAGCTTATAAGACTTCCTTTACATTCTCTACATGTCAAAATAAGCATCACAGGGAAATTTTCAAGTCAGCTGCTTCAGTACACAAGACAAATCCAAAAGTTTGGCTACTAAAAAAAATACTTCAGAATTTATGGGTTTGATATAGAAACAAAAAAACCAGATGAGAAATAAAGTAAAACTCTTTGCAATACATTTTCATATAAGCGTGTAGACTAATCCTCACACAGAATTGATTTAAAATAAACTCAGAAGACTTGATGCTGGTTGTGGCAAATCAGACAATGCAGTGGGACACTAGATTTTGCAAATGCCCAGTCATATTTGTTTTAGTTGGACAAGAGAATTTGTGTACAACTAATCCTCTGGGATCTCAGGCCATCTTGAAGAGAAAACATCATATGGCTGTACTTTTAAGCAAACAAGGCGTTTTGGTTTCTTTGTATGACTGAATATTTTGAAACTCGAGTAGAAAATGAACTAGCAGTTAGTTTTGGTGTGACAGAGTCACTGTTATTTAGATGCTTAAATAGAAACCTGTGGTGGTGCTGGTCAGCTGCAGTTTGCTGAAATCCTTGGCTGATCGAAGGTACCCTCTGAAGAGGAAAGCATGACAAGGAGACACCACCTGTAAAGGAAAAATGTTACAAATTGAGACATAAAATTCAGCTTCCTTTTCCAAGTAAAAAGGCTTATGTCTGTACAAGAGCACTGCCCTTCTGTAAACTGCTATAAACTCTACGGCTACTCAGAAGTGAATACAGTAACATTCAGCTGAGTGCCATAAGCACTAGAGGAGGAATTTGGCTTAGCTGCTCAGTTACAACAAAAATAACATTTAATGTGAAATTAAGATATTGCATGTGATTGCTTCATGCTCTAAAGCATACTCTGCAAGTTGCTTTTATTCAGTATAACCATCTGTCACCTTTCTCAAGAATTTTCATAGAATCATAGAATATCCTGAGTTGGAAGGGACCCACAAGGATCATCGAGTCCAATTCGTGGCACCACACAGGTCAACCCAAAAATTCAGACCATGTGACTAAGTGCACAGTCCAAACGCTTCTTAAATTTTCTCCACAAACTGAATATTTAAAATTGACATGAGCAAAATCTCATCTCATAGTTAGATAATATCATAAAAATACACAGCTCTTCACTGTAGGGACATGAAAGAGCTAATAGCTTCACTGTGCTCTCCAGTCTGCTGGTCAGACTGAAACTGTTGGGCATGTCAGAGCTCCATTTCTGCCATAGGACTCCATTAAATTGCTCCCATTTTGTGCCACACCGGTATATTCAGTGACTTAGTATTTGCCAGATGCAAAAGCTGTAAGCTTCTAAGACCCTACCCAAAAGTGTGGAAGGAAAAAATAGACATACTTTCATTCAGAAATAGTAGGAATGCAACCATGTGCAAGCTGTTGCTGTCTGACACAGTTTGAGTATGGGATCATTATTTATGTCACGTGGAAAAATAAGAAGTGGCTGCTAAAGCTCTCTAAAAAAAACATCACACAAAACCTTCTGGTTAAACCTTGGTCTGGTTTAACCTTAAACCTTAAACCTTGTGTCTAAATATTCAAAAACAGCTAAATGATTTTATCCATAAACGTAGATATTTTTGCTTATGTTTCTGTAATATCAAAGTTTGCTGAATTCTGAAGGCAGGTTCTCCCACCAGACAATTCAAAAGAACACAAGGGGAGACATCAAGCCACCTCACTTCTTCAGGTGTCTGTTGCCAAACATGTGCATGGCCAATTTTTCAGTACTAATTTTAACATCCTGGAGGCTGCTCTGATTTGTACCAGTTGACAAGTTTCCAAAGGAGCCGTCCTTGTGGCCACAGCTTAGAGGGGCTCAGGAAAGTATCAGTCATGATTCCATGCTGACACTGGCACCGAGACAGCATACAGCTTATTCTGGCTCTATGCTAGAAGGCATCCCACCCACAACTGTAGGAAAATGTCAGGTATCAGTGTAGTGCAAAGTATTCTTAATAGCAATATTTCTGGAATTTGTTTTTTGAACTTGTTTGTAAACCTATACAAATACAATCTATACACCTCGCACTTACTGTGCATTGCACAAGCAAGCAGATAGCTAAAATGAATATTGTCAGAAAGAAAAGGACTCAATCTTAAGACAGAAGACCTGTAGGGAGACAGAGTTTTAAAATATGTATTTTTTTGATTTTGCACTCAGGATGCTCAGTATTGAAATTTTTGCTTGCTACTTATTTTACATTATTTATAAATTTACATTATTTATTTCTCTTAATTTGTATTACGAAAGTATGCATTGTTAAATGCACCTTCTCACTTCTCTCTTATTTCTCTACATGTACATGCTAAATATAATGATAGGCCTTCTTCTGTTGAAAACATTCATATTTTACACCTTTTTTCCTCCTGTCCACAAGGTAGTGATTTTCTTTCTTAGCCACAGATTATTCTCTCCCAAATCCATCATTCCCAACCACTCATTTGGTGGAGCACAGCAAGCTTTTTCAATCACTCCATTTTGCTGATGATGCATATGAGGTTGCAGAACTTAGTCTTGTCCTCACAAGTGAATTGTTTTGGTACAATTTTGTTGTAAATCTGAAGTATTGCAGTTACAATCTTATACAAGGAGGTTCTGATTCCAATACCACAAAGCTTTTTTAAGTTTGTTTGCATCACATGGAAAGAGTTCTAAGCTAAAGTAAGCAAGCAGTTCTTCTCTAATAAAAGTGTTCCTGCAGGAGATTATACCCATGTAACAGTTCAAATGATTTGTACCCTTTTGAGACGAAGTCCTAGACAATGACGTGCTCCATGCAGACATAGAAGATGCATCCAGATGGTAGCTCTCTGTGTTGTCTTAATTGGTTCAGATAGCATGGTTTTCTTTCATAATAGCATGTCTCAATTTTTGGTCAATTTTTAGAAGGAAAACTGTCCTTAGAGCTGAAATTTTACCATGGCTATAAGTCATTAAGTTGCTAAGAACCTTTCAGAAGCTTGCTATAAATGCCAGCTTATAAAAAGCACTAAACTCTAATAAAAAAAAAAATGTAGTAGTAAATCATTTCTCATATTATATTGTCCATAAGCATGACACTTTCTCTGTATTTTCAGACATCTAAAGAACAATAATGCTACATGTTATGGTAGTCAGATGGGTCAACAGTCTAAAGAGCCAGTCCTGCTCAGACTGCATGAATATGTACTTTAAGAACAGACTTACATGGTAGAAAATTAAATAAAAGAATCCTAGGAGAAATTTCAGTTTAGAAAAACATCACCCCACAGGGAAAAGAACCCACTTGTCAGAAAAGGCTGAAAATTAATTTTACCATCTGAAAGACTGAGTTTTCCTAGTAATTCAGTGACTGATTCTCCTAATGGATTCCCTATGGGTAGATTATTTTCATGTACATTGAACCAGTTTTGATAAGAACATCTTAAATTAACAGCTTAGATCTGCAAACATTTGCACGATTTTTGTCTGGTTCTACTATTCCTTGTGCTTTGAAGACTCTAATCTCTGCTACTGCAACCTCTGAAACATGAGGGTGAGATGCCTGATTTCAGAAATGCTCATGTTGTCTTTTCTGTGAAGTAAAGGAACATTTCAGATCATGAATGTTCAGGAACTACTAGAAATGGAATTTTAAGTCCAGGAAAAGGTGGGTAGCTGTGATGACATGAACACCGAGTAAGAAAGTATTCATCATTTTAGAGGGTTTAGGTGAGAGTACAGACAAACGCATTTAGGTAATATTTAAAAATTGGTCAATTCATAATCTTTTGCTCATGAGGCAAACACAAAGGCCTCTCCTTAAAGCTCTCTTTGCTCTCTACTTGACCATTCCATGCATCACAAATCAAGACAGTAATTGAGGTGTCAAAATGCCTGTAGAAGATCTTGTGAAACCCCTACTGTTTTTAAATCATACTACTTCATACACCTGAAAATGTATTAAATTAAAATTACTTTTAACCTTGTACTAGTCATGCTTTTGTTCTTGATCTATGCAGAACTCAGATCCTTCAGTTTCTACTTCATGCCTGTTATATAATTCTTCTTTGAATGGGATTTAAGTATACGTTTCACTTTCTATGGTCATTTTTTCTACATAGAAACATGATGCACATCTATCAATTTATAGAAGATGTCTATAAAAATAAGGGAGAGAGAGACATTTAAAAATGGGTAGAGGTTAGGAAATAATTTACCTGGCAATCAGAGACCAGCACTTTATCTACTGCCAGTGAGGGTAAGCACTTAGAAAGTTAATCTCGTATTCAGCAGTACCAAGTTTATCTCCTGACAGAAGATTGCTAGATGAATTCCAGGACCAGAGTGGTTTTTGTTTGTTTGTTTGTTTTTGTTCTGGGACTAGTATATAAGGAATTATTCAACTGCCATCGTACTCAAAAGACTGTCTCTTTTATATCTATGTTTATCATTCAGTTGACTCCAGTGTAGCTGATTTACAGATTCAGATTTCACAATTTTGCCTTCCAGCCAAGTTGTCTATGCAGTTTTACACTGATTTTTTATTTCATTTTTTTCCAGTTTTGATATCCAGAAGACTAAAAGGTAGTTAAGCAACTACTACCCTGGTTTACCTAATAACAAGTTCTCATCCATGATGAAGAGACATTTTAGGGCAATGAAAATCTTCTCATATTCAGTTAAATAGATCATTTTAAAACTAATTGTAATCTGATCAAATATATTTGATTTGCATTAGCATAATTCTAACACCTCATGGAGATTTCTTGAAAATCAAGACTTTCAGTGCTGCTTTACATTTTGGAGCATTAGGAGTATAGAAAATTCAAGAAATAAAATTTCAATAAGAACAAACTACTAATTAGTGACATGCTGGTTACTATGAAACAGGATGGAGCCAACATAAATTGTGTATAACTGTAATTCTAAACATATCTCCTATCACTTAGTAGAGAGGACAGTCTTGAGGTTCAAATCCCTTCATTCCACTTAGACAATGCATTGCATCATATGATTCCAATTTATTTCCATTTATTACAGACTACTTCTGTAACACTTTTCATTAAAGGAAAGAAGGAAAAAAAAAAAAAGCAAAAAACAGCAGATGGAAACAACACTCGAGTGCATTGCTCTGACACCAAAATCATTAAATGCTTAAAGCCTTATTTAAAAATAAGTTTACAAACTCCATTTTTAATTAAGACGAGGTGAGAATAACAATCCAAAATTCAGAAAACTGCACTGTAAGAGACGTTCAAAAATTTGCTAGATTTTGGTCCATGGAACTTGCAGGAAGGCAAAGGGCTTTTTTATACTAACTCTCCAAGTGCAGGAATAAGAAGAACCACTGTCCACAGGCTCAGCTATATCTGTGTTCACAATCTTATATGCATCTCCACTTTATCCACATATATTAATCATATACTTTGGATGGAGCTGCCTCTAGACAAGTGTGTTGAAGATAGCATCCATTAAACACTAAAAGCTTATTCCCTGACATCAGGCTTCATTCTGAAAGCTCCTTTGATAAATGTCTTATTTAGTTTCTGGACAAGTCCAGAGCACAAAGAACATCTTTTATTTCTGAGAAAGGACAGATATTTGGTGAGCTTACATTGTATTTTGAAGGATTCTAAGCTATTCCTACCTGGAGGGGGAAAATGGCTCACCAAAACATACAAAGAGTCCTCTAGCAGATGGGACTTCACACACACACAACTTCTGCTACTGGAATTGTTTTAATGTTGGCAGCTACACAGAGCAAGATGGATTTCATGTCTACCATAGAGAAAGCTGCCTTTGTCCTGTCTTTATTCAAGTTGAGTCTGTCCTGACTATAATACACTGTGAGTAGAATAGTCTTTCTATAAACTGCCATGACTGCTGAGCTTCCACTGCCACCTGGAATTTCATTCATGTTTAGGGTAAATATCACATGTTTTTAATAGCATTAGTAAATTGATACCTTGCTCCATAACTAATGTGACCAGCATTTCTAGCTAAAAACATTGTATTTCTCCTTTTCCCCAAAGAAGGAAAAAGTGTGAACTCCTGAAAATGTTTTTCAACATTGCACCTTTTACTTCTCAAAACAATAAAGAAAGAGCCAGTCTCCTCTGTTCACATAAGCAGAATATTTCTGTTAGCAGCTGCTCTTTCTTTGCATAGGGTGCCTTTAAGCAAAAAAAAAAAAGATCACTGAATAAATAAACTGGGCCTCTTTCCCTTCATCTGCCTCTTGCTCCTAAAACGTCTCATTTTTTACATAATTGATCAGCGTTATTTGGATGAACGTGTTTGCACAGCTTTGGCAAGCAACCGCGTATTTTTTCCTTCTCATGCTGGAAGGAACATTTTATTTCAAAGAGTTAAACAGCCACAGAGACCCTTGAGATGCTCTACATCCTCTAGCTGTGGTATGCACTCTGCTAAGCTTTGAACGATACACTATGCAGCAGCCCCTTTGAGGATACGGCTATGTAAACCATCTTACAGACTCTTTTCCTACCTATACTAAAGGTCTAGTGTCTCCAGGCAAAAAAAATAAAAAAACAAAAATATAAAAAAAAAACCTAATGATTCCTCTAATTGGAAAAAATTACTGCTAGAAAGAATCAACAGGAAAGGACTGAAATGAATAGGTAATCCAAACACGTGCCTGAAATTCCACCATTAATAATATAATTGGTGCAAATGTTCCCAACAATGCTTCACTGTTAGTCACACATACCACTGTTTACATTGTTATGATGGTTAGGTTACCACAGATATAACCGTACCTTAAGTCTGGGAAGGTTGTGGCACGATATAAGTCAACCTCCTGTCACACTTCCGTTTATTTTGCCACCAAAGAGGGAGTTAGCAGCAGAGATGCAGATCCCATATGTGCTGAAGTCCCAGAGCCACATGGATTTCTTTTGGAAACTGGGATCATTAAGTGAAAAAAACTATGAAATAAGCCCTTTAAACACAATAGCCAAATTCTTTTCTCAGTCAGTAAGTGTAACTCAGGAATTCTGATTCTCTTTTTTCAGCTGCCAGATGAAGCCACAGTAGGAGTACATGGTTGGTCTTATGAAAAAACAAACACATCTACCAGTGCAAGACTTAAAGTCACTGCACAAAACACATTTTAAAAAATTTATTTATTCAGTGGAATCATTCCTTTCTGTCAGAGAATAAAAATTGGTAATATCCCCTGTGTCACCATGTGTGATGGCTCTCCGCAACTTACTCTTGCGATCTCTCCCATTCAGCATACATATGCAGCCACTCGGAATTTAGCCAAGTGGGAGTGACAAAGATCTAGTTTGGACAAGATATCTCAAACCCTCTATTTATATAATTAATTTATATAACATTTCACCACTGAATATGATGAGTTGTCAGGCCAGTCACTGCCTGCTTCTTCATCTAAAGACAGACCACATTTCATGACCACACTTCACCTTTTGCAGCATGGCAGGAACATTTTACCTTACTTCTGAAAGGCTCCATGGCATATTTTCAACTTTGTCTTGACGGACACAGCTCTGAAGTTATTTTTAAATCTGCCAGTCTAGTCTTCTTTCATAATAGCCATTAGGTTCATTGTTATTCTAAATTTTGACACTGCTTTTTGTTGCTTACATGCAGGTTATGTCTCAGTAATAGAGTTGGGGGGGCAGAGAGGGGCACAGACGAAGGGGGGTCAGAGAAGGAAAACCAAGAGAGGATGAAGGTAAAAGACATGTGACATAAGATCCCTAACAGTTTTTTTTCTTTGACAGATGAGAGAAGCATAGATTGTATGAAGTATTTTGGGGCTCAAGGCATTGAGGGATCTATCTCCATCAACTGAAGAAATGATTTCTGGATATAAGACGTTTGCTATTATTGGAAGACGAACAGAGGGACAGAATACAGAACCTCTGTAGAATGAAAAAGCCCAAAGGAGACTGAAACACAGCATTCCAAATAATTTAGGAAAAACAACACTGAGGGCAAACATTTCCTTTATATAACTTGGCAGACCAGTGCTAAAAAATGAAATGTGGATCTCTAGCACTTGGCAACAGCAAACGGCCAAAAAAGGTCCTGTGTGAATAATATGCAGAGCAACTGTGAGTTTTAATTCAATTCATCACAAAAATTAGGAAAAGATTTTCTACCTTGCCAAATTCTGAACTACTTTTCTGATCTGTTTCTTTTTTTTTTCTTTTTTTTTTTTTTAAATCAAGCCCTAACAATTATTTTTCTATTACAAAACATACTAGCAACATAGAATTATTGATAGTACAATGCTGGGAATGTTATTGACTTTAAAAAAAAAAGACATCTTAAAAGGCCAAATCTAAATGTCTCATTAATTTTGTTAGAAGGTAACTTATCTACAGTGGGTCAGCCCTGGAATGGCAAGGCTTGGGGGAAGTAATTTATCTATTGCTATCAAAAGATCTCTTGTAACACAAAGTTCAGCCAAATTTATCTGTCCATTCAGGTTATCATGTCCTGTTTTCTTAACCTAGAAATTTGCTCAGAGAGCATTAGCTCACCACTAGCTCCATAGCCCTTCTCCCATAGAAGAAAAACTGTATTTGTAGCATTTTTTTTTTGTGTGTGAATTAAAGCTGTGAAGCAATATTGGCCTTTTGAGGCCAAAATACTAAAGATTCTGAGCTTGTGTTCCCATATCTGGCACCAAAATATGTACCCGTATTTTTTGCTCTAAGTCAAAACATCTGTTGAAAACTGATAGGTATCAGTAGATGAGAAGTGGTCATTCTTAATGCCATTGATAATAAGAGGATAATAGACAATAAAAACTGTCAGTGAAGTTACAAGTAATGAAAGCACTGAATCAGATAAATAGGAACTGGCCAAACTCACTTACTAAACCAAACCATGCCTGGAAATCTTGGGGGAGAATTCTAGGTGGAGCAGATCAAATCCTTGACACAGATCCTGTTAGTGGTTTGCCAGTACTGCCTATCCTGAGCCAAGGACCAAGCACAGGCTTTGGCAATGCTTAGCTTCCTAGCATAGTTAAGCTTCATGTGAGGTGCCAGCAATGACCCAGATACAGTCACCTTCAAACAACTTCCTAGTTTATTTATTCTGAGTGATCACAATACTTTACAAATTGCTTGCAACAACAAAGAAAAATGTCTTGTTGAATCAAGTTGTCTGAAGAGAAGATGTTGTAGGTTCGCCCTGCTGCATGGAGAACAGCCAGGCCTTAGCAGAGAGTTTGAAGAACTGCTGACAGTGGACCTGTAGCAGCAGAACACTAGGTTTTGGGGAGTGTGAGTTGCCTCTACCTTGAAACAAAAATGGCTTCTTATATTTTCAGGGATTTTCCATTACTTTAGGTTTTAGAATCTAATTTTCATTTTAATATATTTTAGCTCTTCTTATAAATTCAATTCCAAAGGCAGTGTAAATCAAAGCATTTTCTGTATGAGTTGTGGGAAGAGCCTAGGGTTTCTGATTTTCTATAATGAGCAAAAGAGAAATGGGTCGAAGACATCTTTGCCTGTGTTCTGAACAATCTTTTAATGTTAAAAACCTTATTTTCAACTGAAAAAAAAATTCAAAAATCCCACTGATTTCAGGAGACCAAGAAACTGACTGAGACTCTAAAATGTGGAACATGAAAATTTCTGAAGAAGCATCAGGTTTCATCGTAAGATCTAGAAATCTGTCAAGTCCTACTAGGCATCATTTCTTACACCACTGAGTGAAAATTCACTTTTTTTTTCTTTGTCTTCTCTTTACAGTTTCATAGGCCCAGAAGCTCATAGGATTTATCAGCAGAAGATAGCAAATCCCGACAAAAGTTAGTGCTACAGAAAATCCAATAGGAAATAACATGCTTCCGCAGCTATAAAAACAACAAAACCAAAACCAAACCAAACCAAAACTCAAAAAAAAAACACAAAACCAAACAACAAAACACAAACAGAAGAGAGCTTCTGGCAGTGTGGGAAGTGGCCTAAATAAGGCCATTTTTAGGAACTACTGATACGATACGTCAGGAAATTATACTTATTTCTGCAGTTTTGCATTGATTCTGGGGAAAGTCTTGGAAATGGCTGTAAAACACCAAATGGAAGAATGGTCAGTAAACCACATCTTGAAGCAAGGACAGCCAGCATGGTCTCAGTAAGGGAAGGGCATGCCTCGCTTGCTTGCTGGAATTGCTTAAGCCTGTGCCTGCCAACACAAACAGGGGGAATGCTGTGGACACTGCATACTTGGATTTTCAGAAAGCACTTGCCAGAATTCCTAACTGAGATTACTGTCTAATGTGCAAAGCCATAGCCTAATTCGGAACGGGCAAAGGGGGCCCCACAGAAGTTAAAAGTGGCCCATTGGGCAGGGGACAAGGCAAACCCCCTGAAGGCATGGGGAGGTTTCTGCTTCTAAGAGCTGGCCTTACTAATAAGCTTCAAAATGCCTGGCAAGTTGGACTTGGTTTGGATGTGTACATAGAGAAAAGGAGTTGCAATACATCCGGAGGCACAAAGAGATCATTTTATTATTAAACATGAAAGATAATTAATAGCCAAATTGTAATTTTGCTAATTTTGTAAATTTCAAGATTAAAGAAACTCAAAGCAAAGGGCAGAGCTGTACTCACCAAATCTCTACACAGCCTATTAGAAAAATAGCTTGAGACACACCAACAGTTTTTAGCCAGAGCTACCGAGAAAAAAATGAAGGCTAGAGTAACTGTGAGGTTGTAAATAACTGAAATGTCAAGTTAGCTGTGGAACTGAACAAAAAATAAAAACTTGGTTTGATCTCAAAAGAAAGTTGAAAAAGTTTATTTAAGGTGAAAAAAAATATTGGGGACCAGGACGAGCAATCTGATTCAATGTTTCTAAAATGTATTTCCAAATGCTAATAAAAAAAAAAAAGCCAGGTATAAAATAAGAAATAAGAAAATTCTTTTTTAACTACTGTGCAATTGAGGCACTCACTCAGAATTTAGGAAACATATATCCTTTTCTATCTTCCCACTCATGCTGACTTTAACAAGTCCAGTATAATGTATTATAACATTGGATGTATTTCCTCTTCTGTTGAAGCTGTTCTTTCTGCCAAAAGTATTTATATATTCATTTACTTGGAGGCAGAAAAGAACAGTACTCACTACCTGTAGGGAAACAGACTAACCCCTGATTCAATTATTATTTTACATGAGGTAAATTCAGTGAATTCAATATTGACACCTCCAGATTGGACTAGATGACTTCCTTCCAGCCAGAAAAATGAGATGAATCTATGAAAATCTCCTCAACAGAGAGAATATTGTGTGGTCTGGTAAGCACCAACCTTGGAAGCCCCCAGCATTTCGAGTGGGTATCATAACCACTCCTGGATTAAGACAGCTGTCCACTTCATTACCATGCAAACCTGGTGAATCACTTCACAGTGAATCACCTCACAAATTTCATCTGTCTGGTTGTCATAAAAATCTACTCTCATTCTCCCAGAGCAGAGAACATGAAACACAATGTGTAAAATACTAACATTTTTACAAAGATGGGTCTAAAGGTATGCATCGTAAAGGTGAATTACAGAAGCCAGAGCTTGTATTTAATGTCTGCAAAATCACCTAAAGCTTTCTCTTTAATCTACCCATACAATGAACAGATGACTAGTCATAGCAATTGCCAGGGACACTTATAAATGAAATAACTTTCATTCTTCAATATGTTTGAAGATCATTACTTGGACTGTCTTGCACATTGTAGTAGTTTTGTAGGTTTAAACATGTCTGTGGTACACCTAACAAAACTTAACATTTTTGCTTAATTTCAGTGTTTTAAAAACAAACAAACAAACAAACAAAACACACCATCCTGTACTAATAAGTTAAGGTAACACAGAGGAAGATATGGCCCCCACTGGATTAGGCCACTGTGCAGTGTGACTTCTTCACAAAGTGGGAAGACCTTCACTCTAGCTGTCATTGCTAATAAGAGAAGGGAAAGTACCCCACAAATCTGCAACCTGATCACAAAAAAGACTGTGAAATATCAGATGCAGGAAGGAGCTCTGTGGCAGCCAATTCAGTGTTTAGAGAGTGCCATTCAGTAGCAGCTCAGTTCTTCCTATTTACACAACTGGACTAAAATAAACAGGAGTTTATATCAGGGAACCATTGCACTTGAAGACTTCCTTGAAACCTTCATCTCCTTCTGTTTCCCAACCCTTCTATTTCAATGACCCTTTAAAGAAATAAGCCTGTTGCCATAAAGCTTTGTGTCTTACTTCTCAGTGCATTTTGCACAAATTGAGTAACACCTTTATCACACCCACAACACAGACCCAGAATTGTGGTAAATCAGCAGCAGGTCATTAGGAACCAAAAGCAAACATCAAGTGTTGCACTTTTATACTACTACTTTTTACACATGCAGTCAACTACGTGAGGATGAAACCTCATGTTAAAATAACTTTTTGCAACACCACTGCTGTTGTTAGATTGGGACTTGTACCTCTGATTTATAGTGAAGGTATTAAATTAATGAATGACAAGTTGGTTTGCTGTACACTACAGAAAATACCAGTAACAACTGAACTGTATTTTGCAGAAGAACAGAAAAATGCAGTTACGCATACATCATAAAGTCATACAGTGTTTACTACTTGTTCAGTGCAAATTTGTCATAAATCATGGATGGATGCAACTGCAGCGCTATAATTACAGTACTGTACTTTAGGAGGGCAAAGTACTGTGATAACTTAGGGATTACTTAAGTACTTAAGTACTAAAAACCATGGCAAGCTATATAATTCTGGAGCATCAGGTCAGCAAACACAAAAAATGGCAAAAGATGATTTTAAGAAATATTATTTAAAAACCTCAATGGGAGAGCTGTGAATCCAGATTCTATTTAACACAAACCACTAAAGCCTGGGGAGAGAAGGAGTTCCTCAGGACAGCCCTGGGTTTGGCATGCTGTTTGCCATTTGAATAAGACACACTGACTGGGTATTTTCCTGTAACAAAAACTAAGTCTGCAAATATTTTTCCAAAAACAAAACAGAAAAAAATACCACTTTCATGGCCTATACTTGAATGACTGGGATAATGGCATTGGGTAAGTGGTCATTGTCTGAACAAATTTTTATAGCAAATAGCGAGACACAAGCAAATGGCAAATTACAGGCAAATCACCAGGCCATTCCTCCTCTCAAGAGAATTAAGCTTAGTGAAGCAAGTTGTATGGTCCTTCTTGTTGCCATACAGACATACACAGATACCCTAGCATATGTTCTGTCATATATACACTATAGACATGGGAATTATAATTTGAAGCACAATGCTGTAATTTCATGAAATACTTTGGGAAAATGCTACACTACCTCATATAAAATATAAGCCAGTGTTCAAAATTAGCAAGCACTACAGATCTGTTCATGTCCTACATTGTTTTACTGTTAAACTGTCACACAGAACGATAGCAAGTATCCTGTAAGGTCGAAGACGAGGGCTATTGTTTAATTGTTAGCAATGAACTGAGCACAAATAACAACCTAACTAGTACTAACAATTCAGCTCTTCTTCCTGAAGTTGTAGCCAGTTTCTCACTACTACTTCAAAACAGTGTATGGTGCACTACTTTCAGCTGTTAGTCTGCATTTCTTGTCACCCACATGATCTCAGAACAAGGCTGTCATGGCTCCTACCTGTGCCCCTTGCCCCAGGAGGGGCCTGGCAGAAGGCAGCCATCAGCTTTCCCCATGCACTCCCTGCACATTCGTTCCCCACGGGTCGGCATTGGGGCCCATCCTCTTTAATATCTTTATTGATGATTTGGATGAGGTTATTGAGTGCACCCTCAGTAAGTTTGCACATGATACCAACTTGGGGGAAGTGTTGATCTACTGGAGGGTAGGAAGGCCCTGCAGAGGGACCTGGACAGGATGGGTCAATGGGCAGAGGGCAACAGGATGAGGTTCAACATGGCTTAGTGCCGGGTCCTGCGCTTTGGTCACAACAACCCTATGTAGCGCTACAGGCCTGGGGGAGAGTGCCTCGAAGGCTGTGCAGAGGAAAAGGATCTGAGGGTGTTGGTCAAAGCTCGCCTGAACATGAGCCAGCAGTGTGCCCAGGTGGCCAAGAAAGCCAACGGCATCCTGGCCTGTATCAGGAATAGTGTAGCCAGCAGGACCAGGGAGGTGATCGTCCCCTTGTACTCTGCCCTGCTGAGGCCGCACCTCGAGTACTGTGTTCAGTTTTGGGCCCCTCACTACAAGAAGGACATGGAGGCCCTGGAGCATGTCCAGAGAAGGGCTACGAAGCTGGTGAAGGGCCTGGGACACAAGTCCTGTGAGGAGCAGCTGAGGGACCTGCGGTTGTTTAGTCTGGAGAAGAGGAAGCTCAGGGGAGACCGTACTGCTCTCTAAAACTACCTGAAAACTTCTTTACTGTGAGGGTGACAGCACTGGAACAGGTTGCCCATAGAGGTTGTGGAGTCTTCTTCTCTGGAAATATTCAGAACCTGCCTGGATGCCATCCTGCACAATGTGCTCTAGGTGATCCTGCTCGGCAGGGCGTTTGGACTAGATGA
The DNA here is from genome assembly GCF_964211835.1 of Anser anser. Taxonomy (NCBI): domain Eukaryota; kingdom Metazoa; phylum Chordata; class Aves; order Anseriformes; family Anatidae; genus Anser; species Anser anser. Next base: position 27,730,601 of record NC_139725.1, on the reverse strand, counting down.
TCTTCAGAGGTCCCTTCCAACCTCGGCAATCCTGTGATTCTGTGTAAGGAAGTTGTGAAGAGCTGGGTGTTGGCCTCTTCTCGCAGATAACCAGCGATAGGACTAGAGGGAATGGCCTCAAGTTGCACCAGGGGAGGTTCAGGTTGGAAATTAGGAGACATTTCTTCTCAGAGAGAGTAGTCAGACATTGGAATGGGTTGCCCAGGGAGGTGGTGGAGTCACCATTCCTGGAAGTGTTTAAGGAAAGGTTGGACATGGTGCTTAGGGATATGGTCTAGTGGGTGATATTGGTGGCAGAGGGATGGTTGGACCAGATGGTCTTGAAGGTCTTTTCCAACCTTAATGATTCTGTGATTCATCCCACCAGAGTCACCCGGTTTCCACCAATATTACAGTCATTCCATCTTCAGAGGGATGAGCAGGATCTGTCCATAAAAGGTGATTTGGTCTGGGCCAGTTTGTTTGACGTCTCATCAGTCATTTTGGCTTCTCTTATTGCAGCATTAGGATTCCTCTCTCTACCTGTTGGTATAAACTCTCTTTGAAGGCAATCTTTTTTTTCTGTTTTTCTTTTTGTGAAAAAGTGACAAGGACTGGAAGGGTGGGTTTAAATGTTAATAGAAAAAAGAAGAAACTTTGAAACCCTGTAAAATGTTGTTTCTGCCACACTCTGCATTTCCTGGGTGCCTGCTGCAATGATGACTGGGTTGCTCTGCTTCTCTGGTCCTAGGTGCTCAGAACAGAGGCCAGCTAAGGCCATACCTCCCAATCCACCTCGCAGGGCTCCAGGGACTGCCTGAATTTCATGAAAGCAACAGCAAAGCAGTTCCTTGGCAGACAAGGTGCAAGTGCTCCCACCTCTCACTTCACACTGGGAACCCTTTACCTGTTTTGACAGTGCCCCTTGCAGCTTTGTTGTACAGGATGGGTTTCTTTCCAGTCTCCTTTTCACATGAATCATAATACAGACGACAAAGGACATATGCTGAATTATAGTCAGATTGTCAGGTAGTTTTGTGTTCTTACATATGAGGGAATACAGCAGAGGTGATCAAAAGAATTGCTTGCTACAATATTGGGATTATGTCCTATTTCAAAGATGCATTCATCATTAAAAAGGTTCTTTTGTGCCAGCTAAACTGGATGCAAGTGAAGGAGGGAAACAAACATTCTTAAATTTACTGGGGTAAAACAATGCTAAGAGTGGGACTGCTTAAAAAGCTAATGTTACTATTAGAAATACCATTAATTACCGCAAAATGCCTTGGACTTAAATGAGGAACACAGCAATGGAATCACTTATATCTCCCAAAGTACATTCTTATTTTCAGCTATGTTCCACACAACTCCAGTTCAAGAACCACTGGATTACAAGACCTAGCTCTTCACTATTCTTCTTTGACGTTTTAAGGTACTAAGCGCAAGTCTCCTGAGAAGATGGGGTGCGCCACTTGCTCACAGATTCTTTTACTGAAAATTTTGAAAATAATATTGAAATATTCAAATAGTATTTGAATATACATTCAAATCATTTGAAAATAATGATTAATTAATAATATCACCACATGGCATTTGATATGTATCTTGCAGTTTGAAAAAACAGGAAAAGGACAAAAAAAAAAAAAAACACTTAAATTTTCCATGAAGTTCTCTCTAAAATGAGTAACTCCGGTTGGAAGCACAGATCAAAGGACTAATTTATAACAAGACACTGGACAGCTAGAAGTCATCACAGTTGTTTATACAGGTTACTTACAGGCCAAATACAGACAGCCAGCATCCAGCCACAGAACTGCTCCGAAAGCCCTTCTAGTCCCCAGATGACTCTCTCCCTGCAGCACTGCCACCTGCCTGACTATGCCCCATCCCATTTTTTCATTTTATGAAGCGAAATACACCCAAGTATTACAGTGCACAAGGCAGGGAGCAAGCTACATCCTGAAATACCTTCCAAGTAAAACCATCGTCTCTTTGCAAAGAGAATCAATCCACCCTTGAGATGACTAAAAACCCCCAAATTACCTTCTTTACCCACCCGACTTCTGTGTGAAAAGGAGTAGTAGGTTTGATGAAAACAACAACAACAAAAAAAAAAAAAACGAGCATTGATTCCCTATCGTACTCTGTCATGTACATTTGGCTCTGATAACAATTAAAGTTCTGTAAAATACAAATGCTGATAGTTACAATTTTAAGCTGTCCAATTATACTGCTCAACTATAAACCTGTTTTCTAGTAAAAATGTGAACTGTTTCTCTGAATTATAAAGGGAAAAAAGTGAAACAGGAAGATATCATGGACAAAGCTGTAATTACTGAAGGTTTCGGTGACAACAGCAAGCTCGGGAACCTTGCTCTTCTGGTTAATTACAATGTCATTAGATGCCCTCAATGTACCATGTGCACAGGCCTTTACTTCAGGGCCTATCATTTATTCTATATATTAACATCCAGAACTATAACCTTGATATAACCTAGTCATTGGGAATGGCCACAAACCCTGCCACAGCATGTCTGGATGCCAATGCTGCTGCTTTATTGCATCTGAGACAGAACCACAGAAAACACATTGCTTTTAAAATGGATCGTAAGGTAAGAAAAGCATTGCTAACTGGAGGTGCATTGAATTGACCAGTAACTCTGTACTTCTAGCACCATGCACTTGAAAAAGTGCCTGTAAAGGACATTAATTAGTTAACCTCTATCACCTCCAGCGTAGGCAACTAAGTCCTACTGGAGAAACATGCCTGTTAAAATACGAAAATATATGGACTGCTGTTCAGATGTTAGATTTCAGTTCCAAGCTAGACCCAGTATTCATTTTTCTCATGTGGAGAAATAGAAACAGATGTGGAGTATCTGGTTTTGATTTCCACTGCCGTGTGGCGATCAGGAGGAGTTCCACTGAGTAAAGCCAGATCAGGTCGAAACAAGCTGCCTTGTAAATACTACTGAGGATCTAGAATCAGAGCCCTGAAACTTGCTTCAGACCACAGGGTCTGCCTCTGTCTCTAAAGGCTCAGTAACAATCCCCTCAGATCTCCATTTCCAAAATGGAAGCTGGTATTCCCAAGCAGAACCTTGCCCAGAACCAAACATTTTCCAATAAGCAAGTTTCTTTACTCTGAAGCATCCCGTGACTGTGTATTAATTATCTGGTATGTTGCTAACGAAAATGGCATTTAAACAGATAAAATGACTTGACCGAAATAGGTCACGTGGTTTTTAGGGGCGAATACAAAGTTCAAGGAAGGCAAACACAAAGTTCAAGGAAGGCCAACTTGGCTTTCCTTGGAAGGTCAAGTTCTTGTGCTTGTCAGAGCACTTGCTATTGCCCATGGGGTTCTTTCACTTGCTGACCCAAGTCTTCCCAGAATATTTCTGATCCAATACATTGGGAGTGCTGTATAACGGCTTGCTCTACATTAAAAACTAGCAGCACTTCTATGTAAAACACTATTTAAAACCCTGCAGCATTAGAAGAGATGTAGAAACACCCTCCCCACCAACAGAAACGTCGGCCACGTCTCGGTGCAAGCCAACACCGTTTCTAACGGCCGGGACACACGCCTAAAACAAAACGCAGGCGTCGGAGCCGGACCGCTGCCGAGCTCCTACTGCCCCGGTAGGCCCGGACCGCTCTCGCCGCCCGCCCGCCCGACATCTTGTGCGCAGCGCCGCGGGAGGCCGGGCCGGGCCGGGCCGGGCCGGGCCGGGCCGGGCCGGGCAGGCGCCGCCGGCCGAGCCACCCGAGGCGCAGCGGCGCCAGCATTTCGGCGGCCCGCACCGGCGGCGGCGGAGCGCGGGCGGCCCCTGCTGTTGCGCGGCGGCAGCGCGGGCGAAGGCCCCGATAAGGCCCCGGTGCCCGAGCCCCGGGCTGCGCCCGAGCCGCCGGCAGCCCGCAGCCGCTGCCCGGCGGGCCCTCGGCCCTCCCGTGAGGTGCTTGTGGCGGGAGGGCTGCACCCCGTGAGACCCCGTCTGAGGAACACGTCCGAAAGCAACTTTTTAAAGGATTTATGACCCTAACCAGAAGAAACTAACGGGTCGCTTCAGGAGGGCCGTGTCTGCCCTGCGAAAAGACTGGAACCTTTGAAAAAAGATACCCAAATTCTTTCATTCGCCTCAATTGTCTTAAGTAAACAGTGTGCTGAGATGAGGATTAATATTAAATATCGTAATTCTAACGGCTTTCAACAGGAGGAAATGGAAAACGTTAGTGAAATTAACCTGACAGATGAGGTACCAGAGCTGCAATTTTAAAAGTAATATCCTTCCACAAGATCCAAGAAAAACTAAGTAGCCTTGTGTTTTTCTGTAGGCTCCTTATTTTATTTTCTGCTGCTTTGACTGGCAAGCCCAAATATTTTAGCATGAAAGTTATTACTGAGGAAAAAAACATGATTATTTCATGAAGATTACGTTGGAGGTGCATCTCATACCTCTAATAGCATATTATTAGCTTTAGAAAAAATGTTTATCCAGCTGTTCTTGTCACTAAAAACTCAGTGGATTCAACAGATCAACAAGACAATTATAGCTGTGCTTTTTTTTCCAGTGTTTTTGGAAATTAACATTCACTGAAATTAGCGTCTCTTCAAAATATTTTGCATTTGCTAAATCTACATTTTCTGATGGAGAAACATTCCAGTGAAAAATCTGTGACCAACTATAGGGTGGACATCAGTCAGCTCATTTTGAGGAAAGATATTTGGCTTCTCCTACGTGTGACTGTTTTATCATTTTTCGCCACCAGTGGTTACTGTGATTCGAAACCTCAGGACCCTGGAGGGAGGAGAAAGAGTCTGGGAAATGGAGAGCTCCACTCTCATCGAGGAGGGAGTGGTTCGGGAGCATCTGAGTGGGATCATCGCACACAAATCCATGGGCCCTGATGGGATGCATCCACGTGTGCTGAGGAAGCTGGCAGAGATGATCGCAGAACCGCTCTCTATCATTTTTGAAAGGTCTTGGAGAACAGGAGAGGTGCCTGAAGACTGGAGGATAGCCAATGTCACTCGGGTCTTCAAGAAGGGCAAGAAGGAGGATCCGGGAAACTACAGGCCAGTCGGTCTCACCTCTGTCCCTGGAAAGGTGTTGGAACAGCTTGTTCTGGATGCAATCTCCAAGCAATCGGAAGAGAAGAAGGTTATGAAGAGTAGTCAGCATGGATTCACCAAGGGGAAATCGTGCTTGACCAACCTCGTTGCCTTCTATGATGGCATCACTAGCTGGGTAGATGGGGGAGAGCAGTGGATGTCATCTACCTTGACTTTAGCAAGGCTTTCGATACTGTCTCCCATGACATCCTGCTAGCAAAGCTGAGAAAGTGTGGGATAGAGGAGTGGACAGTAAGGTGGGTTGAGAACTGGCTGACTGGCCGAGCTCAGAGGGTGGTGATCGGCGGCACGGAGTCTGGCTGGAGACCCGTGACTAGCAGTGTTCCCCAGGGGTTGGTGCCGGGTCCGGTCTTGTTCAACATCTTCATCGACAATCTTGACGAGGGAATAGTGTCTGCCCTCAGCACGTATGCCAATGATACAAAGCTGGGAGGAGTGGCTGACACGCCAGAAGGCTGTGCTGCCATTCAGCGAGACCTGGACAGGCTGGAGAGCTGGGCAGGAAGAAAACAAATGAAGTTTAACAAGAGCAAGTGTAGAGTCCTGCACCTGGGAAGGAACAACCTCATGTATCAGTACAGGCTGGGGGATAACTTGCTGGAGAGAAGCTCTGCGGAGAAGGACCTGAGGGTCCTGGTGGACGACAGGTTGACCATGAGCCAGCCGTGTGCCCTTGTGGCCAAGAAGGCCAATGGGATCCTGGCGTGCATTAAAGGAGCGTGGCCAGCAGGTCAAGGGAGGTGATCCTCCCCCTCTACTCTGCCCTGGTCACTGGGCACCTGGAGTACTGTGCCCAGTTCTGGGCTCCCCTGTACAAAAAAGACAGGGATCTCCTGGAAAGAGTCCAGTGGAGGGCCACAAAGCTGATACAGGGCCTGGAGCATCTTCCGTATGAGGAAAGGCTGAGAGACGTGGGTCTGTTCAGCCTTGAGAAAAGAAGACTGAGATGAGATCTTATTAATGTTTAGAAATACCTTAAGTGTGGGAGACAGAGGGATTTGGCCAACCTCTTTTCAGTGGTTTGTGTGGATAGGACAAGGGGCAATGGCCACAAAATGGATCACAGGAAGTTCTGCACCAATATGCGAAAGAACTTCTTCACAGTAAGGGTGACAGGGCACTGGAACAAGCTGCTCAGGGAGGTTGTGGAGCCTCCCTTTCTGGAGATATTCAAAACCCATCTGGACGCCTACCTGGGCAACCTGCTCTAAGGAACCTGCTTTGGCAGGCGGGGTTGGACCCGATGATCTCTTGAGGTCCCTTCCAACCCCTACAATTCTGTGATTCTGTGAAATGTGGTTGGACACCATGAACTAAACACCAAGGAGAAGCAGTGCAGAAATGTGAATTTCTGGTTTACATGGATTTTTGAAAATATCCTCTTCATGGAATTACTCTGTGAATTCACACGGCTGTTACTTACACTTCAAGACTTTCATTTCAGTCTACCAGAAGGACAAAACTGCAAATTCAATCAGATCCTCTCAGTGACCCATAGATATGAATAAGACCAGAGCTGGTGAACAGTGGCGCACACTTAGTTGCCTGAAGGTTGCCATCAAAGTTAGCAAGTCTCTTGACAAGCCTAAAACACAGGACACTTGCCAAAGCACACATTATTTAAGATCCTTCTAATCCGTGTAAATGTAATAATCATTATTTGAACAATTTTGGAGGAAAGGATGAACATAAAAGAGGATCCTGCTCACCTCCTGATAGCTTTACCTAGAGTGGTGCATACAGCCCCAAGTTACCTAAACACTAAAGTATGATTTCATCAATGACTTGATTGTAATGGCTGGAGAAAAAAAAAAAGGAAAACAAGAAAAAAAAAAAACAGTTGTTTTTCTTTCTTCTACAGTTGTAGCATAGAAAGGAACTTACTTATTTCTGCATAACTGATTCAGTCCTTCACCTAAAACTAGCTAAAACTAGCATTACAGCAGTTCACTATGATAGGAAACATGTTGTGGGATTTTATCCTGGATAATCCACTATCCACTATCCACTACTGAATGGATTGAAATCTGCTTATTATAATAAATGCAAACAGCTTTCCAATGCTGTTTTCTAGTTATGGCTGACCAGAGCAGAAATTGGTCTGTTAACTACGACAGTTAAATGTATTTTAACTAGTAGAATTGTCCAGAGAATAAAGGATAAGGATTTATACTGAAAAAATAAAAGGTGTAGATGTTGTCTTTCTGGGAAATACAAGGGAGAGAAACATGGAATACCTGAACTACAGTCTCATGTGACAAAATACCAAAATTACAGAATGTTTTTCCTGGCTTTCACTAGACAAATGCTTTTTCCAAAAAGGCGTTGCTTAATTAAAAGTGAAATAAAATACCCATTTACCCAGGGGGGGAGGGGGGGTGTCAAACCAATTTGCATAACCAATACACTGCAGGTTATTTAGTTTCAGGTCTGAATTATCTGTTCCATGTGTGTCAACAATAGTATCTTCTTGATATTGGAAAGCTCCTTAACACAGGAGGCTATAGCATCCAGTAGCAAGTTAAGTAACCTTAAAGGTTTATTGGTCCAAGATTCTGACGGAGACAGAAGCTGTTTAATGATGTTTGAAATTTTGTAGACAAAGAGAACATACCTTTTGCATCCCCTACACAGGGATTAATACAAAAAAATATATGATTATTTCAGACTGTAAATGGTACAAATGTTTCAAGTCTGAGCCTTAGAGAGCAGAATGAAGTACTTGTGCTCACACTGAGTTTATCCTTTTTCCTAACAGGAAAAGAAGAAATAATCACAGTTTACAGGAGGGTCTCTGCACTGCACCTGCAGATCTGTTGCTGCAGTCCATCATCTCTGTTACATTTGGAAGTGGTGTATTTAAAATATGTTGAGCCACACTTAGGAATAACTCTGAATGCTTCCTGTACTGTCTCCTTGCTTCAGTCTCAACCAAGGCTGGAATCTAATAACTCGGAACTAGTGATTTCCTGGCAGAATATTATATTTCAGCTTGCAATCATTCTTTCTGGGAATTGAGGTAGTGCAGTGGAGAGTGCTGAATCCCTAACTGTGCAGGCTGGATTAGATTTACTCTAATCCAATGTTTAAAAACAATATTTACCTGGCTTTAGTGGAATTTTAGCCATTTCCTTTATTACTTTGATGATACTTCAGAGATAGTTCTAAACCTGGACAGGAAGAAGAAGAAAAAAAAAGTATTCCTGGGAAAATTACAGCAGTCAGTGTAAACATGCCTTTTTCAAGCATTCTAATATAATATATAGTATGTTACACATTATATACAAATCTATTAAGAAGAAATAATTTACTGCTAAAAATTAAGTAAAACATGTTTCTGCCACAGAGGGTGTGCTGTTTGGCATATTCTGTTTTCATTGTCAAACAAATCTTGGCACTTTTCTAATGTACAGGTGATATGAAGGCAACCATAGGGTTAATCTTCCAGGTTTATAACAGTCCATCTATCCTTCGCAAGAGACAACATGAAGTGCAATCAAATTGTGACTTTCTTCTAATAGATCTATGTAGATCTAGCAAGCAACAATTTATTATTATTATTATTATTATTATTATTATTATTATTATTATTATTATTTGCCACTCCTGAAATTATTTGACTGGTATCAACTTGGATGCAACTTGGAAATCTATAAGTATTGCTGTAAGATCAAAGTTCATTGCCACCATGTCTGGCTAACACAGGCAAATATTAACATGAAGGAGAAAATGGCTTGTACCAGAACTTGGACCCCTTACTAATTTAGAGTTCTTTATTTAGAACAGAACAAGGAGTTACAACACACAATATTTTGAGGCTTTATTTCCACTCAGTTTATTCCATTCAGGATTTCAAATACAAATCCTAAGCTGTCACAGGTTTTGTTTTTGTGTGCACAGTTCTTCCACAAACAGGGCAGAAATTACTTTCAGACAGGAGTCATTATTTAAATAACACATGATTCCAACCAGTTACAAATGCACTGGCTGAGCAAGAAAATTAAATTAAGGGGGAAAAGACCTGGCAAATTTCATCAGTTTAAAGGATTATGAAACGTAGAAAAAGTTCTAGAGGATCTGCAAACTGAAAACACCACAAAGGTCTCTTATCCATGGCTATTTACAGGGCTATGTTTAATGACAAGTTTTGCAAGCAAACCATTTGGCAAAAGATTCATCATGAAGAAATGAAAATAACAACAGTAAAATGTAGTAGTTACATATATATTCAAAAAGACATGCAAAAATGAAGTAATTTTTTTTCTCAAAAAAAAAAAATCCTTCTTATTGATACCAAGTGGAATGAGAGGCCTCTCAAAGGACTCAGGGTGATTCAAGTTCCCACTTTTCTCAGGGGTAACAAAGAGTTCACAGTCATTCCTTGAAATCCAGAGGATCAGAGAATCAGTCTTAGATCTCTGCCCAACCTGGGATTCATTTGTCCTTGGCTCCTTGTCTTCAGGATGATCACTTTTCTTCCACAGAAACAAGGGAAATTAGATCCACCTTCATCCCTGTGAGGCTTGCTGGCCTGAATTCCCACCTCATCCCTTTGATCTCCCATTGAGATCCTCTTTGGGGTGGTTTTCAGCCCATCCAAGCAGTTCTGTGGGCAGCACATAGCACCTGCTATTAGCAATCTCCTTGAGTACAGCTGGGAACATAATTTGGTCCTCCATGCTGCTGCATACCACCTTATCAGAGCTGAAGAGTAACCCTGAAATTAAAATATTCATATGCTCTGGGATTTTGTAAAATGTGAACCTTCCCTAATTATTTCCAGTTGGCCACAATCTTAACTAGAGATTAAATAGCAATGGGTTCATTAAAAGCGTGTTTATATGTTCTAGAAAATTGTGTTACTCTATTTATGTGTATTCAGTTGTTACAAGAAGAAACTGAGGTCACACTTTCCACCAAAGGGAAATTCAGCTTCCAGAACCAGAAATCCTTTGGTTCCTGTTCCCAAAAATAGCCTGCACCTTCACTGCCCAGCAGGCCAGCCACCACCCATGGGGGCTTATTGGAACCAGCCCAGCAAGTCTGGGTTGCTTTCCTTGAAATAGTTTTGCCTAGAGAATCCCTATCAAATCTGAGCCTTTAAATATCTCTGAGGAAAAAAAATACAGTATACAGCAATTGTGCCAGGTCTAGCCACACCGTCTAATTGTTCTCTACAGGGCTAGCAAGGTCCCACAGGAGGTGGTGAATAGTGCAGTTATGGGGGGAAACCACTGCTGAACTGTGACTGGGGTAAGAGCTATGTATGCGAAAGCAACATCCTTATGGTCCATGAAATGACGTGAATGTTACCGGTGAATTACAACGGCATTGTAACAGAACAAAACAAAAATATCAAGAATTTTCACAGACTTCGTTTAGCAACTACAAGTACCAATGTAATTGATAAATCATAGTCAAGGATAGCTCAGAAGAGGTTTTGACTCTCAAAAAATGTGGCACAGAATTTCAGATGAAAAGCTGAAAAAACACAATTACCTAACTCCCAAGGTGCTCCGACTTGTCACCAGAGTATCGTTTCAAGAGCCAGTAGCAGTGAGGAGTTTCTGCAGCCTGTTGCTGCCAGACGGGAAGGCAAATCAACAAAATAGCTTACTACCTTTAACACATTTAGAAGCAGCGCATTAAATAGGGGTAAGATTAAAGTTAAAATTCCATTACACAGTTTGCCCTTCTCATGCATACAATTTAATTAAGGGTTCTCACTCACACTGAAATATGCTACTGATTTTAACACAGTTATTTTGAACACATTGTGATACAAGCAAAGAATTAGACTCTTTGTGCTCCTAGGAGCTTTCTTCGATGAAGCAATCCAGTGCAAAATCCAGTGATACCGACATGTTATTACATGCAGCAATTTACAGTACTCTGTCTCTGAAGGTTGCAGTGTTTTGATCATTCCTGACATTAAGAACCCTCTAAGACTGCTAGGCCTTGCCAATTTGAGGTGTTTTTGCAATGACTGGTGGAAGGACAAAATGAGAGAAGAATTAGGAATCCATCCAGAGCCAGACTGTACTAACAGATCCAGAAGGAGTCAGGGTGGGTAAGTCTTGTTTGGTGGGCTTTATTTGGAAAAGGAGCTGTGAAGGGAAAGTAGAAAGACTTAACTCATCAAAATTCTTTCCAGTTAGTTAGGAAGTTTATTTCTTAAACAGAGTATAAGTATTTCAATACTAGAGAGCTCCAGAAGATACATGAATTAAGGAATCAAGGAAATAAAGCCATATTTCTCAGCTTTTGCTGGTTTGTAATAAATCTTAACAGTATTAAAGCTCAGGGGAAATTATATTTAATTTCCTTTTGATCACTATCTTTTTTTAAAGATTTCGTGGAAAGTTATGAGAAACTCATCCTGTCTTTTGGAGACCAAGTCTGTCATAAATCCTTAAACAGACACATTGGTTTATTTAACAGACTCTGCTTATTTCATTTTCTTATGCCTCTGCATTTCCTGATACCATCTGGGACCACAGGTGGAGTGTTGAAATAAAGGAAGGAAGAGTTTTCTAATGATGAGATGGCCAGACAGATACGGATAAAGAGATGTGCCAGCTGCCCATTTCCTACCTCTGAGGTTCCATTGTTACATTACCCAGTACTGGGGGTTCTGTTCAGTTTGTTTAACTCATTTTTATATTTATATTTCATGCTGATATTTTCCCCTATATCAAGATCTTAAGAGTTAGTATCTTTTTTAAGATTAAAAAATAAATAAATAAAAAATAAAATAAAAAAAGAGAAACGAGTTCTGAATTGTTTCACAATACCTCACTAACATTCCTTCTTCTTTAACTCTTCTGACATTAAGCGCTGCCTTTATTTTAAAATAATTCAAATTTACAAAGCAGCTAACAGAAACTGTAGCCACACTGTGATCTTCTGTGGCAGTTACACATAAGCGGGCTGAACCATAGAGTACGGAACAGGTGAACTAACCTTCTTTGACCAAAAGATTTATCCAAATATTAAAACTAGCCCCAATCCTGAGTCATTACCTGAAAGGCAAAAGAACTTATCACACTTATGGCTCTTGCTAAGATATTCTTAAGGAGATTTGAAGCATTTCTTTCATTCTTCACACTTGCAATTCGTGCACACAACAGTGGATGAGTAGGAGTATCTGTATACACTATGTACACACATTTTATTTTATTTCACCTTATCTCAGAAAAACCTGCCCAATTTTACCAGTCCATAGATGAAGTATCTGTTCCTTGACATTACTCTCCTTTCCATCAGTTTCTATTGCTTCTACCTTCTCCTAATTCTTAACAGAAATTATTTCTCTGTGAGAATGCAAAGACATAATGTCATTAATCACTGGAAACACTTCTCTCATGGTGGAGAATTTATCCCAGGAAAGACTTTTAACATCTGATAACTTCTTTTGACTAAACTGAATCAGCAAAGCAACAAAAGTCCAACTTTACAATTCATAATTATTAAGAATCTCACTCATAATTTTAGCAGAAAAAAATATTACAGCTTCAAGGCCAACAAAACATAATCTCAATGGAAAAGTTGACTTCATCAAGGCCACAGTGAGGCCTGTTCATGAGGTGGGGAGGAGGGAAGGCCCTACTGTGCCGTCTTGCAGCTGTAGGTACCATTCCATGTTTTGGCAGTTTTGGTCAATTCCAAAAAAGCTTCTTCTGCCACACCCCATCTCATTTTTGCCAGGTTATATATTTGGAACAATTCATGGACTGACCCAGGAGGTCACTGGCCCACTTCAGAGTGAGTCTCATCTGTGAAGCCCAGAAATATAGAAGTGAACTCAGCAAAGCTATCATGAAGTCCAACCTATGAATAGATTACTTGGTCATCTGTGTTGTTATGATGATGGACATAAAAAGCTTCTGATATTTTAAATAATTTATTCAACTGTCAAAAAAAAAAAATCTCTAATCATAACAATATTGCCAGCTACAGAAAATCTTACTGTATTCTTTTTTTTTGTCAAAGGCATCTTGCTCCACAAGTGAATACATATTTTGAAAATGAACAGGGCAAATAAAAGCAGGGCCTAAACTTTAGTCTTTCATGGTAATTTCAAGCAGGACTAAATGAGAATAATATTCATGCATCCTCAGAATATAGCCTTCAAGACCTGCATGAGGAGACCAAAGGGTCCTCTCATTAGCTAAAATGTCACTTATGACAGGCAAGACACAGGAGCATTCCAGAATAAAATTTCCATATGAATATGTGCCAGGATGTATACTATGAAAGTTCAAGAGAAGACTAATTGACAGGTTAGGAGAGACTTCAATCTTAATTGTCATAAAGCCAATTTTTAATATCAAAAATAGAAGTGTATATTTTTTTGCCTCACATTTTTTTCTCTTACTTTGAACATAAGTAGGTCTTCCAAATTATCTGGAAGTCTGAGGAACAGCTGATGAAGTGATTTTTTTTCTAAGCATGTATAAATATTTATGAAAAATTGGTCTACCCTCCATTTTCTTTCTTCACACAAAGCAGAGAGAGATAACCAGCCTTCATATAATTAGTATCACAGAAAAACTCCAGTTGTGTTGGCCTGAAGGTCATCCTTTGAAAACTAAGTGTAGTATTTGTTTTGTATGCTTCTATACATGATTATTACTTTCCTTGGATTTGTTAGCATGTCCTAAGTATCAGCCACAACTCCTGTTTTGCTTGGCAAGCCTCCCAACAGTCAACAGATGTTCTTTCCCTCCTATCTCTTCAGCAGGCAAATGACTACCAAATGATATCCATCTCTCTGTGATCATAGGGCTACTCCTTTTGCCCTGGAGTTCTCTTCTGAGCCCTACTTTTTAGGTACTTGGTAAAGTAAAAGGACCCCTTTTCAGAGTCTGGGCACACTCTAATTTTGTCTTTACAGAATTATGCTATTGACCACTAAGGCTGGTAGCCAGTATAGCCAACCAGGCTTACCTCTAAAAGAATTTGAAGACAAGTGTCTTAGGTATGAAAATCTGTAGTTCAAAATGGATTTGCATGGTATGCTTTGTATCAAGCTGCTTCTCTCCCCAATAAAGTGCATTCAATTTACCTGCTTGAAAGCTTTGCATTTGATAAGTGATTTGGTGCTTCCCACATACTCTCTGGTGACTGCCAGCATGAACTACTAGGATTCAAGAGCACGCATAGATCATCTGATGCTCCTGTCTCTGTACTTTCATAACTGGAGGTGACATATGAGATGCAAGGAAAATCAAGAATTGTCAGGCTTGTGCTGAGTTGAAACACTGAAGTTAAATTAAGTCATCTAGTTTTCTCATGCTAAAGGTCTAAAAATAAAACAGCCATTTTTCAGGGTTAACAGTCTAGACCAGACAGAAAAAATCCCCACAAGTATATTCAAGAGAATATTTTTCAGTTAGCACTTATTACAGTTAAGGATCCTATATGTCTTTTAAGACTCAGCTGAGTTCTCTTTATTCACCAGGAAATCTCAATTAGATGACAATGTAATTTTGGAATCTCTTTGAATTTTTGGAATTTGTGTTAGATAAATTATGGTAGGAATGCTTTCAGAAAAAATCTGTTAGCACTTAAAAAGCACATATTTCAACATATATTTGAAAGATAAGCTTCTACCTATTACTTTGAGCCTCTTCAAGCAATATGAAATTCTGAAAACATGGTCTAAAAACAAGCACTCAACATGAGGAAAGAACCTGTGAAGAAAGGATTCTGTGAAGTGAAGTTTCAGTGAATTAAATATTATCAGGCACAGACGCACAGTACAAAATGCAGTGCAGGAAGAGCACAGACAGGTCGCTGGACCCAACTGCATATTGAGCATTTTTCGTAGAGATCCCTCTATGTGAACTCAGTGGCTGTCCATGGCCTCTCCCAGTACAACATGCATCTTCTGGCCCTGAGTTCCCACACAAAGCCTTGTAGAATTTACACCTTGGTGAAAAATCCTCCTTTAAGGATTTTCCATTGCCTGACATTCTCCACAATAGTTCCAATACCACCATTTCAGCTGAAGTGATGGGCTCTTATTATCTTGTCAGAGTTGCTGTTCAGTGAGAAATCTGGCAAAACTGATATTATGAGAGAAGAAATAATCACTGCTGAACAAGAAAAACTGCCATCCAGGACAAAACACAAAACCAATCTCTAACTGGTACACTTTGTAAAAGAGCCCTCTGTGACACTAAAATTTAGCAACTGTATCAGGCTTTATTTTTAAAACCCTTTACTGACATTGGCAAATCCTATCCACAATCTTGTGAGTGATTGACATGTTGTGAAAC
This sequence comes from Anser anser, assembly GCF_964211835.1. NCBI lineage: Eukaryota > Metazoa > Chordata > Aves > Anseriformes > Anatidae > Anser > Anser anser. Next base: position 27,715,202 of record NC_139725.1, on the reverse strand, counting down.
TAGAAAAAGGAGCAGAAAAATTAAAAAATTACTTATCCAGACCACAGAGACAGACAGTGTTTCAAGCTTAAAATAAGAAAAAGCAAAAATTCATGGATCTCAATTGCATAATATACCACAGATTCTTTTTTGCACGCATACATCCAGAATACACAGACAAAAGAAAATCTTATAAAATGTGTGTCATTATTAATATATCCAGTGCATTGGGCATCCATCTGCTTGATTTTTTCACAGGGTAATTTTTGGTGTTGGTAAAAATTCAGACCACTGTCTATGCAGATTAAGTCCTGTATCTGCAAGAGCAAGTATAAGGATGTATGTCACCTGTCAGAGAATCATCTGCTGTTCGATCATTTTTGGCCTGCAGGAACATAGCCATTTCTGAAAACAAGTAAAATTCTGACACACGGGTGTGTTCAAGGAGACCCTGGTGTGAAAGTAAGCTTGTTACAGGAATTGCTGTGTAATCAGCAAGTGGAGAGCTGAGAAGCTATTAAAGAAATTATATGGATTTCATCCATTAGATAGCTGACTATTGGGTCATTACGGACTTGCTGTAGGCTCAAGCACTGTAGAAGTTTTTCTAGGGCAGCAAACTCTGGGATGTTAGCAATTACCTTGGCCTGGCTGCCTACTTTGCCCATACCTGAGGTCTAGAAAAACAGGTTGGCTGCTTCTGAACCACTGTGGGTTTGGCCATTCTGTGGTGTGGAGAGGTCCCTGCAAACAGGAGCTCTCAGACCATCCTTCCAGTGGTGGAAAGAGCAGCAACCCTGACTCTCCAAGGTCCTTTCTTACCCCAGCTTTTGTTTGTCTGTCCTCACATTTCCCTGTGTTAGGACCTTCCCCTGAGACAGCAAAATTCATATTTGTCTACATTGCTGAGGAATGTTGGGCCAGCTCTGGTTCAGTAACACGTTTGTTAATGGCCATTAAGTGGTTAGTTAAAAAATCATTACTGTCACAAAAGGCCTGATTTTTATCCTAAAGATGGACTTGCATCAACACAAGGAAAATCTTTTGACAGGCTAAGGGGATCTGCTTCACTGTGTGCCTCCACCTTTCACTAAGTTGGCTGTAGTCACAGACTCTGGCTTTACTGCAGTTGAGGGATCTCTGACACATCTTTAAGACCTATGTCAAAATTAAAACAGACAATATATGAGCATGGACCACCTACACAGAGTTAAATCATTTGAAATTCTGTACTTCTCCTATAATGCAGTGTTAAAATCCTTACTGTTTATACAGTTAAGTTCTGCCAGATTACAAGTTTTCCATTTTGTTTTGCATGTAAAGCCTGGAATAAGGGAAGTAATTTTTCACTCTAAGGAACATTTCCTCCATTAGATATACACTAGGAATCATCAATTCAATAAAATGAAATGACTGTCCATCAAAGTACATATTATACATTCTACATTATACATTCTACTGAAATTGAGCCAGAAAAAAATAAATAAATAAAAAAAACTCCCCTGCAGAGTAATTTTTAGATGTGAGTTCAGAACCAATGTGGTGCTTCCTCAACTGTTTGCTTTGGACATAACGTGCAACATTTTTCCCAGTCATGAAGTCACATTGAAATTACCCTTGTGCTTGATTATTTATTGGCATATGTTTCATTATACTATACTTTAAATGAAAACGCATTTCTGAAAAAGACAACATCTTCTACACATGTATGTTTGTTGAATGTATTTTGGGAAGTCAAAAGCAAATCCCAGAAGCTCTGATAGCTCTTTTTCATTCCATGACATTTGAATATTTTTTTCTATTATTATGGCACGTTTCAAAAAAAGGACACAAATCTGTAACCTGATTCACTGACTTCAGCATAGCTATACAAAAATAAAAAATTGGCCTATTTTTGCTAATAAAAAGCTATCAGAGAAAAAGCAGAGTCATATGAAGTAAAAGAATCACTGATTCAAACTGTACCCCACAGTCTGAGTTTGTCTTCTATATTTGTGGTATTTCCTGGACTATTGGGCCAACAAGTACGAAATAAAGAAAGACCTGTGGGACAATCATGACTACATCTCAACATTTCCACTTAGAAAATACATCTTAGTCTTACAGGAGATCCTTGAAGATATCTAGGTGCAGAATTTCATATGTATAGCAATTGCAAATGGTCCTGACAGAAAGTATTGATAATTGTGACTAAAAAAAAAATAAAATATCATTATTACTTTGCCAATAGATGTCCCATTTAGTTGTTTCTTAAACAGAGGTTTTCTCAATTGCAAGATTTCATTGCCCAGATAACTGTATTATTTCTTTCAATTTCTGCCTCTCATAGGCAGAAATTAGATCTCTCATAGATTCTATGCTGGAGACCATTTGTCATGTCCATCTAAAATCTCATCAGCAATACTAATTCAAGTACTACTCATGATGCCATTCACAGCTCTGTTTCTTATCAAAACCAAACATTCAGCTGTCTCTAACAGGTAGTCTCATCCAGTGAATCAAGTTCACCACGAGTAAATCAGTTTTGAATCTCCTTCCACAATGTCCTCCCTGCAGGCAAATGTTATTCCATGTCTGATCCCTAAACTGTACTTCATCTTTGCTGACCTGACTAGAATGTTTGCAGTGTTTAATATCTACTGTCTCATTAATATCTGCTATTAATATCATTAATATCTACTATCAAATGAATTCGTCTATCCTTTTTCTGGATCTAGACTAGTTCTGCCTCTAACATACAAGTTCCATGATTTAATTATGCATTCTCTGAAAAAATATTTTTGCTTGTTCACAAATGTACTGACTGACAATCTCATTGTGTGCCCCATAGTTTTTAAACTGTGAGATAGTAAATCATAATTCTGCAGTTAAGGATATAGTACAACCCAACAGCAGAACTCATGAACTGTCCTAGCTTTTTTATCAGAAATTTATTATGTTTCTGTCAATGACATTTGGAACCCACCTTCAGTCTGTTCTTGGATCTTGTATTGTTCACATATACTCTGAGATCTCACAGAAAGCATCAGCTTCTGTGTTTGTTTCTGAAATGATGTCTGAGTTTGCTGATAATCTACTCACTTTACATTTCTACATTTTACAGCTCTAGAACATATTTGGATTTTTGACAAGCATCTCACTGAATCTGCACATCTCAAATAAACTTGAGAAAAACGCAAGGCTTAATTTTATTATTAGGGCTAGCAAATAGAAAACATCCAAATATCCCATCATCAATATCTAAATTGATTTATTTTATTCTAATATCCATTAAATAAAAAGTATAAGAAACTTTCCAGATGGACACCTCACCACTCGCTTACAGTCTCACCACACAAACAGGTTGAATGGCTGCCAGGCTATGTGTGTGTCTGTGTGTGGTGCACACGTGTTTGTGTGTGTGTGCATCTCTTGCTCGTGCTCTCTCTTTTCCTATTTTCATAGAGTCTGCTCCCTGGCTTTGCTTTTTTTCAGCAGCTTTTGCCAATCCAAAATATGTAGACACTAAGTTAAATCACTCATTTTGTTTATGTGGCAACAAGTTCAGACTTCTTGCCGAAAAAATGTTCTTGGCTTTGGACAAAGCAGGCTTTGAGATGCTTCCATCTGTTTTAAATACGCCACAAATCATAGTATGGAAACCATTGCCCTCAACTGGTAGCCAATTTGCTGAATAAACCTATATTAAAAAAATAAGAATGATTCAACTGCAGACTGTTTTCATATTTTTATATCATTTAATTTCAAAGGAATTCTGTCCTTGTATGGAAGAACTTTAAATACTTGTGAATTTGTCTGACTGGTCATACAGGGTCAAGGAAGTAAATAAATGAGAAATGGTTCTTTCGTGTTCATGAATTGCTATTATCAAATAAGAGGAAAAAGGAGTAGACCCTTTATCTTCTTATTTAGTGCCTTTCGTAATGGGACCTGAGCATTGTTGTGAAGGTCTTTCAATTTGATTGTATTTCAATCTATCAGTGGTTTTCCTTCTTTTAGGTTCCACTGCTCCTTGAAGGCAGGCTATGTATTGTGTGTTTTAGAGACTTTGTGAGTCACCAGTACACAGAGCCTCAGGAAGAGAGACACATTCTCAGCTCTGTCTTTGGTCTGTTGTGGGAATCTGGACACATCTTTTTACTCTTCTCTCAATTCCTTTTTAACTTCTACTGCTAGTTTTGGAAAGGGGGAAGGGTTTGTTTAACTATGTATATGGACTTCACCATCCATAAGGACTCCCAAAGAGTGAGATTTGTCTCTTGATGGAGGGAGAGATCCTCAGGATGCATAGAAGGGATAAGATTACCCATTTTCTTTCCATTCCTCCTGATTCAATCTTTGTCTTTGTGACCTGCAGTAGCAGAAACAGAATTGCCATACTGCCTGCCAGGTCCACCCAATCAAACACAGCTGCAATGAAGATTTCTTGAGGAAGCAAGGAGAAAAGCAAAAGAAACAACAGTCCTGATGGACTTTTCTCCTCATGTAGACCTCCTGTGGTGCTCAGCTGAGTCTGAATCTGCTCAGGTCTTATATCACCTCTCTGCTTTTTTCATCTCCTCTTTACAACAGCATGACTTGTGGCAGTCCTCGGTCTCCCCACAAATTCACTCCTCCGAACCTGAATATGATTTGGCCACTTTCATTTACCATTTACACTCCCCAAGCCCACTCCTCACTCCTCCTACCTGTACAGACTCTTCCATGGTGTATCACCATGCTGGAAAATTGACTGTAGCTATTGGGGAACCTAGCAAGTTATATTAGACTATGCCAAAGATCAGAGCACCTTCAACTCACAAAGATTTTTCTGCCCAGAGTGTGAATATGATGTTTCTCCATTTTGTTTGACCTAAAAAAAAGCAAAGAAGTGTTCTTCACAGTCTGGACCTGAGTTGTTTTCAAATACAGATCCTTCAGACTCCATAAAATTAAGCTACATCTTTGAAGACAGTGGGTAAAATGTTTTAGAAGGAATAATTATGTATATACTTGTGTTTGATTTTGTGTTTGATATAGGACTTACTCAAAAGAGCACGGCAGACACTGAAGTAGAACCTTGAGCAACCTATTCAAATGTGTTTTGTAGGCCACAGTATTTGTCCACATTATGCTTTTAAAATCAAGCTTAGCATGGGAATGTATTCTAGTTCAACTTGCATTGTCCAAAACCGAGTCTTTGTGATATAAGTTTCTGTCTTATCTTTCCTTCCAGGCATAATCTATTTTCAGATGTAGAGCAAACAGAGCATATATAAAGTCCCGAAGCCAAGAGCTTCAGGAGCAAGGGACTATGTGTCTGCTGTGGTAAATTGCCTGTGATCAAATCTTGTGTCTCATGGCTGAATTCCAAAATTTTTGCTGAAGAGCTTGGCTTCACAGAGCCAATGATCACAGGAGGCACCTTATACAGCAGCATTCAATAGTGTTTCCCAGTTCTCCATGACTAAACCAACAAGGGTGTAATACAAATACTTGATTTAGCTGAGCTTGAGAATGACCTGAAGTTTGACCCTATCACCAGGGACACAATCCCACTGCATTGTTGAAAACAATTAAGCTGCAAGCAAAGGCTGATGTGTAACAAAAACTGCTAATAAATATAAAACATTGGTTTCTTTCTGCAGTATTTCAAAATGTACCAAGACAAGCTCACTGGAACAAGGTCCTTCACTGTAGTATGACAGAATCTCAGCTCTAATAGATTTTATGCCATACTACATCCTGTTACATGTGGTCAAAATAAAGAATAATAGCATGGCTGCATGACTTCGGTAAAGAGAAAAAAAAAATCCTGTTCCTTCATTTGAAAATAGTTCATATGTGCTTTATCTAACTGTTGTGGTTTAACCCAGCCAGCAGCTAAGCACCACACAGCCATTCACTCACCCTCCCCCCTCACCCTCTGGGATGGGGGAGAGAATCAGAAAAAAATGAAAGTATGTGGGATGAGGTAAAGACAGTTTATTAGGACAGAAAAGAAAATAATAGTAATAATGATAATAGTACCACTACTAATAATGTGTACAAACAGGTGATGCACAATGCAATTGCTCACCACCCGCTGACCGATGCCCAGCCTATTCCCGAGCAGCCGGCCCCCCCACCCCGGCCAGCCACCCCTATATATTGTTCAGCATGACGCCAGATGGTATGGAATACCGCTTTGGCCAGTTTGGGTCAGCTGTCCTGGGTCTGTCCCCTCCCAGCTCCTGCTGCACCCCCAGCCTGCCCACTGGCAGGACAGAGCAAGAAGCCGAAAAGTCCTTGGCTTGGTGTAAGCACTGCTCTGCAACAATTAAAACATCAGCATGTTATCAGCGCTCTTCTCAACCTAAATCCCAAACATAGCACCCTACCAGCTACTAGGAGGAAAATTAATTCTATCCTAGCTGAAACCAGGCCACTAACATAAAGATACCCTCTTACTCTATCGACATGCTTTTTGTGGTTGCAGATGTTGTGGAGTATAGCCTACAGATAATGCAGAAGTAGCATTTGTACATACGCAAAATTGAACTAAATCTACAAGGCGCTAATGTTCACTGGAAAGTACCCCCATAAAACAATGAAATAATTAATTTACTTACCTATTCTGGACCCTGAACAACACATATGTAAACTTTACACAGTTGTAAGGATAGCTTAAACCCTTTCGCTTCTATTAGGAATGATATAAAATGACCTTACATCAGTAAATCATCAGCAAATCATCAGCATAGTAGAATCTCTCCTTTCACAAAGGAGACCTTCAAATGACTTTTAACTAAGTTGCAATTTTCACTTCATCACCTCTAACTACTCCTCAGCAGATATCACTGCTTACATCTCCAATTATATATATCAAGGAAGGCATCTTTCTGCTATATTCCTAACTTTTTAATAGCTTGATGAAATTCTTGGAATCTGTAGCCTTTCTGAGTCATTGCTCCAGCCTGGCATAGTCAGATGGATCTAGGCCTCGGCTCTGGGAGCAGGCTGAGGTGGCTGTGCTTACAATTGTGTCCTTATAAGGCATTCTGGCTGACTTCAAATCATTGCTTTTTCTATAAAGCTTTCATATTGAAGTGAATTATTTATGCTCAGCAAACTGGGAGCTCTCATTCCTGAGAGTTTTACAGAGTTATTAGATAAGAAATAACAGCTTAGCTCCTGACTTCCGTGTACCTCCACAGACAGAGTAAGAAATGAAGGAGCTCTGTCCTTCCCTGCTAGCAGACAGCTGGGATACCAATGACTCTACAAACTGAGCACCGTGTAGAGGGAACCCTAACCTCTGGGCTGTCAGCAGATTGTCAGCTTGTGCTCACTCACACAGTGCTCCCCCACCGACCCATTTAACACCACATATGCCCCACCCAAACCTGCCAAACATCAGGAGGCCACAGTTTCTCTCCTCTGAAGCTCTGAACTATAATTTTAGTGAGAGAAAAAGACTCCAGATTAAAAGAGAGGCTGTCCTTCCTCCGTTAGCGCTGGCTGGAGCGGAGCCTGCTCTCAATGCCAAGTGACACTTGGCACTGGCATGGCTCTGCCTTCTCCTCCTTCCTTGTTAAACCAAAGCTGCCTCCATCACAGCCTCCTAGCAATCCCTCTGCTCTTAGATCCCAAAATTAATGTGTGTTTATTTTTCTCCCATGATGTGCTACTCCTCAGATGCTGCAGAGCTTAATCTCAGTACCAAGGGCAATCATCAATATCAAGGGCAACAATAATCGTAAATACCAAGGTACCAAGGGCAGAGACTTACGGGACAGAAATCTATTTTTTGTTTTTTGTTTACTTGTTTGTTTGTTTGAGCTTTCCAAGCACCATCGGATATCTAGACACAAGGGAGAGTTGCACCCCATAAATATTTAATATAAATCCCATCCTTTGATGTGACCTGCTCATATCATCAGGTTGAAATACCAGGCAATTCAGACAGAGAGGTGCATGTAAGTCTGTAATTTAGTTTTCATGCAGAGTATCAATGTAAATGGTAGTGAGAAGTAGAGGATTTCACTCTTTCTGGTGATTTTATAATCAGAAAACAAATCAGAATGCAAAATTTTCTGATAATTCTTAATAAGCAGTTAATCAGTACTAAATGGGAAAAGGTCATACTCTCAGATTTTAAATCACTAAAAGTACAATCAGTCCTTTTTAAAGTATTTCTGAGTAAAACATTCTGGCTGCACTGTTACTTCATTAATGTGCTATTCCTGTGAACTCAGAGATTCCTTTGTGTGCTTTGCTATCAATACTTTATTGTTCTCTTTTCCTACAGCAACCCCTACTGTTAAAAATAAAACTTGAATTTTCAATTACAAGTCCACAAGGTTATTTTTAAGTAACCATTAACAAACAGCTCAAACATTCAAAGTGATCCTAATCCTGTTATACAATGTGTTTTGTTTCCCCAATGACTTTTTTGGGGGGGGGAGCAATCTCCTATCTAAATTGGTCTCTGGATGCAAAAGGCATGAACTACAGTTTTATAATACAACTTTCTGAACCTCACTAGGTGAACCTGACTGAAATATCTGAACTGAGACTCCACTCTGTGGACTAAGATTTTTTAAATCCAGCGTCCAACCTCTCCTCTGGCTTTAAATAAATAAATAAATAAAATTATATATATATATATATTATATATATATCAAAAGCAGATATTCAAAACAAGCCTAATTTTAGGAAAACCATCTTATGAAATTGGATCACGTTTTACTTTATGATTTTGTTTTCAGGGAATTATGATCCCAGGTTTTGGATGCAGATCTATCCTTAATTCTACCTAAACTGTGAGGTAGGAGCTAATGTTTTTATAATTTAGTGTTCACGCTCTGAAGAAAGTGACATGGCCCAGAAAATGAATGCCTACAGAAAGTCTAAGTCATGTTTGTGAGGATAAAAAGTAAAGTGAATATTTAAAATTGAATAACAAAAACACATGCACTTCATGGCTTATTAGGAGGTTACTTTGCCAGAAGGCTGGTTCACAGCTTCTGTTTCCAGATTTATAGAAACTGACAGCAGAGCTACCACTACTCCTTGTTTTGAAAAAATGTATTCTATGTTTTTCTGTGACTAAGGTCACTGTGTGTCATCATGTTCCCTAGAGCATGCTGAGAGCAAAGTTCAGCCCCAAGCACCCCACTAGCACAGTGTTTTTCTGAAGTCATGTTCTGTCAGTCCTTCATACCTACAAGGACTTTTATACCTACAAGGGCCTAATTTCCTTGTTCAGATTACCATCCCACATAAACCCCTCCAAAAATACAGAAGAGACAGGAACTGAACTACAGGCCATAACCTAACTATTTACATCGCTTGCCCTTCTTTGGCAGAGTCCCAACAAATGCCTCTTTTTGAAAGAAACTGACACAGGCCTGGTTAGTAAGCCCTTCCTCTGAAGCCTAACCAAACCATCCTGTCCAGGCAGGACAATCGGTGAATATTAAAAGGACCCCTTCATCTCTATGGAGTAGTTTAAATATGCATAGGCTTAATCTACAGCGCATGCAGTTTTAAGATTTTACCAACAGAAAATTCTCAATATTCACCATTGTTTTACTGCAACATGATAATATATAGTCTTGTCATGGTACAAGCCAAGTCTGGTACAGATAGCAATCTGCCGCTAGCTTACAACTTAGAGAATTACTTTAGCTTCACTAGTTGAGGTCAAGGTGGTGCTAGGGTCCTGACTGAAAGACAGCCATGTGAAAAAGTCCACATGCAAATGACTGCAATGCACTTTGGTTCAAGCCTTTTCAGCTGAGAACCTCCAGTGGAGTTCCACTGATGAAAGCAGCAATTGTATGCGGATATGATTTGCTATGTAAACATACGATAACATATGCTTTCTATGGATTCTCTGGCTGGCAGCAAAGAATCCAGTAAACATTCTCCCCCTTCAGACAGCAACTGGGAGTTTTGTTTTTGTTTTGTTTTGTTTTGTTTTGTTTTCTGAGAACTGTGTGAACAGAAGCTGAATTTCACAATAGCTCTGTCAATTCTGCTGTCTGGTTTCTGTTAACATTTCTGTTGCCACTTCTTCTCAGATGGATTCATAACAATGCTGAATTCTCAAGGAGGGAGGAGGCAAAGCGAGTGTTTCCCAGTGCGTGTTTTTTATTTCACAGTTCCCGTGTCACAGTGGAGATTGCTTTTCATGAAGACACTCACCTAGGGAGAGCAGAATCACCTACAGATCCATAGCAGGGGGGCATTCCTAACAATAGGAATCCTGCCGATTTTGTGGATGGACTAGCTTCATACTAGTGAATTGACTTGGAGAAAAAGCACTCCATTCATAAATCAGGCTGCAATAAAAGGTCAAAGAATAACTCTTTAGTAAACACCTGGGTAAAGCAGACGAAACAGAGAAAACTGCCTTCAGGAAATGAGTCTGTCCCTGGTTGATAGATGCAGACAAAAGCTTCTAAGAACTCTGACCATTGCTTTCAGTTTAAATTATGTTCTAAATATATAATAACAGCCATAGGTACAAGTTACATTTTCTCAGAATACCTGTTCTCCTTCACTGGTACTGACAAGTTCTTCAGTTCAGGCAAAATTCTCCTTTCAGGGACAAGAGCAGATTGCATTTCCAGTATTTTGACAAGCATTTCCCCAGAATGCACAGAATTGATCTCAACTTCCAACAGAAGAACTGAGAACTTCTAAATATCTCCAAAATAATTGAAAACTAGAATCTTGGAAGTAAGTGTACCTAAACCACAAATTGTAAAAAAATATTGTTCTAAAGAAAAGAAGAATCTCAGAGAACTTCCACAGACTTATTTATGAAAAGTATTGCCAAATGATTTGCACTGCAGTAAGATATGAAGCGCATGTGCATTCACGTGCTGTATCAAAAATATGTATTATGTGACAGTGTATATGTAATCTTGTGCTGCTCTCAAAACTGTTTGCCCTGCCTTACCTTGCTTTTCTAAACATTGTTAAACATTTTAGTGAAGCAGCAATTTCAGCAGAAAAGGAAAGGGTCTATAGTTTGCAATGCACTATGTGATTTAGCATAAGGTAAGGGAGAAAATATTTTGTATTACTTATTCAGATATGAACATCAAAACACATGCATATGCATGTGCGATAATACAATAAAAACACATATATATAAACCAAACATAAATGCAATGATAAATTATCTAATTATTTTTGAAATGTTTGAATAATTTGTATATGAGGCTAAGATACTATTTTAAAAATAAAGCAACAGTATAAATGCTATACAATGACAGATCATTTGTAACAACAGTGATAGGTGAGACTCCTTCCAAAAATTCACAAACGGCCAGTCCCTGTCCTTAGGTGACCACATGGCAAATTGACAAGCACACCAAGGTTAGGAAAAGAATATAAAGCATTTTTTCATATAGTAAATCAGAGAGAAATATTTTCACGTATTAGAAACATTTCCTGTATGGTTGAATATTTAATAACAGTCAAAAATTCAGAAATTAATGCTTATACTTTCACTGCTGAAGACACTTGAACAAAGCTTTGAGAGTAGTTTCAGACTAGGAAGTGAAAATTCTGCTGCCCAAAAGAGGCGTGAAGATGCCAGTTTCACAAAGTAAACTCTGCTAAAGTGATCAGACTGTAGACTGAAAAATCCAGCTCAGAAGTCAAAAATGTAATACCAAACCAGGGCAGTGCAGACTAGCTCTAACAACATTTTGAGCACCAGACAAAGAGGACAATTTGGCTCAGTGGCTGTCTTGAAGGAAATTCTTGACTGCTCTGTAGTATCTCTGAGCAAAAGGACAAATGCTGGAAAGTGGCAAGGGCTTCAGCTGCCTTCCAAAAGGTGTGCTCAGGAGGCTATAAGCCCCACAAAATCCGCAAGTGGAGCGCTGCCAGGCTATTCTTGATTTTGTCTTCCTTTGTGTCTTGCTAGTTTACTGTTTCAAATTTCTTTGCTTTATGTTTCTTCCAAACACATTGTTAAATTGTCTTCTAACCCAGAATATTCTTAAAGTCTGTTTGTGAAATACTACGCTTTTTTAATGTAATTATTTAAGAAATGTAATGAAGTTATAAATATCATGCTACTTCATATTCTAGAAGAATAAGCATAATTTCTCACATATTTCCTTTAAAAGATTCTCCACCAAAATAATGACACTTAAGGCATGCTGTAAGCTTCATCTATTCATGGAAATGTTCTCTTAAAAGGAAACAAAGGTTTGTAGTTTCATCCCATATTGCAACCCTCCAGCCTAAGACCTTCAAGGACAAACCAGAAGCACCAGGAAGCCTCGTTTCCCCCAGGCAGCAAGTGCTTGCAGCTGACAAATGAAGGTGACATCTCTACTCTATTACAGTGGCTTGTTGCAAATTTGACAAAGCAAAATATAAACAAATCAATGCACAATGACTTTTGTTTGTAAACTCAAGCCACAAATAACAAAAATGTAGTGTCCTCAGCTAGCATTGCTTCTAGACTGCTTAGCGGCCTCCTCAGAGAGAGCAAGGAATGCTATTTCCAGGTCACAGTCCTCATGTGCTCACCCAGCAATGTGGCAAATGGACCTTCCACTTCTCTGTGTCACCACTATAGGATTTAGAGGATTAAGTAAAAAGAGTAGAAAATATTCTTCAAAAGTGTTTATTCCTGTAGATTTGGCATAATTTATCAAAATGTGGGGGCTTGCTCCCAAAGCTTGAAATGAGGCCTTGCACCATTTAGGATTGCACTGCAGTGATGAGCTAGATGTTTCTGCTTTGTCAAGCAAAGGTTACAGGAGAAAATAAGCAGATACAATATTCTGCATGGGTTAGAGGAAAAGCTATACTGCTGTAAAACTCAGGCATACTACAGCACCTGATTCTGCACCACGTTGTCAGTCCCCTTTCTGCCATAGCCAGCCCCACCAGAGCTGCACTGCAGACGTCAAGGGCTATGAACTTTGTCAGCCTTAAGGACAGCGCAGAAGCTACAGTCTCGCAATTCATCTGTAATAGTTTGTTTACATGGAACTCAAACAGCCAGGGAATATCTTGATAATAGCTGAGGACAGTTCCTTGCTCCTGTCCAGCACTCACTGTCTTAAAAACAACTTCTGTGGCCATACATCAGCTATCACTGAGCGTGATTCAGAGCCATAATAAAACTGTTTACTGCTTGACTCTGGACATGGCTTTCTGTTTCACGTACCCCAGCTTATAGCTACTGAAATATATCCTTATATCTCTTACTGCTGTGGCCTGAAATTTATTCACCGTATGCAACAGTAATTTATAAAGGACTCCTCTCATTTTAATTCCTCTCTCAGGAATAGTCAGGGAGCAGCTACACACAGCTGTCTGAACTTGAACCACTTTCAGATAAAAATATTATTTATGTTCCAAAGTGTTCTAGGATCCTCCTAGAGAGAGCTGTACACAGTTGGGATCAGCCCAGTTTCACATGTGGGGAAAACAGGCAAGATTCATAATGGAAAATTTCAGCCTAGATCTGCATCTATGTGGACCTGGACCATGCATTTGTACACACAAAGTTCCAGTAGCAGCTTGGAAGGTCATTGAACCTTCAGCCTGATCCCTTTAGGAAAATGATGAACTTCATTGATTCTGCTGGAGCCATTTATTCCTGTGTTCCAGTTTGTTCCTATTTCAGACACTACTTCTTATTCTGACAATGCCTTTTCCAAAACTGCACATTGTTGGTTTGTATTCTGGACATTAAGTAAGTTGAACATATCCGATAATAAGCAGACCTTAAACACATCAAGAGTTTTAACTCATTTAAGAGATGCATTTTTCCAAGTAAGCTTACTACTGGATAAAATCCAGGATAAAATATACAAAACCTGGGCAGTCCCATCAGAGGATACTCAGTAAATTCAGTTCTTCTGTAACTTTATGGCCTTCAGCATTTTTGTTATGCTTTATGTGCTTTAGGATCTCTGTGCATTTGGTCTTTAAAGGGATGCTGAATTTGGTGCAGGAGCTAATCCAAGTCTTTTAACAGAACTCACACTCTGCTATCAAAACTCTCAGTAGCAGATGCTAAATTCAAGAGCTCACTGTGTGTATCCATCCAGTTTTGTTAAGGTCTCTGGGTGAAAGGTATTGCAGAAATGCAGAACAATCTCACTGTTTATTTAATACCGAGCCAGAAAGGCTAACAGGACTTATAAAATGTTTAATTTTTACAATTATGCCATTTTGTCTTACTTTGTTTTGAACCAACACATGACTGCAGAACTTAAAAAATAGTGTTTAACTTGATAGTCTATGTGTAAAAAGAAATAAATAGGTTAAATAAAAAACTTTTTTTTTCTTTTTTTTTTTTTCCAGACATGCAACTGGAACAAGATGTGACAGTATTAAATTAGTCATACTATATACTAATATAGTTTTAATGACCTAAATATGTCTGATCATTCAAAAACAGTTATTCAACAATTTAAACTGAACATTTATTTAGAATAACCTGGGGTCTTATAATCAAAGTGAAAAAAAATGAAGCCTCTATTATAGACAGCTTGGCACTGGTGCCAATGGGCATTTTACTTGCACTGAAATGCAAGGCAGTACAAGAGAGATAGTTTTAGACCACAGCTCATAAGCAGCTGGGTAACAGCAAGAGCCCCATATAGAAGACAGAATATTTGTAAGGGCAGAAAGATAACTCTGGAGGCTTAGCTGCAGGTACTTACAAGTATCTCTTTGTCTCATCTTCCAATTATGTTTTTAAAATGGCTCATTTTGAAAAATTCTAAAATTTGGGTGAGAGATACAATGTGATATTTAGTGATCACTCACCAGAAAAATACAACTGCTGTGGAAGAAAACCAGCCACTCGGTGCCCCTGGTGATAGCTGACTTTAATGAAAATGAGTGGTCAGGGTAACACTTTTGGATATAGAGCTCCCAAACTAAAATTAAAGCTTTTTCTAGGATAAGAGACAGATGTATATGAAGTAGACACTGCACACTGGGAAATAATTGACCTAATACTTGCCAGGTGACCGGACACAATACTTAATTTGAAATGTCTTGTAGCTGAATGAAGTCATTTCACTCCGGCAGATAAACAATTCAGAGAATATAAAAGGCAGAGGCCAGACAGACCTTTCTGCTGGGAAAACTAACAGAAGATGACCAAGTTGTTATGAGTTACTCTGTTTGCTTTCAGTAGTAGAAACTGACAGGACTCACAGCTACAAAGGAAAAAAGGATGGATCTGCTTCATGAATTAGAAGGTTCCTTTGAAATACTTTCTATTTTTCTAAAGAAAAGGTTGTCAAAACATAATGTTTTTAATTACATTCAGAGATATTTTTTGTGTTCCCTTTAAGTGTCTGCAGCTGTCCCTTGCTCAATCATTTAAAAAAACAGATGAACCCTCCTAAAAAAAAACATTCTACTCAGAGGCAATTTTTATACATCACATATTCTCCATAATTTTATTCCTTGACAGTTTCAGCTCTTTGAACTTTGGAATGAAAATAGGACGATTGCTTCATGAGACAGGTTTTTGTTTCTGCCACTTATTTTCCCATTTACACAATAATTCTGTGGATTTATGAAAATGATTTAGCTTAAAATATCTCTGAAAAAAAATTAATAAAGCAATAACAAGATAAAATACATAATACCATCAACTGCAAGTGTTCCATTCCCCAAAACAGGTAGTATTGGTTAGACCAAAAGAGAAGAGCTCTGGTCTATTCCTTATACATGAAAATATTTTTACCAACATAACATGTAGACACAAAAAAGAGAACTTTGGACCTTTTAAGAGCTTCCAACGGGAGCTTGAAGAATCAGTGTCAAAGAGAGGATTCAGGACAAAATTTTATTGCAGCATTTTGTATCTTGCACTCTTTAAGAAAACCTCTCTGTTTGCATACATCAAGAATCATGCCAGAGACAATAAGGGCAATAACAGCAAAACACACTTGCAGACTAACAGGGTTAAGCCAGAAATTACATTCTATAAGAGATAGGGTCAGTACAGAAGGATGTCAAAAGAAAAGTTGTAGAATCATAGAATCACAGAATCATTAAGGTTGGAAAAGACCTTCAAGATCATCTGGTCCAACCATTCCCCTACCACCAATATCAGCCACTAAATCATGTCTCTAAGCACCAGGCCCAACCTTTCCTTAAACACTTCCAGGAATAACAATGCCACCACCTCCCTGGGCAACCCATTCCAATGTCTGACTACTCTCTCTGAGAAGAAACATCTCCTAATTTCCAACCTGAACCTTCCCTGGTGCAACTTGAGGCAATTCCCTCTAGTCCTATCGCTGGTTATCTGCGAGAAGAGGCCGACACCCAGCTCTCCACAACTTCTTTCAGGTAGTAGTAGAGAGCAATGAGGTCTTCCCTGAGCCTCCTCTTCTCCAGACTAAACGACACCAGTTCCCTCAGCCGCTCCTCACAGGACTTGTGCTCCAGGCCCTTCACCAGCTTCGTAGCCCTTCTCTGGACATGCTCCAGGGCCTCCATGTCCTTCTTGTAGTGAGGGGCCCAAAGCTGAACACAGTACTCGAGGTGCGACCTCAGCAGGGCAGAGTACAGGGGGACGATCACCTCCCTGGTCCTGCTGGCTACACTATTCCTGACACAAGCCAGGATGCCGTTGGCCTTCTTGGCCACCTGGGCACACTGCTGGCTCATGTTCAGGCGAGCACCAATCAGCACCTCCAGATCCTTTTCCTCTGCACAACTTTCCAGTCACTCTGCCCCAAGCCTGTAGCGTTGCATGGGTTTTAATGCATAAGTCACAGTCTTGTTGGCTGCTCCTAGGGAAATGTGTTTGTGAAGTTGAAAATAATACAGTAACAGTTGACCAACTTTCTACCTTTCTATAGCAAAATAATAATATATTAGTCACTTTAACATTCATATTATTCAATAACATAGTGTTCCTAATTTCTGAAGTAGACATTCTAGAGGTACATTTGCAAATCAATTTGTGTAGTCTTATACACATCTTAGAAACTGTTTTGGAAAAGTACCATCAATTTGACAATTATTTTATCCAGAATTTTAATCAAGAAAAGATCAATTCGTCTAACTAACAAAAAGCTTGCTACCTGCGTAATAATTCCCAATAAGCCAGTTGCAGCTCTCTAGACTATGAGGCCTATTACTCTGTAGGATAGCATTAAAATGATTTTTAATCTATTGATCTTAATTGATAGAGACAATAACAGCATTTTAGAATACAGACAGTAATAGTTTCTGCCACACCCTCTTAATACAAATTGTGCCTCAAATTCAACTGTAGAACCTTGGCCCATGTTCTACTGGAGTATTAATCATTCTCAGAGCATATTTAAAGTCTCAGAGGCAGATTACTGAGAAAAAAAACAATATTTGCCGCTGAAATGGGAGATCAGTAGCAGAAAAGAACCAGGATACTGCACATAAGTTTGTAATTAGGGGCCTCATTCTGGAATAGGCCAAGCATTTCCTGAATGGTTTGGTGCTGAGTACCTTTAACTCACCAAGTGATGTCACCGTTTCAGCTAATTCAACAACACATCGCTGTGGTGGGAGGAATGAACAGAAGGTTCTTTAATAGGAGATGTGTTTCGTTCACTATTCAAAGACAAAAAAATCAAGTGTCAGGCAACTGGAATTCTTTGTTGATTGCTAGAATTGCATGCATCCTGTGACAACCAAGGCATTAGAGCTACTCACCTGAAGCAGACAGAAGGGTGCTTCAGGAATTAAATGGTTGGAGAGATGCCCAGCAGCTAAACATATAGAGCAAAAGCCATAAACTGGCTTTCACACTTAAAGCTCCCTAAAAGAATTAAAATATGTTGTTGTCCAGGCCATAGAGCCACTTTTCTTAATAGTGATTTTGAGGATAATGGGCAGTTATGTTGGTTGGGCTTGAAAACTGTCCAGATTGGCTCAGGATTTGTTTTGCTTCAGCTGTCTAACATGAAAAAAATTCTTCTCTCCTAAATCCATATCTTCATGCATGCTGCCTTATCAAGCATTATGTTTTACCCATGAGAATGAATAAGATCATGCTATGTCCTAGAAAGTCCAGATCAGCAAGATCTGGAACAAGCTAATATGATCATCTAATTGTATATGCAGGAGGAAAATAACTAAGAAATTTTAGTTTATGATTTACATCTGGTGAGGGATAAGTTCAGCTTTCAGGAGTCAAACTTTCTTCGTCATTGATTCAGATAGAACTAGTAGGAAAAAATATAATTTATACTTTTAAAGTAACTGACTGTGAATTCAATTAAGGAATTTCCAAGCTTTCACACTATCTTCTTGTGTCAGGACAGGATTTTTGGACTCAGTGTATCTCTAAGTATTGAAAGTAGTGAAATGAAACTGCTGTTTGCTAGAACGCTTTTTAGTCTCACAACCATTATTGCCCAAAGCATAATTGCCAAAGCTTCCTTCACTGAAGTGGAATGACTAGTAAAAGCATACAGTTCACCAAATTGGGATCTTTTGAGTCCAAGTGAACCTCAAAAGTATACACAAGCTGTGAAATCTATAGGATTACTTAATAATTTCCATCTACAGAAGGTAATCTTGGGACATGCAAGTGAGCTCACATTCAAAAAACTGTGTCAAACATTCAAGAGGATCCAGAAATTTTGTAACTAGGCAGATTGAACAAATTTATCAATCTTTTTCTCAGAAATCTTTTCCTATTTCTTTCAGTCTCACATGAGTGAGGGTTATGAAAATCTACTACATATTCATACTTACATTATTACACTCATTTTTAACTTCAGTCCTGTTGATGGGTTCCTTTAATTTCAAGGTTTACTTCAAACTACAGTTCATATAGACACACTAAGCCTTATTATACACCGACAAGTAAAACTGGGACAAACTGGGCTCCAGAATCCATCAATGACAAACTCCTAATATGCTTTTCCTAATATGCTTGAAGTACATTGATTTCAAGCAACGGAAGCTGTAGGTTCAGTCTATCCTTTGTCTTTTTTGTATGTTTGAAATGTAAAGGAATGTTTCCTTAAAGGAACACTGAAGACCTTGGTTTCACTATGGTCAATTACATGGAAAAGCTATTTGCAAAAGTACTAAATTGCCTTCCTATGTTATGAATATCTATTTCAAACTGTGAAGCTGCCAAACTCTGAACACTTAGAACACTAACTGTAAATTATAGTCATGAGTATTGATTGGACTAATGTTAGAAGAAAGACACAGCAATTCACTGTTTTGGAGTTAAATCAAATAGTTTGATCAATAGTTCAAAGAGGAGCTAAATCTGATTGTTTGGATTCAACTCGTATACTTGCAGCCATTATGAAATATACACTGTAAGCTACCAATCATCACAGGTTGGCTCTACCTTCAATACAGTACCACTGAAGAGTAATCAAAGCTTGCTGAAATAATTTCAATTCACAATAAACAGAACAGAAACATTGCTATCTCTTGCAAACCTTCTTTACACGGGGTAACACCACCTTAACAAGCTTAAAAATGAAATTATAAATAAATCGTAAAGACAATTTTAAGCCATTTTGTAATTTCTACAATTCTGTATATATGCATCAGTATATGAACTGCCATAAGTTGTTAAACAAATAATATATGCACAGAATCACAGAATCACAGAATGTTAGGAATTGGAAGGGACCTTGAAAGATCATCTAGTCCAATCCCAGTATGCAGGGCAGTGTCTTCTCTCTAACAATAGCTAGGAATGGAAAAAATCTACAATTCTTAGTAAAATTTGTTAAATATTATAATAAAATAAATAGAAAATATTTAGTATTGCCAAAAATGAACATCCTTTTAGACTGCAGGAATTAAATAGCTTTATTTATTCTGTAATTTTTTTTATTGTATTTTTCCTTATTTTCTCTTAAACTCTCTTTTGTAGCTATCCTATTTTTGTAGCTATCCTATTATTGGTGTTCATGATAAACTCCGGCAGTAAGTTTTAGACGCTAATTATGTATTTCGTTTTTCTTTTTTTTTTTCAGTTACGTTTTAGTTTAACTGAATATGTTTTTCTCCTTCTATTTAAAAATATAAATAGGCAAATTCAATGGATTTATTTTGTACTTCTCATTTCAATTTTTTACAACCCTCCTTATTTATCTATTTGTAAACGTTAATCTGTTAAGTTTCTCACTATGTAAAGTCTTTGCATGTCATCAGTTACTTCCTGCCTTATTGACTTTTCTTTTTCTGCAAAAGTAAAAATCTAAGTAAAAAGTAAAGTATTTTAAGTAAAACATTTTAAATAAGAATCTATGCTCTAGAAACATACAACCACTTTTCGTTACCTGCTTCTTAAGAGACCTCTCCTACCTAATGCTAGTGGAATTCCAGACACAACCAGTCAATAGAAGCAAGGAAACTCAGGTTCAGAAGAGGGCTTTTTTGTTTGTTTGTTTTGTTTTGTTTTTGTTTTTTGTTTTATCTACTGGTGTGTAAAGCATATGACAGAACAGAGCAGGTGGAAATGAGGCTCAGATAGGCAACAAGATTAGTAACAAAGAACACAGTTATGGAAGAACATCATTTCTTGTATGTGACCTTGCTTGTCAGGCTACCAATCTACAGCCTGACAGTGGGAATCAATGGGTAATAAGGATAATGGCTCTTTTTAGAGCCTGAGAATGTCAAATATAATGTTAAATTTCTAAATAACTCAAGCTGAGTTATATAGAACTCATACTCCTGTATGTCACCACTATCACTAAATGAGGTAGAGATAGCATGTTTATAGGATTGGCACTGTTTCTGGATATGAGAAGGCTTGATCTGACAGACTTCATTTCACTCTCGTGTGTTTCCTATTCAATATTTTACATTAGATTTGCTTGTACTCTATTCTCAATTTTTTACTAGATGACTCTTGAATGTATACCTTGTCACTGGAGGCTTGAAGGTTACCAAGGCTATAGCTGAGGAAAATCAGGTCACACTGGCTTAAATAAATAAAGCTAAAAACTAATGGAAATCAGAGATTACAATGATTCTCTCTTGTATTGTGTTGTGCTTTGGGTTTCCCAGTCTGTGATTTGAAACCTCATGGTCTGAACAGAAATGACAGCAATATTGTCTTCACTCACCTTGAGTTGGACTTGTTTGTGGGATCAGAAATGTGAGAGCATGGTGGAGTGACAGCATGCTGCCCTCCAATAACAGAAACAGGAAAATAAAGACAGCCTTTTCCCAATGTTTGCTTTATCATCTGTAATTGGATTTGTAATTAAGATCTATGTGATTTATTCTTTGGCTCTTAAACAGAAATGCCACAATTTACCTCAGTCTTTGATTAATATATGAATAAAATTTGCAAATTTTATTTTATGTACATATATCATTGCCCTTTTCCATAGGAAGAACTACAGCAATTCCGTATTACTGCTGAGACCTGTGCATTTGCTGGAAGGAAAGACACTTGGGAAGTGTGTAGACCAAACTATAGTAAACTAAAGCAAACAGTATTTTCCTAATGCTAGAAATGGGAGTTATGCCTTGAGTGTGTCCTTGAACTACACATTTTGATTTTTAACCCAGATCATTTTACTGCTACCTGTACCCTGTGAAAAGCTTACAGCACTTGTTAGCCACCCCAGACAAGGTATAAGTCTATTTGATTTGTTAGAAGTTCCAGGATACTTCACTAGGGCTAAGTTAAATTCTATTTGGTCTTAATCCATCACAGCTATGTTAATTGACGTGAACAGATCATTACTGCACTTTCAGGGAAACCAAATTACAAAGTCAACAATTAGAAGAAAAGAATGGCTTTAGGAAGCAATTAGGAGGAACAAAAACATACTGTGTTCAGTTCACATCTATGAGTAAAACTTGTTTATTCCTACATAGTTATTATTTGGGTACATTCAAAAGAATCTGTAGACAATACATAGGAAATTTTCAGTCTTTTTTGGTGGTTTTTTTTTTTTTCAGTCACAGATACCATATTTAAGAGAGAAAGAAAAAGTTGGTGAAAGTGCTCAGAAACAATATTTCAGAAAATTATTCCAGAAACTACTAACTAAACTGCTGCACTGAAAAAAGTGTATATTTCTGCAAATTGATTAAGTAATAGGGTTTTATAGAACTAACTATGTCATTCTTGGTGCATCCAGACTAATTCTTACTCAGATTTTCCTGATATTTTCCACTGTCTGAGATTTGTAAACAGAAAAGAGCAACAAGTTTAACAATCACCAGGAGGATCAGAATTTGGCAAGTATCGCAGCGGGAAGAAAACACAACAGTAAGACACCTCACATATCTTTCCTTTGAACCTGAGCCCTTTCCTGTGATAAATAACATTTCTTTAAGTAACCAGATGTCTGGAAACACTAGCCGTGATATTGGTCAGAATACCTCAGTGGAGGAAGAACATCTAATGAGAAAGAGACAGCTGACGAGAAAAGTCTGAGCTAGGAAACTCTTTGTTGGGCTATGATCTGCAAAGCAGTTATTACTGATGTGTGAAGAGGTAGGTTCCTTCAAAGAAATAGGCAAAACTCAAGAAACTATCAGCAGAAAATATTTTTACAGGAGTTGGAGAGTTAGAAGTGAAAACTGTGTTAACAAGTGTCTGCAAAAATAAGCAGAATTTCAGAATTTAATTCACCATGATTTAATGTGAATAGTAAAAAATTGGGAAGAAGGTTTAATATAGTAAAAATTCATGAAGAAGGTATCTTTAAGGTATCTTTCAGCATTCAATGGCTGCTTCTTGAAAGGGACTTGCTTTTATGCAAGGGATAATGCATGCCCTAATAGTAAATATTTTGTGTATGGTTTTCAAAATCTTAGGGCAGGCGACAGCCAGCATCAGTTACTTTCTAGTTCTGCAAATCAGTTAAGTATATGTGATCTGTACTTGGCTTCAGACAGAAACAGGGAAGTTGTATAAGAAGGGATGCAATTCAAGTAATTTATCACATGTAAATTTAATTTGTCAAAAAGCGCCTGGTGTCTGATATTTAAAGGACAAAAATCACAAGCCTGAATTCCTGCATGAACTGCTTCCCCTCACCTTAATGGCAAAAAGTTAATTATCCGGACATGTATGGACTTAATTTCAGGAAAAGCTAACTTTTTTAAGTGAGTAGTTTAACACTACCACCCCCTTACTCCTCACACACAAATCTAAAGGTAAGCGGTCTATTCAGAGACTGAACTTTAGCTGACTCTTTTTTCCTTTTTTTTCTGTCATCATCCTCCAACTGCTTTGATGTTACTAGAGATTACATTGAAGTATGATTAGAAGGGATGCTGGAATTGTGCCCACTTCTCCTCCCAGGATTTTTAAGAGAGATGTGAGTAGAACTTTCAAACTTTGGCTAAAGATGAAAGGCTCTAGAAATATTGTGTGGAAATGTGAAAGGCTCACCACACTCTTTGTATCAGGTAGAACTCTCACAATTTTCTTCAGTGCAATACCTCACATGATCCAGTATCTCCTCAAACGAAACAGAATAGTTCAAAAATAAAAATTTAGTATCAGGTGTCTAGATCTATTTTTTAAGGAATCACGTGATAACAAATGTTTTGCCCACTTCCTCAACTGGGATAAAAAAAAAAAGAGAGAGAGAGAGAGAGAGAGAGAAAGCAAGAATGTGTTATTGTAAGGGGAAAATACCTTGAAAATGTATTTTAGGAAAACATTTTAGTAGAAAAACAGACCTTTCCTGGTAAATGCTAGTAGGATGCACATAAAGAAAAAGGACTACTTACATTCTTGCAGTTCACCTAGCAAAGACAGTATGTCTTCCTACAAACTCAGTATACATTTACCTATAGAAGCAGACTGACTTCTTGTCCTACTCCATCAAAGACTGCCTGGATCATCCCCATAACACAAACAAACAAAACTGAGTTCCACTCAGGTTTTAGAAGATATTCAAAACCTTTCACCAGTTCCTCTTTCATGCGACTGTGAACAGGGAAAGTTAACTGAAACTGGGAGTGGGATTATGTTCAGCACACATCCTTTGTAATAAGCACAGAGAAAGCAAAATCCCTTTTTGGAACCAGATAGCCAAAAGAAGCAAAGCCTTCAGTACAAACACAACTACATTTAAACAGATAAAGGCTTAATCATCTGGCAAAGCAGAATGCCTTGAAAGTAGAAACAGCCAGGTAGCCTCAGAACAAGCACCTTGAGAGGTGCCAGAAAAAAAGATGAGAAGAGTTTTTTGTGGCTCAGAATGATTGAAAAGTCTATGGAGTTTTGAGCAATTCATTATGTCTTCCTTTGATCTGTGGCTGTTTGTGAAGGAAACAAAAATTATTACTGTATTTCAACCTTATTTTAACAATATTGACTGCACCACTGGTTTCTCCTCCTAACTGGAATAGCATTATACCACTTTTGAGCTATTACTGGGATGCCATTCACATCAAAAGGAGGTAGCAATCAAAAGTTATGATGTCATCTTTGCAGGTAAATAAATTGAATGCTCTTTTTTTAATATCAATTCTGCTGCTGTGTGCCCGACAGTAAGGTGAGGAACACATTTAATCCAACCTTTGCTTGCATGGAGCTTGTACTATCCTCACCGTATAAATACTACGTACAACTTCATGCTATATAAAGGTTATATAAAAATAGTAATTTGTACATTAGAATCTTAGCTTTGCTTTTGCTACCAAATATCCTATCTCAAAGTAGTCAATAAAGACAGCACTTGAAATGCAGTACCCTACAGTGTGACAGTATGTATTATTCCTGAGGAGGAAACCCACATGGGATCCTAGGTCTTTCTGTACTGGGCAGAAGCTGGAACAGAACCCTGTGGGCTGCAGACTCCACAGCCCCATTAAAAGTCTTCGCAGGATGCTGCATTTCCCTTAATCCACGCTTACACTTGATTTCCTATGTTCTGTAAGTCAATAGTCAAACATCTGAAACTCCTTTCTTTAGGAGATACAGCAACCAGAAATAAAATTGCTGAACTAACCATTAGCTAACAAACTATTAAGTGCAGCTGTTAGGATTTATTTTTTTACATAATTAAAGTGCTAAAAGTTAACTTTCTTCAGTCTATCAAAGAAATATGCTTTATCCAATTACTACATGATAAAACTAATTCTAAGTAAGACCTGTTGAGCGAGCAGCGTTAATCCTCCATTTTGGCCATCCGCCAATGTAGAACTTTGCTCAGATTAACATTTATTAATACTGTGGGGACTGTGCTGGGAACAAAATCAAAAAAAAGAGTATCTAAACATGCTAATCTATTTTTTCTTTGACTTCATTTTTTCCAGATCACCAGCAATGGTAGGACAGCAATAGAAAATATCTCTTCTTCATGGATTACAAATTCTGTAAGCACAGAGCTGAATGTGTTGACACATATAGTGCAGCACCATTATGCAGCAATTGTTTCCATGATACAAACAGTATTTACTGTTTGATGCCTTAGCATAAGTCTCAGACACAATTCCATAAGTGTGTTCTCAGATAAGAATTTCAAAGCTAATAAGAGAGAGTAGAGTTTGAGCAAAGGAGTTAGAGTCAGCCTTCTGAATTTTATACGCAGCTCAACTGGTTATTTTCTACATGACTTTGGTCAAGATCACAAGTATGCATCAGATTACTCATCAGAGCTTCAAAGGACCATGGAAACTAGAGAAACAAAGGCTAATTAAAGAACAAATCTGCTCTTATTAGCAAGCCAGTGGTTCACAAGTAACACTTTGCACACAGGAACGTCCATCTCTTTTCATGCCACAGGCAATAAGAGAGCCAACGCTAAGGTCCATGAAATGACTGATCGCTTATCTGGATTTCTGGATAGGCAGATGTTGGAATACGTTTGTGTATCTGGTGTTGACTAAATCAGCTATACCAAAAACTAGACTTATAGTAAGAAATGCTTGCATTATATTTCTTACCATTTTCCAGGCACTATCACGGTTCCGTATGTATTATGCTAGAATTCCTTGGGCCATGTGTTATTTCCCTGAGGCTGGTTTCTGCACATATGGAGGCAATGGGTACCTTGCTCTTGACTTCGAGTGGAGAATGACTAAGTTCTGAACTTTATTTACCTAAAGTCTGAAGACATCCTTGGGTCACATATGTAAGGCTTTGCTAACATTGTGTCATTATTCTCACTAACTCTTGACCCTACTCACAAGCAACTACAACCAATGAAAATCCAGCCTACCTCCAGGAGGCCCAGGAAAAGGAGTTGATCTGCACGTGCATCCTGTGTAAGTGGATGTAACACTGCAGACAGGAGGAAATAGCCTAAGGAATTGGATTTGTGATTGCCCCTCACCTCAAGTTTTCTATCAGCCTAGATGCCCTCTTAGCATGCTACCTCTACAAATACCTCACTTCAAACACCCTGTTGAGGGAGTGTAATAAAACATTTGTAAAGTCTAATCCATGGGTTAAAGTGCCTAAAAAACTAAATGTCATGATGCTAAACTTTACTGAATCTGGCCCTTATTATTATTTTTTTTGCCTGCTACCGAAAATAATAATAAAAAAAATCTAAGGCAAACTGCAGAAATATTGACAGCATGGAAATAAACCTGTATTAATTATTCCTTAAATCAACAAGTGCAGACTCAGATATACTTTCTTTCCTATGGTCAGTCTTGATTTCTTTAAACAAAAGAAGCATAAAAGATGAACAAAAGATTTTGGGGCGTAGGGATGGGAAGCTTTATGGAGAATATTTTTGTAAAACGTAGTTTATTTTACATGTGTAAGTTTTGGCTTAAAAATCATGTAAAATAAGATAGAATTCCAGTAATTGAAAAGACTTGACCATGAAAATTCTGTGGCTGCTCCACCCTGTCCTACATAAGTGTCAAAATGAACAGTAGCAGGAAGGCATGTGTGCTCTTAGAACAATTTCTTCTTGTTTACAATTGCAATAGCCTAAAATGACTCATTGCTCTGTACAAAATGAGAACTATGTGCTCACAAAAGATGTTTCAGTACTATCTGAAAAGTTTTAGCAAATTAGAATGTCCAAGTGATATATGCAATTTCTTTGAATATAAATTTGAAAATTGCAGTCCCTACAAGAATGTGAAAAGATATGTAATTTCTTAGAATTCCCTGTTCCATGCTGATAAGCTAGGGGACATCTGTTTTACTTTAAAATTTTTCAAAGGGCAGGTGTTATAAAACTAAATTAAGAACACTGCAATACTTTTCTCTCAGGACTTTCTAAAATAGAACATTTTCCAGTGTCATAAAAATTCTATGCAGCATTTTGGAAAATGTTAAGAACTCTTTTCGTCATAAGTTCCTCCTTATACACATAATAAATATAAAGAGTTTTTATGAAAGGCTCCTGTATTAAAACTGTAAAGATGTAATTTTCAGAAGTTTCTTGTACTAACCTTGTGTGTGACACTTTTAGTGATAATTTCAAAGGCAGCAGAATGCGATAAATGCTTCATGCATGAAAATTACTCCAAAAATAAATTGTAAAGTGTAAGTCTGTACAAATTATGTTTTGGTGTTACTATGTCTACATAAAGAATACATATTTCCTTAATTTAATAGAAAAAAGTTTTTATTTTTCCTTCCCTTTAAAAACCACCACATATTTCAGTCAGTTATTAAGTCAGAGAATAATACATACAACACATAAACACAAATTCCAATATGTATTACAGAAGACATAAACACACCATGAAGGATTTAATCTATTCTACAGCCTTAACACCAATACATAAGCTGACTTCATTTGCAAAAACCTATGTAAAGGGGACTTAGGCAAAGAATGAACTTCTACTTGCCTGAAATTTTAGTAGATACAGAGGCTAAAATTTCTGCTTCATGAATGAAAATCAAATGAAAAGAAGAGTTGCTCCTTCCTGAAAGTATTCTCCGTAAAACAAGCTATTAGAAAGGAAAGAAAAAGTCTGCTCCTCTCAGATACTTAGAAGTAAATATTCCAAGAAAGAATATTTGTGTTTGTGCTGGAGGGGAATACCAATAAAGAAGAAGGGTTTTGACTTTCTTTGAATGTCACAAAAGGGGGGAGAGCAACAAGGAATTTTGAACACTATCCTTTTACACAAGATCAAGTACAGAACAGACCGCCATATATGCAAACTGAAGTGTTCATAGCAACTTTACTGGTGTTTTCTGTATTGACCTAGTATTTCCACATAAATGAAGACCTAACTGAACTACCATATCAGGCCCATTATAAAAGCCACTCAGAGTGAATAAAAAATGTTATCTAGATCTGTGTGCAAGCCCTCTGATGATATTAAAGGTGCTCCTGTTTTGATGTGTTTCACACAACAGAAAGAAAACATTCAGTGAAGTAAAACAGTCCTTTTATAAAAATCAAAATTCAATGTTCCCAGGAGCTGTGAAACAATACCATTATTCCTCACCCCATACATGTCTACAAACAGGTACAAGTTAGGGAAATGAAAACTGTAGGGGAAAGACTGGACATACAGAAATCACAGCCTCCTATTTTCAGCAAGATTTATTAAATGAGTAGAAAGGCAAATATCCCCATAAAATTTGCGTGGAATATCAATTTTAAGAAATTGAATGGGGTCAGAAGTGTTGGCTCCTTCCCTGTTTGCTGTCTTTTCTCTATGGGTTTGGGAAGTTCATTAAGTTCATAACAGAAATTTTTGCTACTTCAAAACACACCTCATTATGAAAGGGATTTATAAAACCCATGCTGATTATAGCCATGGGGGCTTTTTTACAGAAAAAGCAGTAGCTGAACAGGTAAGATTCCTAGAATTTCAGGCAGAGTGTAAATGAGAGCAGAATGGGAAAAGACTTGTTAACTTCTCAGAAGTCCCCTTTTGTCACTTTGACCTGTCACTGCTTGAAAAATCACTTACATCAAAGAGTATTTCAGGCATTTTGCTACAATTTTAGCCTTAAAAGAGGTGCTCAAAATTTCTTGGGCAAGTCACTAGAGTTTATTTGAACCACAAAACATAATTTAGAATAGCCAGCTACTCAATAGACAAAACAAACCTATAACCAGCTTGCATTTTAATTAAAACAAAACTATTTTGACCACATGGTATCCAAATGAAATCCCAAGTGAATTAATGCGTTAAAACAGCCAAGTTATAAAATAGTGTTTATGACTTAATTTCCAAAGTAAATGCTATCAAAAAGGACTTTATCATTGCTTTGATTTCTGTTTTCCACAGAAAACTTTCTTAAGGATTTTACAGACATAAAAATGAGAAAAGTAATAGAATTTAAACAAATTTTACACTGTTGTGTGCACTGAATTATATCATAAATTTGCACTCTACTTTGTAGAAACAATGCATCAAGTTATAAGGGGAGGGATCAAAGTGCAATCTCTTCGCCAAATGTCCCAAGAACCCAGCTTGGAACAACTGTTAATTTAAAAGTCAAGTTAGAACAAAGTCAGCACACAAGAAACAAAAGAAAAGCAGGGCAGACAGGAGAGAGAAGAACTAGAAATTCTTAAAAGTCAGAGAAATGTAAATATATCTTTAGAAAAACCCTTCTGAAAATCCTCTGGAATCATTTAACATGCTTTTTATATATCATTTTTAGGATTTACTTATAGAGTTTATTTTGCTGTGAAACTTTACTTTCGCTAGGCTTCAGGAACAGCATTTGTCAGACTTTGTCTTATGCTGTCATGTCCAGACAGAAGCTTTGTTTTTGCTTGTATGCTGTAACAGCAGTTTTTCTAATGACCAGTAGCCTATGTCTGATTCATTTTATTTTTGCTGATCTCTGCATGGTATAACCACATATTATTATTTTATTTTTTTTTTGTAAACAGTATTTTTTTCTATATTTTATGTATTTTTATGTAAATAGATAGTAATAATAATTAACCTTCTGCGTTGAATGAAACGGGACAGGGCAGCCCTGGCTATACGTACAGGCTGGGCGACGAGACGCTGGAGAGCAGCCCCGCAGAGAGGGATCTGGGGGTTGTGGTTGACAGCAAGTTGAATATGAGCCAGCAGTGTGCTCTGGCAGCCAGGAGGGCCAACCGTATCCTGGGGTGCATCAAGGGAAGTGACTGTCCCGCTCTACTCTGCACTGGTGCGGCCTCACCTCGAGTACTGTGTGCAGTTCTGGGCACCACAGTACAAAAAGGACATTAAGCTGTTGGAGAGTGTCCAGAGGAGGGCGACGAAGATGGTGAAGGGCGTAGAGGGGAAGACATATGAGGAGCCGCTGAGGTCACTTGGCCTGTTCAGCCTGGAGAAGAGGAGGCTGAGGGGGGACCTCATCGCAGTCTACAACTTCCTCGCGAGGGGGAGTGGAGAGGCAGGTGACCTATTCTCCATTATCACCAGTGACAGGACCCGCGGGAATGGTGTGAAGCTGAGGCAGGGGAAGTTTAGGCTGGACATCAGGAAGAGGTTCTTCACCGAGAGGGTGGTCGCACACTGGAACAGGCTCCCCAGTGAAGCAGTCACTGCACCAAGCCTGTCTGAATTTAAGAAGCATTTGGACTGTGCACTTAGTCACATGGTCTAAACTTTTGGGCAGACCTGTGCGGTGCCAGGAGTTGGACTTGATGATCCTTATGGGTCCCTTCCAACTCGGGATATTCTATAATTCTATGAAACTTTTATGACTCTAAAGTAATGATATATTGTAGAGGAATACAGGTGTGGTGTGATAGCAGACACCTCAGAAGCATTAACACAGATGCCATGTAAAAAAAGCTGCATGAGTTGATAAGGGGCCACAAGGCCAGACTGGAGGTCCCAGAGCTATAACCAACTCATCAGTGCTCCTGGATAAAAACAGTTTTAGCAGTAACAAAGAGAATAAAGAACAAGTACCAAATGTCCATAATACATTCTATATACAACAGATTTGCATGCAACATGGAGTTGTGGACCGGTAAAGAAAGAGCAAGGTATAAAGGTGTTTTAGTAAATGTATCAGAACCACCCCACATTGACTCTAGAGTAAGGAGGAATAAAAACCATCAACATAAACATAACGTTTTTCTTTTTTGGCAAACAACTTGGAAAAGTGATGACTTGCTGTAACCTGCCCCTCTGGACTGAAGCTGAAGACCTTAGGACTTGGATGAACCATGCAACATCAAAGAAAAGGGATAGATGTTAAGCACTATGTGGATAATAATTTAACAGTGTAATTTTTGAGATTTTATCTGTAAAATCATGCCTAATTTTCTTTTTTCCCCTTCTGTAATACTTAATTCTGGGTTTATTAGCAACTTATGTGATTAGACTGTTAAGGTATCATTTAGACTATAATAAATGATTTAACATATAAGGTGTATTTTCTGTTGCTCATAACTAGACTTTGAGTGTAATGGATGACCATATTCTTTTTATTTTTTAACAGCAATCACAAAAGGAGATATATCTTCCAAAGGACGCAGGAGTTATGATGATGCTTATTTCTCATACAATAACCCATATTCAGTTTGTTTTATACACTGTCTGTTTAGCTTATAGCACATGAATAGTCCTTTATACAGTGACTTCAAAAATTCAATAGTTCCTCAACCCCTATGGTGCCTTCAGCATTCTCTGTTTGAACTTCGTGATGACTCATACTGAGGAATTCTTGCATTACAAAATGTATATCAAGGGAGGAGCCCTTGAGATTTAAGGATTTCCAGCTAGAAAGCAACTAGCTGCATATTTATATATATATTTATTTATATATTATATTTATATATATATATTTATTTACTTTAAAATCTATAATACTAATTAAAATGTAATACTAATAAAACACATTATTTTTGCCTTCTTAAAGAGCCAATATGACTATAAATAGAAAACTCCAGTGAGGAGTTGGACAACATCATTCCTTTTGAAAAAGTAAGTGTAATTTCTTCTTTAATAAAGTTGATTGGATGCACGTAACACATGAGATTCTCCTCAGAAGCTCTCATTCCTAACTAAGCTTTCAACTAAGTGGTACTTTAATCTGGAAGAAAAGGTATGGATTTAAGCAGACAGGAAGACTGAATGGATACTACTTCCCTCTGAAAAGCTTCATGCTGATTCTTAAATTTTTCCAATGCAATATACATTATATTTTCGTTAGCAGTTTGTGCTTTTAAATTCCTGTAATACCACATCACATAGATGTCTACTATAATTCGGAAAGATGCTTGTCTTTTTTATATTATACATTATACATATATTATATATTATACAGGCAATCTAAAATGCACCGATTATAAGGAAATGCCAAACTGACCACAAGCATTTCAGGAGTCTTGGGAATTTTCCAACTAACTAATCAAAAAGATAAGGAAAAAGCAGCAGACCAGAGAAATCATTGTCTTATGGTGTTTTAGGTTGTTTGAGCAATCTTTCAAATCTAATAATCGTTAGGGATGTTTATTAGGTCAGAAGAGAGATCTTCACCAGGATTTTTTGCTTTCATAACACTAGCAGAAAGGTGAATGAATGGAGGATGGAGGTAGTGTAGATGTAATGATCAGTCTCAAGTTTCTGTTACTATTGGACATGTCCCTTATTATAAGAAATTCTGTTTTCCTTTTTGTCATGGATTCATGACAGTGTTCTAAGAAAATGGCATTCAGACAACTGGATACATCACTACCAAGAAAAAATAAATAGCAATTCATAACTTTTGTAAAAGTCTCAAATGTAGCAGTCCTACTGTAATTAAAGGAACTGGATAAGATTATATTAGTAAAAATAAGGATGATATTAGTAAATATAAGTTTGAATCACTAAAGATAATTGTGTAAATAAATGCGATTGCATAAATAAAGGAATTGTTAAAATTGAGAGCTTTTTATTACCCACTGTTTGGATTTATTTTTATAATCTAGCAGATAAATTTATTTCTGGTGTGCATGTAGGACTCACAGCAAAACAAGAAGAATTTTTCCTCTATTATATCTCACTGTAGCAGCGCTGATTCCATGAAAAATATCTCATTTTGACTACCTCGACCTTACCATCTGACATTTTCATTTCATATCACTCAGGATTTTTATTATTATTAGAAATAATAAATAATTATTTATTTTCTCTGTGTGCCTTACAACCTTGTAGACCTCTACCACAAAGCTTTTTCTCTGTTCTGCAGCAAATTTTCACAATATTTGGAAAAAACTTGATATCCTGAAGACTTCTACACCTGTAGGAAACCTTAAAATTTACCAATGGGTTCAAAAGTTACTTAGAAAAATACAGGAAAAGGACAGATTGACAAAAAGGTACTTTTCTGGTGCTGCAAAATGAACATAGACTGCCAGTCAGGTTTCTGTGGAAAGCCAGTATTTTCTACAAAATAGATTGCAGTAATTCAGAAGAATTAGATGTATAGTACCTTAAGAAAACCCCTACATTTTTGCATTTTAATTAATGTAAGGCTGATTGTGCTATTGTTGAGATCAAATAACGTGATTTTTAGAGGCCTGTTTACTTAGTTTTGCCAAACTTTGGGCACTTAAGCTAAAATTTTCCATGTTGATTTTCCCTATACTTCAACTAGTGCATGTCATTAGTTCTCAGAAAAAGCTAAGAAGGAGTGCATGATTTTGAATTTTAAATCTTGGTCACCTTTCTGCTCCCGTGCTTTATAGACAGGAAAAAAACAAAGCACTGACCTTTCTGTCAGGGAGATAACTTCATTCTGAGAAAATTCACCTAAACTTTGCTACATTTTTAAGAACAAGCCAGTTTGAGAAAAAATAAATTGTCTGTGTCCACAAAAAGAATGCTTTCTTAAGACCTTGGAATTACTTAGAAGTGCCTAAATTTGTCTATGCATCTGCTATCAGGATCTATGAAACCCATTGGCTATGTATCTCATCCTTCTCGTTCACCACAGTTACCCCGCAGAGAAAACTTTCTAGTGCGATTGATCATTCCGTTAGCTCAAGACATTTGTGTAGAAGCTTGCAGGGCTTCTGCTGTTTTAATCTGTGCTTCACGTTGATGCTTCACTCCTGGGGCCTTTGAGCTTTAGTTCTCAGCCCCTCAGCTAAGAAATTACCCACAGAAGGTTTTTTTTTTAGTTTAGTTTAGTATTGTTTTTGTTTGTTTGTTTTGAGTATAGAATCAATCACTTAAATGTTGGGAACTGCTTAGTCATTGTTTCTGACTGCACAATGATATAGTTTTTAATGTTATAGTCTTTTTGACACTGCTCCTCCTCCTCCAATCTCACATTTGTTAGGTATTCCTGTGCAGTGCTGATATGACATTTAAATTACACTCACAGACTGCCAGCTGAGCATGAAAAGCTTATTAACTTCAGTCTAATGTGCAAATATACTGAGCAAAAATACACTGGAATTCATGTCTAAACATATGAAATATTTAATGCTATGCTTATTGAAGAAATCACACCTAAATATCCAAAGCTAGATACTAAAGTTCTAGATTTTCATTTGACTTTGTTGAAGGGTATTCAAACTTCTGAACACATCATAAGTTCACAAGACTGCTGTGCATTTTATAACACCAAATAGATTGTCTTAGCTTTCCTTTGCTGGCAAAACTGGCAGATAGGGCCTGCCAGCCCTGAAAAGTGATGGGCTTAAATCACTACTTATTACCTTGAATTGAGATCACAGTAGATGGTATGAACACAGCCCTTTAAACTTCTGTTTCACCTCTGTTAAATGAGATTAATAAGATATCCTTCTTCTACAGAGTTGTGGTGAAAAGGAGCAATAAATATACACATCTAAGATATTACTGATGAATGCAATAGAAAGTTGGATGAGGGAATTAATCACTTTCTCAGATAAGCAGAATTTGAATGATGTGAAATGTGGTGCTTGACTGTTTTATTCTCACTGAATGAGAAATGTTGTTTTACTGAGGACTATAATGAAATGGGCACAATTTTACACCATGATTCACAAGAAATTGTCTTTTGTGAACATTCTCTTCAAAACTGACCACATTTGCAATTTACTAAAATGTAAATTGACAACTTTGGTAATCATCACTCTAGCTGGACAGAATTTGGGATTTAGCTTCACTTTCTTTCAGATATTGTTAATGTGGATCTTTATTCTACACAACAGGATTTAAGATGTTGATGGAAAAAATTTCTTTTTCATTTGCTGTGAGTTTATCCTGCAAGTACCTTGAGAAAAGAAAGCATGGAAAGAATCTTGCATGCCTGTAGGTGCTAGACTATCAATAGAAAATAGAAAACTCTATTTCTGATCTTCGCCTTCATTTCTTACTATAAAAAAAAAAAAGTTACAACCAAAAAACAAAGCATCTTCAACACACACACCCTGAAAATTTTACAAGACACTGGAAAAAGGAGAAAAATAGTATCCCTCGTGTCATGTTTACAGAATCACT
Source organism: Anser anser (assembly GCF_964211835.1). Taxonomy (NCBI): domain Eukaryota; kingdom Metazoa; phylum Chordata; class Aves; order Anseriformes; family Anatidae; genus Anser; species Anser anser. Next base: position 27,679,931 of record NC_139725.1, on the reverse strand, counting down.
TTAAAAGAATGTAACTGAAAGTTTAAAAATACATATGACACTTTGCAGTTCTCAAATTTAGTACTCAGTTTAAATATCTCGAATATCAACACTAATGACCTCTTTTGTTCTAACGTCCTCCATACTCTTGAAGAAAAAACATGCTAAATCATAGCTAGGTTCACTAAAGTATTCACTGGCCCATCCCAGGGAAGCATCTGATTTCAGTAGGTACTCATGTGCTTGATCTGAAAATTCCCTAGGTGCCTACAGATATGCTTCTCTCTATGTCCAGTACTCTGATCTGAGCAGTTAGGATCATCAACAAAGGCATCTTGAATCTAGCTGTGGTCCAGAAACTGGACAAAGATGCACCACTGCCTACATCTTTAGGATTTTTCATCAGAAAAAATCCTAAAGCAGAATCCAGAATTCAAGCTCAGGTGCAGTCCTAGACTCCAACCTAAACCTACTCTGGGTGAGACCCAAACGTCCTTCATCCTCCTTTGAGCCCTGGTTTCTGTGGGAAGGAAATGCAGAAGTGTAAGGTAAAATAGGGATCAAAACATACTATTGTCAGACCCCAACCCTGCACTACTAGGAGGTGAGGAGCATTTAGTGTCCTATGGTGTACATTTGTTCATAATCTAGATGTAGTCTAGAAGACACTGTCAGGTATTGTCGTAATCTCAACAATGACTAAAGACATTTCAGACTTCAGAAGGACCAAAATGAGTAATGAAGTTGCAAGCAGACCTAACACACAAAATGCAGCTGTAAGCATTCCTTTTTAATGTAGTTGGAGGAGGTGTCCATATTTTATATATGAGAGTTGATAGGTATCTTCACCCTGAAAATGAAAGAGACAGCATAATGCTCCCCTCTCCTGAAGGAGCTGAAACATGCACCCATATTTCCAAAGGGGTAGGCTGGGCTGGAATATACTTCTCTGTAACTAATCCCTAAAGAAACCGGAACGTTTTCATTACAAGGAGAGAGCACTCTCACCCTCTTTAAAAGCTGCTGTCTCACGTGTAAGTTAATTTATGCTTTATTATAATAGGACTCATCTAATTTACAAGCTTTGACTCAAGAGTTCTGCCTCCTCTGCGAAACACTACCGTGTCCTCCCTTCCTGTTGGAGCCGTGGCACAAATCCACACAGGAAGGAATACAAGATTCACAGGGCGAGAAAACTATCAGGAAAGTGGGAGTTCACTTGGGTGGGGGGAGATTTTATGCTTTGCTCCCAAATCCTTTTATATGGAAAGCAGAAACATTAATGTAAACAGGGACTGAAAACTTGTGAGTGCCAGGATACTCCCTAGATAATCATATTTCCTTCCAGGCTTTCTCATTCTATAATAGAGCCTGGAATATCTCTTTTTTCTTTAGAGAGGGCCAGGTTCAGAGGAGGAAGAGAGTGCCCTCCAACCACCCCGTAGCCAATAATTTGGTGACTAAGTAAAGTGGGTTTCAACTCCATCCAGTTAAGAAGTACACCAAATTTACACCTACCACTTTCTGGGTGAAAAAAAAAAAAAAAAAAAAAAGAAAAAAAGAAAAAACACCTCTGAACATTAATTCACCAGCTTTCTGAAAGTAATAGTTGTTTTCTCTCCTTAAAGACAGATTATTTCAGACCTTTGGGGAAAAAACTGATTTTATAAAACATTCCTCTGCCCACCTGTGCTATGTCCAATGTGATCCAAGCTAAATCCTTACGGCAATGCACCTAATAAACAGCCAGGTCCATAAATGTTTTTTATTTTTTTTATTTTTTTAAATTAATATTTTTCATCAGCTATTGTCACAAGAAAAAAAAAAAAAGCTGCATATAGCTGTTATTGCTCCTTCATGTCTACCTCGGGGTGCTGAGTAAGCCAAACAGTATGTTACTTTTCTAATAGACAGCTGTGATCTTCCATTGCATGAGACACTATCAACACTTCTATGATTCCTGATACGAAAACACAGGATGATTTGAGGAGCCTATGTGAATTTTAATGAATTAAGAAGGCCCAGGTCCTAAAGAATTTACCACCTAGGTAACAAGAAGAACCCTACAGTCATAGAAGAGTGCAGGTTGAAAGGTGGCTCTGGAAACCACTGGAATAATGTATTCTGGAAATTAGGTTACTCAGGGCTCTGCTAAGCCAAGTCTTGAATAATTCCAGTGAGGGAGACTGCACCACTTCTCTGAGCAACCTATTCCAGGGTTGAATGCTTCTCATGGTGAAGAAAGTCTTTCATATATCTGGGTGGAGTTTCCCCTGAAGCAGCTTGTGCCCCTTACTTCCTCTCCTGTCATTATGCACCCATGAGAGGAGAGTACCTCCATCTTCCCTTGAGCTACCCTTTCAGGTATTGGAAGACTGTGATTAGCTCCTACTCCTCTCCAGGCTGAACAAACTCCCTTCCTTTGACCTTTCTTCTAGGGGAACACTTCATGTTCCCTCCCACTAACTTATTCAGGAAGCTTCCCTATAGTAGCATATTGAATAAAATTGTTTCTGAATGTACATACTTGGAAAGTCAAAAAGAATCCCTTCAAAGCTTTCAAAAATAAAATCAGCTTCTTTTAACAGTCTTAATTCCCCAAAGCAATTTAATTTTTTTTTCTTTTACTAGGTCAACTTCATTCAGAAAAATAAAAATAATAAAAAATAACAAAATTTTAAAAATAAAAACAAAAATAAAAACCTAGCTTTCAAAGTAAACAGCTTTCAATCTTTTAAAGTGCACAGGTGGGCCAGACACGAGCTCTGTGTGAATAAATGTGTGCATGGGAGAGAAGGAAAGAAGGCAAGGCTGGATTCTCAGGGAACTGGCTGCTGAATTATATTTAATGATTTACAGTCCATGAAGACACCATGTGGAGTGATGCAGAATAGCAGGTTTGTAGGAGAAGTCAGAACAAAACTAGAATTATGACCAGATACTTTTTGTTAAGTCTGAGAGCATTTGAGCCCAGAAAATAACCTTCTGTACTTGGAAGGAAGGCAGAAACAAACAAGCAGTGCAGGCAGAGGAGAGCAGAGAGTCACAAGCTAACATTGTTGGGATATGACACTGCAGTATTGCAGTAAAAAAGAAATGTCCTTGCATTATTCTTTCTTTGCTGAGCTGAGTACACAGTAATAACCTAAGAGCTGCACATTATTTTTGCTTGGTGTTGGATGGGAACTGTCCCAACAGCAGCAGTTTAGGTTGTATTTCAGACTTTAATTCCACTGGACCCTATAAAAAGCTCATTTAGTATATTTGAATTTGATTTTGATTTTTTTTTCTTAATTATGAAAAATCATCTCTTACAGAGATGATTTCCCTGAATTTTAAATAAACCCTATATCTTTAGGGGAAAAAAATGCAGAAACTATCTGTGGTGACTCTTTACTGTTTTTACATAAACCAGCGAATAATATAAATAGTTCTTGAAGTCTTTACAAAGCTTCTCATTCAATAAAAGTGTATAGCATTTTTGTTTTAAAACTCTTTAAGAATGACAGCATTGTAAGATATAATTAAAAATAAAAATGGAGATGTTGTTTGAGATCCAGTAATTTGACAGTGTAAGAATGCCATTGCCATTAAATACACCACAAAACACACTATTTAAATGTGAATGAGGAGGCAACTCCTCATTAAGTGCAGAGAGGCGCAGTGAATTCCACTGCAGCAGACCAGAACAGATCAACTCTACAAGATGCAGATCAAGGCTGGTGACTCCCCCACAGCCCCTTTGCAGCTCTCACTCCCCTTTTTGTGGGCACAATCTGGATAAAAGATACATATGTGCAGGTTCACAGCACAAAAAGATAATAAGAGACAGGAAGAATAATCATTTCATTTATGGATCTTCCAACTCTGTCTCTTGGAAATGAACCATGGAAAGATCAGAAAATGCAGCCTACAACATGAAACTACTGAATCAAATTGCTTAAAGTTTATTTCTCTTAAAGCTCACCCTGAAAGTTACCTATACAATGTTTTTTAATCAAGATTAGAAAATCTGTAACCAAACAAGGAAATATTCCAGCACTAGCTGCAAGATATGTACGCAGAAGAGTAAGCAGCCACAGAAAAGATAAACCCTAAAAAAGATAAAACCTTACTATTTAGAAAACAAATAGGCAGAATGTTCATCACATAACCAGTGCTTGCAGAAATCAAGCAAAAGTTTAAAAACTAGTCCAATCCAAACTCCTGGAAGAATTACTTTTTTTTTTTTTTTCTTGATGGGCTTCAACATAGACAATAAGAAAATGGTAACTAAACCACAAGAAAGAAGTACGAAGCTAGTGTTAGGATCTGTTCAACATTAAGCCATGGAATAGTCACAGAGGATTTTGTATGTTAAGTTGCTGTGTCTAACATTTAGTGAAAAGAGGAAAATATCTGGTAACTTGTTGCTGACTTAGCAGTTCCTCCAATTAACAGCAAGCAGCAGGACTAAAATGAAGAAACCAAGGTGCTCCTTTGTTGTTATAAAGGTAGACTTCTGATGTTCACTGTGCATAATGCTTATTATGATTATTACTAAAAAGGCTGCAGGGATTCAATACTACTCATTGTGAACAAGTATGGCTGGTCCTTAAATTGATTTAATTCACTTATAGCTTCTATTCACAGCTGTAATAATTTCATGCAAGTAATAGCAGGTTCAAATATATTGCAGTCACTGTGAGTCCTCTTAAACAGCCAAGCAGTGTAGTAGTCTAGGATATTGTCAATAAATCCAGAGGATATGTACCAGAGTGATACAAATATTAAAGGAAAGAGGAAAATAATTGATCTGGCAGCAGTATTAAAATGGTGCCATTTTTTCATGTCCCTTCCCAATTACTAGCTTATCCCCTAAATTATCAGTATTTGTAATATTCTAACTTTAGTCTAACTGAAATCCTGTTCTCATTTATATGATATCCTATTATACTGTACTGTGTGTTTAAGTAGCATTCTGCAGAGCTGAATTTGACTGCTAGTTAATCTGTGCTGATGCAGAAGTTTACTTGCTTGGTACCCATGCACAAAAGTTGTGTGTGCCCCAAAAGGTCTGCATTTATCCAACTGTATTAGCTTAGTCCAATGAATTGTATTATCTCTACCTATATATTTTGCCACAACATTTGTATTTCAATTACTGCTTTATAGTTTCTTTAACCTTCTCATCTCATGTTTTAAGAATACCAAAAATGCATGTTGGGTAATATGTGTTTCTCAATGTTTGCCATTATTTAGTAAGTTTTTTCATGAGCCAGTTCTGCTCTCTTTGACTTCACTGGGAGGAAGCTCATACATCCTCCCCAGGCTCTATGTTGCAAGTCTTTTTAATGTTTCTACCCTGGAAATGCCTTTTCTCCCACATCCTCTCTCTTATCACATTTGTTCCCCTTTCTAGTACCTGTAATTACGTTCTTTTTGAGATGGGATGGCAAAGTGAATTTATGAGTCTGTTTGGTTATCCTAAATACACAAAAGGGAAAAAGAAAAAAGGAACAGATGGTTTACAAATCTTTCATTTTCAAAAGCTTGGGCTCAGTTACCTAAGAGCAGCAAAAGTACTCTCCCAAGAAATCTTATTGAGAAAATTGTTCCAGACGTTCTGTTGTTTCCAGCTCGGCTTAGCATGCCTGCCTTTTAAGGAGAACTCACATTTTCTTAGGAAAAAACTCCCTGCAACACAAGTTGGAAAAGGTAAAGAGCCATAAATCTGTGTCAGGTACAGATGTGGAAGACTCTGGTGCCTAAAAGTCATCCCAGCTTATTTTTCTAAATGCTTCCATGGTTCATTAAGGCAGTTTAAATTCATGCATGCACATTAGAGGAAAATTATTCACGTTTGGTAAATATGCAATGTATAAACTGTCCATAAAAGGCACAGCGTTGAGGAACATAAGCTGTGGTTAAAACATTTGTTAGAGAATTTTGCTCACAGGTCATAAACACAGTAAAAAGCACACTCTCCTTCTGTTTGAGTTTATAGGATTTGAGCTACCTATGTATGTCTCTGTATAACTGTGTGTATGTACCCTCCATGGCAGCTTCTGAACAGCTGCACACAGAATACAGATGGAGATCTCACTACTTTTCTGTTTATCATTACTCCCAAAAGAAATATATCTTTCTTACTATGCAAGATAAGCAAAACAGTTTAGAGTGCTTCCTTAGCATAGATGCTTAATGTTGAACATCAGATTTTTTTTTTCCCAGTTAAAATCACCAGATTTAAAACAGTATTTTCAACTACATATAAAATATAGACACACATACACGCTTCCTCTGATCCTTCAGGCCAATATATTTCTCTTTCTCACATTGCAGGTATTTGTTTTCCTATACTTTCAAATATTAAATTTGGTGTCCCTCTTCTTGATATCTCTATGATATCTTCCCAGATTTGTTCTCTCTCTGCTCCATATTCCTTTCCCCTTCGCATTTTTATACTTTATTATCAGTCCCTTAAATCATTAATATTTGCTTTCAACATTATCAACAACTAATTTTCTTTCAATACCATGTCATTAAAATTTGTAATCTTTTTGTAAAATTCCTGCCTTATCTATATTTCCTTTTTTGCCTTAATAGCCTTATATAATTCTTTTTCATCATTTTTAAAAATATCTCTCCTGTTAAAAAAAAAGACAAGATTTCAGTCAGTTTCTGGCCTCTTCATTACTCTCTTTCAAAAAAAAATAAAGTAAAATAAAGTAAAATAAAATAAAATAAAATAAAGTAAAATAAAATAAAATAAAATAAAATAATAATAAAATAAAAACTACTTCCTTACAAATACACTTTGTATGAAAAATAGCATGTACCATTAACCAGTGTCCCCACCCTACTATTCATAATTTCCTAAGGGAAATTAATACAATATGTTTATGAAGTGTTCAGAAAAATATTCAGGCAAACCAACATGGTGTCATAAAGTGCTGTCATTCTTAGATGTAAAAATTAAACTAGTTTTATGCCTTATACAGTATACAAAAAAAAAAATAATGTTGGAGGGACATAAAGAACTTGGGAATACTTATTTGAAATCAAAATCTAGGCTTTGGACTTCTATTACTTGGTATTACAACAAGGTCAACAGTAAGTTCTAACTAAAAGGAGGAATTGTTCTAATAGCAGAAAGCAGCCTCTACAATTTTTATAATGCTCCTAGTAAGACTGTGACACTGAGCTCTGCTATAGATGAGAAATATGTGGCATGAAATTTTCCATGAGTATCCTAGGAAAGAAAATGCAGCAGTAAACATCATTAGTCAAGCGAGACCTACACGTCATAAGCAATAGGCAAGAGTCCAGGAAGGCCACAAGGTTAAAATGCTTTGTTTGAGTAATTATAGGATTTGAAGGATTAGACTGAACTGAAAGATTTAAGGACATGGAAGGATTAAAGGGAGAAATAAATAAATTCAGTTGAAGAGAAGGAAGTTAGAAAATGCAGCACAAAAATTGCATTAAATTCAGTAAAGTTTTTGAAGCAACTGAAGAATTGTTAAATAAGATAGTTGTATTTAGAGGCAACACTTTCGCTGCATTTGTTTACTATTCAGTAACTGAATCTACAGAGACAAAATATTAAAAATAATAATTATAATCAGTATGTTACACATTAAAGACCTAACAAAACAAGCACATATTTCAGGTGAAATGTCTTGGCCAACTTTTTTGTATCCCAGAATGGAAAGTCATTATATACTCTGTAGATACCATAAAAGTGAAATGCCAGGACAGAAAATGTAGGTGAAATCACACCCAGCATAGCCTGTTACTGAAATCTGAAGATGCTCGCTGTGCACAAGGAAAATGAATTCCAGTCTCTACCTTATGAGTTACATAAGGTAACTTATGACGAGTTACAACATTTTGTAAAGCTCATAAAGCTTGTTTCTTTTAAAAGACCGCTGCCCTTATAAACTATTAATAGTAAGAATTAACTCCCAAATTTGTTTCAAAGAAAATCTTCAGGCTCTGCATCTAGAATATTGTGGATGGGAAAAAAAATTCTGTGAGTATGATACTAGATGATCCATATCTCATGAGGAAAGAAGTTACCAGAAGATAAAACAACCACAAGATAACCAGAGGTATGTAACACTAAAGTTTAATGAATAGAGTGTTGGGTTGGTTTTCGTTTGTTTGTTTCTGAAAGTCATTCACAGTTGCAAGAGAATATCAGCTTCAGCAAAGCAATGCAAAGAGTCTAAGGTTTGAAAAATAGATTCCAGCTTTTATTTAGAGTTACTTCAGTGTAACTTAATGAAACCTCTCTATTCTTCTCTGATAATCTTCAGAATCTGGACAGCATCTGGACATCTCAGCAAGGATGTCCGAGAGAAGTTCAAGAGAAGGGATGAAATGCTAAGGGGGAGGAGGCAGAAGAAAGAGAAGACTCTCTTTTCCCCGTATACTTTTTTAATACTTTTCCCCGAGGAAAGTATTGCTGTGTAGACACAAACGTACACACAAATAGGATTCAAAACACAACACTAAGACAAGAGAGAATAAGTGAACTAAATACTATTTTTCTAAATGCGTGTTTCTTGCTGCTCTATCTTTTCTGAAGACATGCGCTGGTATTTTTGTCAGTCTCAGCTAGAACAGCGTTACCCCACACGACTGAAATGTGCTTCTCAGCAGGCTGACAGGTCACTGAAGCTTATGTGGTTGTCAAGTTTCAGATGCGCCAATTCCCTTCTGTTTCAGCCCAGGCTGGGTGCCGGTGAGGCCACAGGGTGCTGGCGACCGGCTGGGAAGCAGGCAGGCACACAGCAGCACGCTGCAGAGGCGCATCTGCAGACTGAGTCTTCTGCTTCTTGGCTCTGCCAATACCTCACCTATGGAAGAAGGTGATGGCAAAATGGGGTTTGATTGGGCTGTCACTATCAGCACAGAATGTTTTTTGTTTTTTCAACAGCAAATTTTTGAAGGAGCTGGCAGAATTTATTTATTTTTAGTCATTTCTAGGAACAACTCCAATCTTCCTTAGAGTAAATTTAGCTCATAAATTGTAACTTCTTATTCCTGGGCAGCTGAGTGAAAAGTACAACATAAAAACAAAGCAATATATTTTCAAACAATTCTAGTCACTCACACACAAGTAGGTTTATAATATTTTCAAGACGAAACTATTTTTTCTTTCATTTTTACTGAACATAGTATAAAACAGCATAATTCTTGGGGGAAGATGAATGTACACTATATCATTATCTCATTGTATTATTAATTATGGGCCTGAAACTATGAAACTATTCTGATAATTCAGAATCTGACTTCAAACAAAAACACAGTTAACAACCTGCAAAATCAGAACATTTATTCTTCACTTTCTTAAATCTCTTTATTAAGGCCTATCTGTTTCATTTCTCTCAAAATGATCACCTTGAAAACATATTTTTGCTTCAGGAAAACTAAATATGGACCTAAAGTAGTTACTACTGGTTTATGACTCCCACATTGAAATAAAAATTTATGCTTACATATAACAATTTTCAAGATAACCTTTTCTGAATATTGCAGTAGAGTTTTTTTCTTCCTTTTTAAAGTGGCTATTTATCTCAGGCATTTCATTCAGATAGCAAATTGCTTCAGAAAATAAAAGAAATTCAGACACTATCCCAAGTCATAGATTCTGTAGTTACATCTGATTTTATTTCTAAAATAGGAAATAGATGCAGTATTCAGAAGTGCTACGTTACAAGGAATTCCAGCTTGGCAAAGTGATCTGTAATTTATTATTCATTAAGCCAGTCTGAGCTAACCTGTCTCGGATAGCATCAGGCAAAAACTTTATACATTTGAACAGAACATCTCTTTTAGCTGAATTGTGTCCTGTTCAAGTATTGCCACCACATGCCTACCAGAAATATTATTGATGATGATTGCATTTTGAAGAATTGTAGGATTCTGGGAGATGTTGATATCCACTTTTCCACATCACAGAAAACTCAAGTAATTTTTCTCATAAGATACTGCGATTTTGAACCATGAATTAGCAGCTGCTTGCTTCCAAAACAAACAAACAAACAAAATAGATTTCTGTCAACTGAATATTTCCAGTGAAAGAGCATCTCTTGACAGCCCACATGGACAAACTTTTCCGGTGTTCCCTTCAGTGTGCTGAGGCCTGACCATTAGGTTTCTAATGGAATTTTTAGCCCTCGTGCTCACTTGGTGCTATTTGCTGTGCAACCATTCACACAGTATGGAGGCTTTTTGTGTGATTTCTATTCACCAGTAGCAGGGATGACAACTGATTTCTCTCATATGGGTCACTGACCAGACACCAGATGGTGTTCCTTCTAATCTGGTCCAGAGCCGGCAATTCAGCGGTGAAAAGCTTTATCCCATTACCAATCACCTGAGCCATCCTGCCTCCAACCCAAAGACTACAGATGAAACAGTTAATTTTCTTGACATTACTACCACCCCCACAAATATCTACTACACATCACAGACAGAAAATCATATTACTGTTACAAAATTTGACCCCTCTGTGGACTTGCAGAACAGCTTCTTTTTCAGAAGAGGTGCTTAAAAACCAGGCTTAGTAACAAAAATATTATTCTGTTTGGCAACCTTGACTGAACAAACCAGTTGCTCTGCCCTTTAGAAGCTAAACATAAGCAGATCACATGACAATCCTCAGGATTTTGAATAAAACTAATGGTTGTTGCAAATTTCTGAATATGCCATATAGAAAATGCACGACTAAATTCTTGTCTTTTTTCATTTTTTTTTTAAATGAAATTCACATTCCCTATAATGACAATTTTCTTTTGGACATGTTATTTTGCATGATATCATTCTTCTAAATAAAATCAGACTTTATATTGTACATTTTTAACGTTTGGCATATCATTTTGTATACGTGTATGTTAATGAGTACATAACTGATTATATCCTTTTTTATTGAAATATAATGTGAACGAAAATGTAGAATCAAGTACCCAATGTCTCTGGTATTTCTCTACAATAGCAATTTTATTAATCTGAAGTTAGTGTACTGTTATTAAATTTCAGCAAAAATTCCATTACATTGCTTGTAGCACATAAGTACTGAAATAGTAAAGTAGTTCCTCAAGATTTAAAATGTCAATCATAGTTATGTCCATAACTGTATAAAACTGTCAAAACATAGCTAACATAGTATTTTGACATCTGTTTTCTAAGAGTAGTGTTGTATTTATGAAGGAATTTTGTTATCCATGACAATACAGGTTTAGGACCTCTTGAGGTTTCCAACAGCACTGCTTTTAAATCGCTGATAAATGTGTAAAATTCAAAAAGAAATGAAAAGAAAAGAAACTAGATTCCCAAGTGTAGGTAAACATGAAAGTCTTGATCAGTTTTGTTTCCCTTCCTGTTCTCTGTATTCTCTCTCAGTGTTAAGATCTTATGACAGAGGCCTCCTCTATGAATTTCCATAGCATCAATTCTGTGGTGGTGTTAATTACATTTATGAAACTTCTAGACACACACAAGAGATACACAACTGAAAGAAACAAAAACACAAGACCAGTATGTATCAAATACTATGGAACAACACAATGTTTCAGAAGTACCTCCAGGTTCTCCATGTGAAAATTACAATTTCATCTTTAGGTTTTCATTTATTAACCATTATCTTTGGATCCAACTATTGTTCTACAAAAAAGGAAACGTTTAGGACATAACAGCACTTTTTTATGTCTTCTCCCATTTCCTAAAATATAAAGGGAAATACTTATGCTATTTCTGCCACTGTCTAGCGTCAGCATCCAACTTAGTCCCTTTCAGCTGGTAATCTTTTAAAATCCACTTGGTATCTAGCTCCTGATAAACTCCAGAACAAAAGTCTGTTTTGCAAAGCCCAAGCATTTTTACACATGCATCGTCTGATAATTGTCACATTCTCTAAAACATCATATCATTTGTTTCCTTTGACGAAGTTTTTCATCAGTATGGTACCAAGTTTCTTTACACAGCATAGAGTAAATCTTAAAAAAAAAATAATAAACACTTACTGATAATATGTGCCTGGATATTCACAGCTGAAGTGCTCAGATGAATAAGAGCAGCATGTATATTTTAAACAGTATACATCAGGATAGTTTGAACTGAAAGTGTAACATCTGCAAAAATGAATATAAAGGTGACATTAGGATGATTTGGCAAATAGAAAGGCTATCCTGCAGTAGAAGACTAAGATAGTTCGGTTTCTTTAAGCTAATAACATGAAATTGCTAGGAAGTCAATTTGTTTCTCTTATGCAAATAGATATGATAGGAAGTGAGAGTTCTTTACACTATAGAATAATATGGCACTAGAAGAATAAACAGGACATGAATACATATAGACTGAAAATTAGAATGGATTCCTAATCTCCAGGGCATTTGGGGTCAAAAGGAGAATATTGAATGTGCAAGAATCAAGAAGCTTTTAATATCAGTATGGTTGGGAAGTTTTCAAGAAAAAGCACTGCCTGAACTAAGGACTTGAATAAGGACTTGACTGAATAAGGACTTGATTATGCTTTTGCAACTCATTTTTAGTGTTATCAAATGCCGCCTTTAAATAGCAGTTTGTGTCATAAGCTGGTATCTTATGGATTGCTTTGTTTTAAAGCCTGCTGATATCATAAGCTGAAAAGCATATCAGAAAAAAGAGGTAATGTAGATTAAGTCCAGATAGTGTTGGAGTTGTTCAGACACTGAAGAAACACTTCAATTACCAAGTTACAAATCAAATTGTCATGTCCAGTTAACTTAATGAAGAAAGGATGCAATTTGTCAAAGCCTGCCTTTTCCTCCCCCAAAACGGAGAGTAAGGTACACTAGGTACAAAAAATTCAGCTAATTCAGAATTTATGTGCCTATGTCAGGGTTGAATTCAGTAAAATCCCCAATTTTACAGGGATGTCGTGTGGTCAAGTGACAAAATACCACACTATGGGGCCAAACGTATGATGGAAAGGAATGAAGTGAGGGGAGATGTGGAACAAATCTCACCTTTCCCTGCATCTATCACTAACACCGTCCATCTTTCTCAACAGCTTTACTTCACAGGTAGGTCCTGAGATGTTCTACCAGATCAAAGAGAGGATTGTAATAACACTTAAGCCTCGGGAGCAATGAAGTTATTCATACTCAGCTATAATCTGCAGTCGGCATGGATTTCTCTGCCAGCTGTAGCATCGCATGCCCGTAACCGCCCTGTGTCACTGGTAGCCTGCGGACACAAAGGGGGAGAGCGCTGTGAGGTTCCTGATTCCGTATAAACACTCGAGGAACACTGCGCACCAAAAAGCTTTCTCTACGCTGAGCAGCACCCGACAGCAGCACCAGGCGCAGACGACGATGCCGGCTGACCCAGCTGCCTTTCCCAGCGGACTTTCGCCTTCGGGGCTTTTCGGTAGGTGCCCGGGGCTGGGCATGAGGCCAGCCAACCGGGGGGGGCGCCAACCAGGAGGGGAAGAGTCTGGGGGCCATGATGGACCGCAGCGCCCCGTGCCCTGCGGCGGCGGCGCCCCCTGCCGGCGGGCGGTGCCGGTGCGGGTGTAGGTGCCGGTGCGGGTGCGGGTGCCGGAGCGGCCGGCAGAGGGCGCGGCGCGGTGCGGTGCGGTGCGGGGCGGCGGGCGGGGCGCGGCCCAGCATGCAGCGCGGCGCCGTTTGAATGGCGCAGGCTCCGGGCGCTGCGCCCCGGCCCTAGGCTGCCGCGGCTCCTCCTCCGGCGCGGCGCTGCTCGGGCCGGTACCATGAGCGGCGGGTGAGTGCCGGGCGCCGCCCGGGGACGGGGCCGCGACGCGGAGGGGCTGGGGCCGGCTGCGGGCGGGCGGGCGGAGGTCCCTCGTGGCGGGGGCCCCTCCTCGGCCCGGAGTGGGATCGGGAACGGGGGCGGGGAGGGGCCGCGGCGAGGCCCTGCGGGGAGCGGGGCTGCCCCTGCTCGGCTCCGGCGCCGCGGGGTCCCCGGGGGGCTGCGGGTGCGGGTCGGCTCCGCGCTGTGCGGGAGGCCGGAGCCAGCCCGCGGTGGGAAGGAGAGGCAGGGAGAGGCAGGCGGGAGCGGCCGGGGCCCCGCCGGGAGCGGGGCGAGCTGGGCGTGAGGCCTGCCGGGGGAGCCGCGCCGCCTGGGCGTGACCTGCCTCCTTCCCGTGGGGAGCGGGGAAGGGAGAAATCCTCGGCTGCCTCGAGGTCCTGTGGTAATTGCCCTGTTAAAAGGACTTGAGCTCCTTTACTGCTGTGCTGGGGTAGCTCGGCACGCTGCTGAGTACGGAGCTAACAAAGAAACGCTGGACAGTGAAACCTGCGAAGGAGACAGAGGCTGCGAAGTAGTTCCGTGATTTTGTGTGCTCGTTCTGGTAACACGCCGTGCTTGGCAGCGAGGCGAAGTCATTTTGCTTCAAAGCAGCTCTCTGCTCGGGATGGGAGTGCTGCCTTGCCCCCTCCCCTGCTTTTTTGCTCTTTCCGTTGTGTGGCTGCAGACAGGGAAGGACAGAAAGGTTGCTTAGCCTTGCTCCATGGAGTGAAAGCATAACAGATGGCAGGTTGGTGGCTTTCTGGCCTCGCTGGCTTGAAAGAACAAACTATTCTAGTCTAAAGCTGTCACTTTATTATCACCGAATGTAATTTTGACTCAAATGTCTGTAATATTATTTCATTGCATTCAAGCCACCGTTGGTTTCAAATCCTGAACTTCATAACTGAGAACGTAATAATATTTTAAAGATACCTTAATGCCTTTATTTTTATAACAGTATATTTGCTTACGTTTGTGTATGTAGTATTACAGGGGCGTATGGATGCACTGTATCCATAAACTGTCACCAGTCACTGCTCACTAATAGCAGGATGTGTATTTCAGGGTAATGTGAAAAGTCACGCGCTCACCTGCTATGAAGTGCAGTCACAGGCCGCGAGGGGATGAGGGAGGTACCTGTGTCACCAGTAAGCTTGCAGGGGGAGGGCTTTTCCAATACATCTCTCTTTGAATTTGGAGTTCTTGTTACGGATTTTTGAAGCTCTGGGTTGAGCGGTGAGTAGGGGGAAAAAAATTGCAGTGTTTAAATTTTGAGTAGTTTCTTAAAGCTTATTCACAATATTAATGGGGGAGCTTCAATGTGATAGAACGTTATTTCCAATATAACAACTTTCAGATAGTGGTAGTGATAGAAATTTTCCAAGCTTCATTTCCTGGAGTGTTAATAAATGAAAATCAACAGGTAAAGAAAATCTCTTTGTTAGTGAAGGACTACTATTGAGCATTTTAGTACTTTTTAAAATCGTGTTACTTCATAGCAGTTTAACATGCTTGTAAATTTTACTTCCAGATGTAAACATTTTGTCCAAGAACTAAATAAGGTTCAGTTATCAGGCTGTGCAAGGAGCACTTAACCCACACCTGGATTCATCCTCTGTAAACTTGACTGAACTCTGATGTGTGGTCGCTTTCCAAGGTTCATTATGGCTGCTTGGGCCAGCAGGCCCCATACAAATTCGATGTGTAAGTAATTGGAAACTGAGCTCAAGCAGTTAACTTGCTACTTTTATAGTATTTGTCTTTACTGTAAATTTAATTCGTATTATTTTTGTCCAAATGAAACTGTAAACTTGAAAAAAGGCCTAACAGGTATTGCTGGCTAAAATTTGTGTCCTGCTGGCTTAAAAGGCGCTTCTTGTAGTGTTGCACAAAAACATGGTGTCAGTGTATTCCATCAAACCTTGAAATCCACTTTTTTTAAGATAATTTAGTAAATAACACCTACTGAACTGCTAGAGCATAAATGTAAAAAAGAAAATTTAGAGAAAAAAAGCTATTCCATATTCAAAGGATGTGGAAACCATCTAAAATTGAAACAGATGGAGTATGTAATGTTTGTCAGTCAGACTTAAAGGAAATCATGCCAAGGTAACTGAGTCTCTTCTGCATCATAAGATTGTGCTAACTTATTTTTCTAGATGAATTACCCTTTTGGAAGTAAATCTGGAAAAACCATTCTTGGAGATTTCTCATAAGCTTTTTAAATCTGACAGTGATGAGTAAAATTAGTTGTCCTTTACTGGTTCCCTGATGTATGCCAGTTTCGAATGCCTTCAAAGCATGAAGTCCCCTCCTTGGGGAGTAACAATTAATTAACTTTTTCAGCTGCATTGAATAAAGATCAATGTTGTCATCCTTGAGAATGTGCACTTGGTATAATGTGGGGGTGGGGGAGAATCACAAGAACATCTGTGATGGCTTATATATATATGGAATGCTACAGGAAAAAGAAACAGGAATTTGGGCAAAGAGTAGAACAGAAGGAATGTTTCTTTTAAAGTGTATTGCAGATGACTTAAATATAACTATTTTACATTTACTTTGCTGTCATGCAAAGTACTTGAGTCTGTTCTGTAAGAAATTAATCTTATGTTAATACATATGGAGATTACATAACATGTGAAGAAAAGTTTGTCCCTTTCTGGGGGCCGTGCCCAAAACATAGGACGATGGGAGGGAGTGGCAGCATTTGTTAATACTTGCCTTTGACAGTTACGTGCATTAAAGCCATTTAGTGCTGTCTTTGAAAGCCATTCAGCGCTCTTTCTTTGCCCGCCTCTGGTATAACTTTAAAGGTGTATTGCATCTGGGAGAGATCAGAGGTGGTTGGTTTTTTATAAAAAAAAAAAAAAAAGATAATAGCATTAGAGTTATCAGGAAAACTTTGTCAAGGTAATATCTGTGACTGGGTATGAATAAGCTGATTTACCAGGATATATGGCTGCTGTTACTTCAGTCTTTCTGTTTCCTGAAAATTGAGGAGAGTGAAAGAGAGATAAGGAAGGGTGACTTCTCTAAGCAGATGTCAACCTATGTAAGGGAGAGAATTGGAGTTTCTTAACTTGTTCATCTCTTATTCAGATTTGCAGTCTGTCACAATTTACGACAAGGTTTAAGATTGCCTGATAAAGGGCTAAGGCTGAGCTCAGAAGACTTTTGCTCTATCCTTAGTTTATTTTTAAAACTATATAAAGCAAAGGAGTCTCATTGGCTGTAATGAGATGATAAAGGACAGTTTGGAACAAATTCTGCTAGCTGTTTTCCTCATAAGGGAATCATCAAATTTGTGACATTAAGGTATGAGCTGTTTGATCCAGTATAAAATAATAGCTAGTGCCAGTTTAAAAACCCCCCACGTATATCTCATAGCAGTGGGTGGTAGTGTCTAACTATTCCTAGAGAATCTGTTATCAGATAAGAAATTCAGGTTCTGCAGAGGCCTGTAAAGTACCTTTCATTCTCTAGCATATATGTTTTTAATTGCTGAACAATGAGCATTTTGTCGTGTGTTGCTAAACCTTTGGAAGCAGGCTTCTTGACGTGGACTAAGTTCATTATAGCAGTATTAGGTTTGGACATACCAGATTCTTCTATTTGTTTCCTGCTCTTGGCTACGTAGATTGTTTATGCATTTAATCATTTTCAGTGTATTTTTTTTGACTTTGCAGTCTGCCCTCTAAACATTTAGGTTCACAACATCCTGTGGCAAGTTCAGCTTTATTATATGCACAAAGAACCACCTTCTTTTGTTTGTTTTGAATCTAAGTGTCTTTGGCTAGTGTCATTTACCCCTTTAATTCCTATATTGGGCAAGATGGTGAACTATCTCTGCGCTACTTTTCCAAGCTATTCATTGTATAGGCCTTTATTTCCCCTCTTTGCTATAAGTAACCTCCTTTCCAGACTGAAAAGTCTTGGTCTATTCAATTTCTCATTGTATGGAAGGTATTCCATATTGGTTTTTTACTCACATTTGAGTCCTTTTTTATTTTCATCATAAGTTATTTGAGATGAGGTGTTTTCTTTTTGTTTTGAGGGGAAGGAGTCTAAATCTGCACTCCATATTTGAAATACAGGCACAAATTAGTTCTACACGCTGTCACAACAGTGCTGTGTCTGTTTTTCTAACTATTTATTGATCCATATCGAGTACTGAGCCATCCAAACGATCTAAAGTAAATTGTCATATTATGATATTATTGTGGGTGGTTATTATTAGCTTGGAGCTTGTAATTCTGTGTATGAACCCAGAATTTCCTCATGCCTGTAGACATGCGTGCTTTCCTCTACATTCATCTATAATCATTGCTTCTGGTTATTGTTCATCACAGTCCTTTAATTCTTTAGTTAATCCTCATCTTTAGTGTCTGGTGTAACTTAAATTAAGACTGACCATATCATCCCCTTTGTGATGCAACTTATGAATATGTCAAACAGCATTAAACAGCACAGTTCTCTTTCTGCAGGATTCTAGTGATGATCTTCACTATAGGAACTGCTTAGCTAAGAAACGGCAATAAGCGGTCTATTTCTCCATGCAAAAACTTTCCCTCATATCACTTGGTTGCTTAGCTTACTTGAAAGACTTAAGTGAGTAAGTAACTTCTGGAAGCTTTTCAGAAACTCGGGTAAAATCTATCGTTTAGATCTCCTTTATCCATATTGTAGTACTTCACAATCTCAGAGAATTCCATTAATTTTTCAAGGCAAGACATGCCTTCGGCAGCCAGGTTGACTTTCCCAATATATTATTTGTATCTACTAATTCTATTCTTAATTGCATTGTTTGACAATTTGCACAACAGGGATGTCAGTCTGGATCTTCCTTGGGGCCATCTTTAAATACTGACTGTATTTTCCACGTGTGATTTCTGTAGGTGTGCTGGCAGCTCTAAGGAAGAGGTTCTGTACCTTGGTTAATAACATGGCAATTTCTTACTGAGTTCTTACAACTTTTGGGTGTATACCATCCAGTTTGAGTTGGGGTGGGGGGGATGATAGTGTTTATTTTGCTTATGCTTACTGCTGTTTCTGCATCTTTAGAGACCCTCACAAAAAATGTTAAACTATGGAAACCTCTCTTAAACGATAGGAAACTGAGCACAAATGTGAGGGATTTGCTTCATTTCACCAGGTTCTCCTTTATATCAGATCATCTGTTGGCCTTTCGGAGTCTCTGTTCATGGCCTCTGAAGAAAGAACTGATAGTTTTGTCTTTTCCTGTTTCAACTGGGAGGCTAGAGGGCATTATGTTCTCACATCAAATTTGTCAGTGTGTAATCCTCTTTACTTTCCTCTTTTGGGCACATTCATACGTAGGAAAATTTTTTCTTTCCAGTTCAGGTATTTTGACTCTCAAAAGTTTAAGAAAATGACACAAATATTGAATCCTGATATACTGATTTCTTGTGTGTTTTTTTCAAATTTTCTTGCTAGATGTTTCTTTCTTCCCTTACATTATTCTTCACTCTTAATTGAAATGTGTTCCCATTTAACAGTGCTGTTTTATACATTAGGAATCAGATTCTTGCTCACTGCTTTGCATGAAAGATGAGGGTAGTTTGACTTCTTACTTGCCTGTTTAATAAATCATCTGGATGTCCCGCTCAAAGGGCTGTAAGCTGTCATTGTGTCACAGGGACAGTCACAAAAACGGTTCTCTGGGAACCAAGGTTATGGAACTTTTAGCATCTGACAGGTCGATTCTGTGGGATTTAGCTCTGGTTGTTGCAGGTTGTCCTGCAACAAAAAAGTCAAGTTAATGAACTAGACTTATCTAACGTGGTATCTGTAGAAGTATGGACAGACAACTGCTAAATGTCTTGCCTAAATAATGCTGGGGCTTGCCAAAGTTGTTAGTTTGAGGGCTGTGTGTTCCTTTCTTGTAGGGTAAGGATTTCTGTCAGTGTATCTTCTCTCTTTTTTGAGAGAGATCAAATGAGATTCTTGGATATTGATCTTGTTCTAAAGAAAATGGTGTTAAAGAAAAACATTTTAATATTTTGCTAAGCTTACACAGTATCCTATCGCGTAACTTTGTGAAGATGTATACCACCTACTTTGTTTTGAACCTGCCAGCTATTTGTTTTATTTGATGGCTTTTGGCTACTGCATTGAAAGATCTCTGACTAAGCAGCTGTTTGCCATATTTTTCAGTGCTCAGTGAAGTTCTTAATATGGGATAAATCTACTAAATGGGAGAGAAGGGGTAGGTCTGTTGGTATTAAGGGTGGGGGGGAGAAATTGAAGCACTAATGTTGGGACCAGAGCTTTGCCATTTAAGGGTGGAAAAAATTAGAATAAGTGGATGCTCTTAAAAGTAAGGTAGGGTGTTTTGCTGAAACATTTTGGTAAGAATAGTGCTCCACAATGATGTAGTTTGTGAAGCCAATCTCAAGGAAAGGGTTTTCTGTATCACTTAGTTGTACATACTTGTTTTGGATTTTGTTGGTCTGTCTCAGTACTGTGCTTGGTTCTTATAGAAATGTTTGCATATTTGAAAACAAGTACTTCGGTCACTTTGTTACTGGTTTGTTGTGGTACAAAGACTTCTTTACTACAAGCAGTAGCCAGGTTATATGTTGAGGAAAAGTTGGGGGGGGGAAATTGCCAATGAGTTAAGAGGAGATCTTTCTTTTTATTTTGTTTAGCCTTTGTTCGTCTGGTGAATCTTATCTTATTCTTGAAAAACAAAGATTGTTATTTAGCTGTCTTTCCTCACTTTGACCTAGTATTTTTCTTCAGGTGGTAGATGAAATAGATTAGCAGGAAGGTGTCTCCTAAATAATTTGTCTTATTCTTTGCTTTAATTCTTGTCTGTGTGGAACCTCACAGTGCAGGTATACTGAGCTGGTCTGAAAACAGCTGGTCTGCTTCGTGGGCATGGAGGAGAGGGGAAGTCATTTCCTTTTTGAGGAAAACTAAGTGAGAATTTTGAAGTGATTATCAGCATGTTAATAATTATAAAGGCCTCCAGCTAACATTTGCTAAACAGTAATGTCTTTGTTTATTTCTGTTATGGTATATCTTGCAAATAGTTGAACTGTTTTAACTGGTTTTGGTAGCTGCATTTGAAGAAAGTTTCACAAAATATGACTAAAGATGATCTTTCCCTTGAAAATAGGGATTTGAGAGATTATGGCCTCTGAAGCCCACAATGTTAGAAAACAGAAAGTATTGCATATCGAAGGTTGTCTCGTTGATCTCCCCAGAAAAAGACTTTCTTCTTCCACTAGAAAGATCATGAAGGAGGTAAGGTTTTTATCATGTCCTCTGTTGAAACTGATGTAAATGTTCAAACAGAAGTTCATAGCTCCGAGCAGTCTAAAACTGGAAATGTAGTGCTCATGTTCCATGCTTGCATGTGCAGTAGAACTTGAGCTTGAACAGTGATTATGTTATGAAAAATACGCATTATAACACATGCAGTGATTGCACAGATATGTATCATTGTCCACATGAGGAGTAGGTTCTGATGTGGTTCTGCTCATGCCTTTTTTTCCACAATCTAGCCAATAACTGTTTCAGAGGAGGAATTTTATTATCAAAGTTTTCTCTTGCTAAAAGCTTACATGGCAAAAGTGGCAGATGGGGTAGGTGAAATAGCTGCATTGAAGTGGATCTGCCATTCTGTTATTATACGGCTCGATCTACCACATTGTCTAATAACACAGGTACTTTTACTGGATTTTTTGCAAGCCACAAACACTTTCTCATAACTTCTTACCTTTGTTACTTGCTGAAGAAATCTGCTAATGCAGGCTGATGGAGTACAGAGGAAGTAGTAGGGAGGTAAGTTTACTGTTAGATCACTTGAAACAGTGATAAAGATGCCAGTATCCTCTGTGTCTGTGGATGTATTGAGGCAATGTATTGAAATCCACATGGTTTTATCATTTATCAAAAAAGTCATTGTTTTGGCAGTGTTTTGCAGATGTGCACAACTTAAATGTCATCAGTAGTATACATTTTCAAGTTTAAATGCTTGCAGTTTGTAATTGTAGTACCTGTTTATATGAAGATACTTTAACATCTTAATGTTTTTTTAATTAGTGAACGAATTGTTTTTTAATTAGACCAGAATGTCACAATTCAATTCATCTTCAGTGTTTTTAAAGCTTCATTTAATGAAGATTACTGTAAGGAAAAAAATCTTTAGAAATTCATCTTTGAATTGTTGCTTAATTTCTGAAGGTTTCGTGAATCTCTGTGGCACAGCCTTGAATTAATTTTGTTATTCATTTAGAATATTACTGTCCTACACAGTTTAAGTGTTATCAGGGTGCTTATGTTTCATGTGAATTCAGGATAATCAAGATGGTGCTGTCTACGTTGGTCTTGATTTTTGTTGTGCTTTGGCGGAGGAGTATTCTTCAGCTGTTATTTTTTCTAGCATCTGCCAGCCTGTATTATTGGCATTATACATTTAAATGTGTATGAGAGACAGGAAATGCAGTTTTGACATCAAATTTCGGAAGGCTTTTTATATTAGACACAGTTTTTAGTTTGCTAGTAAGTAAAGAATCTGTCTCTGATGTCACAATCCTACCTCTTGCCAGAGATACCACAGGCCTGTCAGTGACTGTGATGTTCCAAGGACAGCTGTGGCAGAGCTAGTCTGTCTATATGTAACTGTGAAATACTTGACAATTACAGGAATGTTAATATAGCTGTGCTTCAGTTGCAGAATAGGAGTGTGTGGGAGGGGATCTGTGGTAAACTTAGTCCAGTTCGTGATAAACGAGGACTTTATTTTTTTTACATGAACTGTGGAATTTTTTGTCTCTTTCGTAATAGTTTGTTCTTCCCTATTCCCTTTCTCACAGGGTAAGAAATCTCCAAAACAGCTGGCTTCATACACAAACAGGTAGGAGGGCCTTGCTGTATAAGAGTCTGAGTTTCAGGAGGGAGGGAGGAAGAACCAGTTTAAATTTATTGCAACACCCAGACAGACACAATGGAAGATCTTAATTTTACTCACAGTACCTGTTTTTTGTGTCTACTTCCATAACAATGAGTCCTTTCCATTTTTAAAAAAGCAGGAAAATGATATTGGAGGTAGCTCTCCTTTCTGATAACATAAATGTTGTGAAGGTATATACTGGGGGTAAAACAGTAACCTGCAAGTTTACTGTTAAATTCATAATGATATATTTTAACTTAGTGTTGAATTAAATTTAGAGTGACCTTTACTAAAATACTGCTTTGTTTTTGTAGAATAACAGTTGGAAAAACAGTGACGAGTCCCCTGTCTCTCTTCAAAGTAGTATATTGTAAAAGAAAAGTTCGTTGTTATACTCCAAAGCCTTGTTATAAAAAGAAACAGTTCCCTAAATCAAGGGGCTGTGACATGGCAAATAAAGAAAATGAACTGGCTTGTGCAGGGAATCTGCCAGCAAAACTGCACGACAGTCGTACACACTTGCTGAATTCTAGTGACTCTGGCTCATCTCAAACAGAAGGCCCCTCATCCAAATATAGTGGATTTTTTTCAGAGGTAAGTTGAGTTTCTGCTAGTTTCTGTGTAGTTAGCTTTGGAAGTTTTTGACTAGATTAATTTTCTTAACATACAAATTAGCTCAGGGCTTGTGATTTACAGTCTTTATTAATCTGTTTACTGTGATTCAGTTGCCAACAGTAGTTGTTCTGCCACTTCGTCAGCCTGGGAATTTAGATCTGACAACATAGTCTGGGTTAAAATTATACCAGCACCAAAGGAAAAATACTCTTTTGACTCGGTTAGGTTTCATGGTTGGTATAATGCATTGCCACGTACATGTTTATGGAAGCATGAAAGTGTTGGTGTATGGATGGGAATAACCTAGTGAGGTAAGATGGGACCACTTCCAATAGCAGTGTCAGCTTGGTGTACATGAAAGTAATTTAAATGATTGTATAGAAGTGTTCATGATGAGATTACTTAAGGAAACTCCATAAATGCTTTCAGAGCTTCTGAAACTGGCTAGAAGGTCAAATACTGAAGTGAAATAGATGTGTTTTGTGACAGGGCTGCCACCAGCACCCCCAAGTCCTCTGTGAGGCTGCTCGCAATCCACTCGTCACCCAGCCTGTGTTCGCGTTTGGGATTGCCCCAGCCTAGATGCAGGACTTTGCACTTGGCCCTGTTGAACTTAATGAGGTTCGCACAGGCCCACCTCTTAAGCTTGTGAGGGTCCCTCTGGATGGCATTCCTTTCCTCCAGTGTGTAGACAGCACCATGTAGCTTGGTGTCATCGGCAGACTTGCTGAGGGTGCTCTCAATTTCATTGTCCATGTCACTGACAAAGGTGTTAAATAGTGCTGGTCCCAGTACTGACCCCTGAGGAACACCACTTGTCGTTGGTTTCCATCCAGACATTGAGCTGTTGACTGAAACACTTTGAATATGATCATCCAGCCAGTCCTTAAGCACTGAGTGATACGCGTGTCAAATCCATGTCTCTCAACTTCAGAGACGAAGTTGTTGACAAATGAAGACAGAGGCAAGATTGCTTTCAGAAACATAAGAACCAGATCACTGGCCATAGATGACTGTTTAACTGGATTTGAGAGATGTGGGTGGCAGTACAGTGTTCATTCCAATCCAAGGTATAATTGAATAAAGTACTTAAACTTCAGTTTGAGAACAAGCGTTTTCAGAAGTGAACCTTTGGTAATTACATTTATGGTTCCATTAATAAAGTTCTCAAAATTAATAGTCAGCTACGTAAACGCTTTTGAGTTGGTGAGAGCTATAGGTTTATACTTGAGTGCTCTTTGTAACTGTTAGATACCTCTATTTAGGTGTTTACAGACCTTATTCTTGCAGCTTTTGGGTAAAGTAGTCTTAATCTATGCTCCCTTCTAATGGAAACTTCCATATTAAGACCATTATTAAGTAGATTTATTAAGTAGATTTCTAGAACCACACATACAGGTAGAAAAGTATATTTTCATATACTACATTACCATATTAGAGCAGCTTATTGTGTCGTGACTGGCATTTAACTTTCAGTAAACTTTTGTGTTCTTAAAAACATTATACAGGTTTCTCAGGACCATGAAACTATGGCTCAAGTTCTTTTCAGCAGGAATCTGAGGCTGAATGTAGCTTTAACCTTCTGGAGAAGGAGAAGTATAAGTGAACTGGTAGCCTACCTAGTGAGGTAAATTGAGAATCTCTTACTTTATATTCTTAAAGCAGTAGCAGTCACAAAGATGTTGCAGTTTTTTAGGGTTTCCTTAAATCTTGTAACTTAGCTATAATTACATATTAAATCATAAGGGAAACAGGTTGAACTATGTTCTACTAGTAACACTTGTTTATCTTCGATGTTCCTAGGATACAGGATCTTGGAGTAGTAGTAGACTGCCTTCCCGTGCTTACGAACAGGTACAAATAAAAGTGGGGGATGAGAATCTACTGTATCCTCCCTGAAGTTCTGGCACTTCTGAAACATCTTGTTTTTTAAGTTTACAGGAAGAAAAACCATATATTTCAATTGGCTGCTGTGTAGATCTTTTGCCTTTAGTGAAATCACTACTTAAAAGCAAATATGAGGAGTAAGTATCAGTTTCAGATACTTTTTTAATATTATTCCTTCCTGGACATTTGGTTCCCTTGTGTTCAAAGGTGTTTAGTTCCTGGACTTTTCTTCCCTCCCCGCAGCCCTGCCTTCTTTGGGAAGCACCTACCTAAAGAAGGTTGCTGGGAACCTTCATTTCTCCTTTAAAATATTCAGTGGTGCAAAAACTCTAGTGCAAGGTTAAGGATAAGGGTGAACTAGCTTTGCCCTCATGTAGATTTATTCATCCTAAATAGTAAAGCAGAATGGCACCGAGGTTTTAGCATGTTCTATAATACAAAATCCTGAAAGCTTTCAGGCAAAACATCAAAGCATCTCTGCTTCTTACAAGAGCTTCTGTTTACTACTTTGAAAATGAAAACATAGGCAGGTGTGTAAAATTGAGAATTCATCTAGATTTTTCTTCCAGAATAGAAAATATGTTGCTTTCCTATTTGTATTAATGCATTATCTGACCTGTGGGTATTTAAATTGTGTAAAATATGTTCTTACAGATATGTGATAGTTGGTTTAAACTGGCTTCAGGCTGTCATTAAAAGATGGTGGTCAGAACTATCTTCACATACAGAGAGGGCAGATGATAGGTGAGTATAGTATTTGAAAATATTTAAATATTTCTCTAGCTTGTTCATCTCAATTTGTATTGAGATGTATCCCTGCTGATCAAGTTTATCTACAGAAGATACTCATAAGTATCATCAAGTAAAAGCTTAAAAGCACGTAGAGTTAGTTCTTCAGTTCTCAAGCCACAGATGGTGTTTGGAAACTTACTTTAAGGGTTGTCCTGTTTTTTTGTTTATTATTTTTAACTGGAGTTCTAACAAATATGGAATAGTCATATCATGAGTCATAAATGCTATAGAAATAAAAAAAAAATTGATCCAGCTTCGTGGCAATGTTAAGACTAAGCCTATATACAGTATTATATGTACAATCAAGTCTGCTGAATCACATATTTTACAAATATAATTATAATACATAAAATATATGCTACAGCATAAAATATATATTTTACAAACTGTTATCTGTTATTTTTCAGAAATATTCACATTTTAAAAGAACTGTTAAGTGGATTATGGGAACAAGAGAATCATCTTACTCTGGTTCCAGGATATACTGGTAATATAGCTAAGGTAATCCAGTTCCAGTTGTGTTTAGTAATCAATATAGCTATATCATTTGCAGTATTCCTCTCTTTGGATGTTATTTACTTTAAACTATTGAAGGACAGAAATAGATTTACTGCTAGAATATTTTCACTAATGTTCAAGTATATTGCCCATTTTTTTTGGAGAAATCCAGAGTGAATGCCGAATGATGATGATTGTGTGGTTTAAAATGCTAACAGTGAATTTTTATCATTTTTTTCCTTTATAAAGAAACTATCTCCTTAATAAAATTGTTAATAGTAGCAAGATTTTAAAACAATGTAGAAAATAGTTCAGGTGAGTAGGTAGACTGTGGAAGGACAGATGTTTTCTCTAAAATCTGCTGTACCAATTGTGTAAGGGTGATGCAACCTAGAGAATCTGAGCCTAGCAGTGTTGTTTGCATTTGCATGTCAGGTGACTGGGGCAAGTTTTTGCTGGCCTAGTGCTTAGAAAATGGTGACTTTGGGGAGAGCAGAAGAGTGGTTCCATCTGAAGTGAACCCCCCTCTGCCTTTCTTCATCTGACTGTGCTTAATGCTATGCTTTAATGCTATGCGTAAGGGTGTCTGATAAATGCATGACCTACTGGTCATGGTACTCATCTTTGTAAAGATGGTTTTCTGAGGCTTGGTACCAAAGGTTACACTGAGTGAGGAGACCTCCATCTCCCTGGCATGACTTAATAAAATGACCTAATAAAGGTAGGGAATGAGCCAGGACATAAACCAGCCACGTGGCTAGAGCTAGGATTAGAGTAAACTTGAAAAGAACGTGGAGATTGCCTGCTTTGTTATATCTGCAGGAGCTTTGTGGGATCTACAGTTCTATGGGTATAGAATTTGTCACTTTGTTTTATGAAGCAAATAAGTTATTTCTTGTCCTGGGACTGCTGTGCCTCTGTGACCTGTAATTTTGACAGCTCTACAAGGGTAGCTGCAAACTCCTTGCAGAGTTGCAGATGTGATGCAGAAGAAAAGAGTTCTAACTCACAACTGGTAGAGCAATTGAAGGTTTTATTATAGATTGCCCCATTCATCTGGTAGGTCAACATAGTTACAGCAAGTGCCAGTTTGTTTCTGTAAGACTCAGGTACCCTTTCTGTTCATTTGCTGCTCTTCAAGGTGTACCAGGATAGATTGTGACCAAGGCCACCTACCTGAACAAGTAGGGAGCAAAAAGAATAGTACAAGAATGTTGGAGGGGGTGGGGGGAAGATATAACCCTTAATAAACACAGTTTGTGTACATAATCTCACTAAATGATGATGGTTTTCTTTCCTGCCATTGGTGTGCATGCAGAGAGCAGAAGAAAAATCAAGTTGATGGCTTTGGAAACTAATTCCACTGTGCTTGTAGGCTTTTTAGCATAAAGGAGTGTTCTTAAAAGCATTAATTAAAAATAATCCTGAATTTGTGGATAACCCGTTCTGAAATTTGACCTAAACATAATTTTACTGTAACAGAATTTTATTGTATTATGGTCCTGATTATTTGCCCTGCTTCAAACATACAGTTGATGTTACAGCCTTAAGCAATGTGACAAACACTTTCTCCTTTTTTTTCTTTCTAGGATGTAAATGCTTATTTATTACAACTACACTGACATGATTGAGAAATGGTGTGCTTATGTGGTGAAACAATCCCCTAAAATATCCTTGAAATATGTACTATTTCTGAAAGCCTTTTGAGAAATACTGGCGGAAGAGAACCGAACTGTCAAGCTGTTTAATGAAACCACTAACAAAATCCTAACAATCTACTTCACATTGAAGTGGAAAAATGTCTAGTAGGAGCAACTTTTACTTCAGTGAGGTGAAAGTGCACTATGAAAACTGTATGCCTTTGCTGCATTTGGGATTCGTTCACTTACTAGGTATTCATTTAAATGCTACTGTGTTTTACTACAACGTCATGTAAAAAGTTGAATTATACCATCATGAAGACAAGACAGCAGAACCAGTTAAAATGAACCAACAAGAGTAATCAGCATTAAGAGCTTTTAAGTGTTTCTTTCACAAGAACTCCAAAATGCACAACTATCTTCCACTTACGTTAAAGAAACTTTGAAATATTGAATTTCTTCTGTTTTAATCAAAATTAAAGACTTTTGTTTGCACTATTGAGAAACTATACAGCAAAGATGCCTTAATTACTAGTGTTTCAAAAAGCCAATGTGTTAAGATGCAAATAGCTATTACGTTCAGATTGTGTTGAAAAACTACTACAAAAATCAGGGTTTCACATTGTGTAGTTGTTTATGAAACATTGCACATTGACAAAAATCCATGTATGAAATATTATAAATACCTGAAGTTAAGCTTGGATAAACAGTTATTACAAATGTGAGCAGAATGGTGAATTTGTCTAACAAATGTTTTTATATTGTATGTGGATTTCTAACACACTAATCTTGTTCTGTATCATTTAAACTACATGCAAATAAGTAAATATATTAAATGTATCTTTTTTCTTTTCAAGTTCATAAAAATGATTTCTAGAACAATTTCTTCCACAGTACTTTTTATTGTAGATATATCTATTGTTCGTAAAATGTTTACAGCCAGATGAGGCCATGTTATTCAAATTATAGCCTTTATATACTACCTCCTTTAAGAAATTGACAAAGCTTTGCAAAATTTGACAACAACTGGATTTACTCATGATAAATTCATACTACTTTAAACTGAAAATAGCAAACATTGAAAATACAACTACAAACTGTTCCTCTCCTATTGCCATCCTATGCTATTTTAATTTAAAAGTTATAGATGAATATCTCTGAGGGAGTTTTGTTTTTAGGCTTGCTCCTGCTTTTTTTGTGATTAGGAAGATGCTTTTCTAATTAAATCATATGAAGTGCCAGCTGTTCACTTAATAATACACATGCATCACCAAATTACTTTCTATGGGGAAACAAAGTGCTTAGGGTTATTTTCATGCCTAACATCAAGCATATGCGCTTTTATTGAAGTGCTAGGCAGGAGAAAGACTTTTGATAGCCTCAAGTGGTTTTTACTTTACAGGTGAAACTAATGAGTTTTGAACTTAAGTAGTGGTCAACAGCTTTAGGCCTCCTGTTGCTTCATTTTATAGTTTGTACTTAATTTACATGTCATTATTGCTAACTTCTGAAGGCCTATTAGAACTTGGTCATAAGAACTTGATACTTTTTGGTTATTTAAACCACCAAAGGTTTTGCACTTTCCAGGGCAGTCAGCTACAGGGAAGAATGTTTGGGACATCCCAAAACTGCAAATTTAGTGGGACATTCTCTTGTGATATGCATAGCATAACTCTTTGCTAGAATTATGCATTACTTAGAGGTGTTTCACACTCCAGAGAGTTTGAGAAAGGACGTAATGCTTTTCCAAGTATTTTTTCTGTCAAGTAAAAAATAAATAAAGGAACTACAATATGATAATGGATAGATAGTGGAACACTTAAATATAAAGGTAACAAAGGCTGACTTCAGAATTTGGGATGTAATGGCTGAAGCTCTTAGATTATTCCTCAAGAAACATATCGTAAAGGTGGTGGAAACTTGGATTTTAATGTCTCCTGGTTTTTATAGACAAGATGAAGAAATTCATGGCCATGTCTTCCAGATAATACAAGAAGTAATTGCTGTAATAAAATGAAATACTCTACTATTCAAAAACTCTTGCTGAACTATAAATATGAACATATGGGCTGATACTGAATTCTGCATACAGCCGTGGTTTCCACCATTTATAACTGTGGATGGTGCTTTTGTTCTAATGGCAAGGTAAGATTGTCTTGAGAATCATTATTGATATTTATGTAATAAAAGAATGCATTATTTTAAACTGTCAAAAGTTGTATTTTGACAGCATCAATAATACAGTGTTAAACATTAAGTTGTTAGTATTTGTGCCTTATTTAAAATGATTTTTTTTACCGTTTTCAGGCAGCTGCTAGACTATAAGAACAGGATTCATTGACGTTGATATCAACAGAACTCTGGCTACTGTCCATACTGAGTGATTTTTGTCATGTTTTTAAATAACTCATTTAGCTATTCAGGTTGAAATTCAGGTTCAGCTTGTATGCTCTTTAGTTCTCAACTAGCTACGAATCAATTTTGCTGTAATAGAATGTATATGTATAATGTCTGCTCAATGGTGATGTGAGTAAAAAAAAAAAAAACCCACCGCTGTTGTAGTTCTGTGAAATCCATGTAGTTATCTCAGCGAATCCAAGAATGATTTTTAAGTTTATGAACACTCATGTGCCTACACGCTAATCTTTATTATTGTCTGCAGTAATACTTTGTGAAACTGCTTTTCCTAGGATGTGTGAAAGAACCAGGCAGAATTAGTCCTTTATCCTGTTTGTTCTTGTGATACAGAGCACAAGAGTACTTGAGGATGAAAGATGCCACTGCAAAGTTGTTCTTCATGTTATACTACTTGATATGAAATTAATGTCCTTGAAAAACAGCATGATGTCCTAGAATGTATTTTGCTTTGTTATTCTCTAGAGGCTGTTCTGAAAGAGTTTTTACTTGGAGAGTGATTTAGGACTTATTCTTAGAGTGCCTTTAATTTAAAAAATATGTGTATACATATATATATGTATACACGTACACAAACACACTGTAAATGTGACTGTCAATGCTGATAGCTTGCTGAAGAGTGGATGCTGAAAAAGCTACCCCATTCATTAGCTGAGTATAGAGAAGCTAGCATGACTTAATGATTATGTATAACTCCATTTTGAAGGAGTTACACCTGTTTCTTAGTTAAAGAGTATTCTGGAGCAGAACACTTATATCACAGACAGGTACTGCATGTAGCTCCAGGCTATTTCATAGTGCTGACAAATCATTATTGGTATTAAAAAAAAAAAAGCTCCAGGAGCTTATCTTCTCAAGTGAGACCTAACTGAAATGATCTTTCCTTTTATGTAGGTTTATGTAGGCTGCCTTATTATCAGAGACTGCTGTTTCAACACTTGGGGAGCAGGAGGGATGGGAGAATAGGGAAAGGACAAAAAAAAAAAACCTCATGCATAAATTGTGACATCAGTCCATTGCTTTATGTCATATGTATCCTAGAGCACCCTGTAATTTGTTTTTCTGAAGTGGGCAAATTTTGGAGTTAAATGTCTGTGTATTGCATTGAAAAGTGGTAATTTTGAAGACAGATGCTAGAATGGTGGGGTTTTGAGGTTTTGTTTTTTTTTTTCCTCTTGAAGGGACAGACATTTTTGTATTTAGTAAACCTTGCAGAAGATAGTTTCATTTTGAAACTCACAAATAGTTTCTTTCCGCCATTCATCTTGACAGATCTTCGGGTATTACAGAAGACTGGATGTCTGGAGATTTGCAGCTGTATTTTGTCCCCAGTCTTCTGGTACAAAGGGAAGCAGTCGTGACTCTGCAATTTCCAAATACAAAGTGATGCAGGTCATGCTAGCAGTGTGGAGCTACCCCAACCTTTATACAATGCAAATTCTTTAGTTTATGAAAGCTGATGGTTTTTGCGTGAGGATCTTTATATTGAACTGCTGCGTTAGAGGAGGAATGCTAGCTTTTGTTGGTAGTGCTCGTATTCTACCTCTACACAACTTAGTCTTGTTCCCTGTTAAATGTTTTCTGCCTTGGAATGAGACTAAATGCAAGTACTTACACACATGCATACACATGCATTCTTCAGCATTTGATGTTATTTCTTTCTCTTTATAGTCTAAGCATGCTGTGAATATCTACTGTTGGGGGGAGGAATTGACAAAACACAGGTAAGACGATTAATTTAGAAACAACTGTGAAAGTTACTCTTACAACTTTTCACATGTTTTATTAATACCTGCTAATTGAAATGGGCATTCATGGCTGCAAGGTTGATTTTGAACTTGGTTGGAAAACAAAATTATTTTCACTCAATTACTATAGCTACAGTACTTTCCCCCTACAACCACGAAGGACTAAGCTGGACTCATATCAACATGCAGTACAGGGGGCAGGAGGTGTTGCACTGTCCCGTAACTAAGTAGAACAGAAAGGATTGCACAGACTTCAAGTACTGCAGATCTGGAATATCTTTGTTTCCATAGTGGTGATAGTTTTATAGTGTATCTCTTTATGTAGATTATAACAACGTGGTCAGTGGCTACAAAGCAAATTCTGCTACTTTCAAGTTGATTGTGGCACATACTTGTTTCTGTTTAACACAAATCACTGCTTCAATTCAGGTACTGTTTACCTGGAGTGCTGTGGTATAGAAAGACAGCTGACTATTGGACTCTCATTTGAACATCTGTATGTTGCTGATGGCCGTGTTTACAGTTTCCAACAGGTTTTTGGTTTTGTCCTTAATTCTCGAGCCATTTGAATTCTCTTTGGGAAATGGTAGCCCCTAAAACAATTATAAAATACTTATATAGATGTGACTTACTTTAAAATAATACACTTCTCTGAATAACATTGTTCTTTGAATTTGGGAAGGAAGCTGTTTTCTACATGCTTAGCTTGAAAGAAAACTACTGGGATTTACAGAAACTGCAACCATTTTCTTGGGCCTCCAGGAAAGTGGGGGAGGAACTCTCTCAGGGAGCATAGTGATAGGGCAAGGAGTAATGGCTTTAAACTAAAAGAGGGTAGATTTAGGTTAGATATAAGGAAGAAATTCTTTACTCAGAGTGGTGAGGCACTGGCACAGGTTGCCCAGGGAAGCTGTGGATGCCCCATTCCTGGAAGTGTTCAAGGCCAGGCTGGATGGGGCTTTGGACAACTTGGTCTGCTGGGAGGTGTCCCTGTCCATTGCAGGGGGTTGGAACTGGGTGGTCTTTAAGGTACCTTCCAACCCAACCCATTCTGTGATTTTATTTTTTTTAAATGAACATTATATGCGTTGTGAAACAAAATCTAAATATTAAGATAATATTACATTCCAAGGCTGCCTGCTCTTGTGGGTGTGTTGGAACAAATACACACCCTAGTGTCATACTTCAAAGTGCCCTGTAAACAGTTTCAACTATCTCTTGTAATTTAGGTTGATGATTTAGGTTTTTCAAGTTGTATTTAATCTCAGCTTCATTTTCAAAACGTCAAAATTATGTTTGAATCTTGAAGTTGCTACTTTAAATGCTAGTTTTCAGATATTCTGTGTATTGAAAGCCGTACTCAAATAATAGTACGGTGAATATCCCACCTTCAGAAAAGTAGTCAATACTTTTGTGTTTTGTGATAACGTGCTTCCATTGCATTGCTCCATTGTTTTAAGTGAGCTTCTCTCATCTGCATACGATAAACTTGTCAAAATATTTTCTGTAAGAGTAAAGTCACTTTTAGAGAAGACTATTTCAGAGGGGGATTGCGGCTTCCAGGAGGCCTGTGAAATGCTTGGATCTAAATAGAGGGGAAGTTGCCCAAATACTCATTCTCCTAACAGCTGACTGTATTTCATTACTATGAAGTTGTGTGATCACATGTGAATCAGCTGTGCTATTAACTAATTACTGGGGGAGCTGAAGTCTTAACAACTCTTGGTGGTAAGAAACCAAACCCTTCTGTGGTGATGGAACTGCCACAATGAATGTAGAAAGGAAGTATTTGTGTGTTTGGTTTGGAGAGCAGAAATACTTTACTTCCTTCTATCCCTGCTAATAGTACTTTGTCGTGAAGCCAATAGGCTTAGACTTCTGTGTATGTGTGTTTAAAATAGCATTAAGCTTCTGAGTGAAAAGGAGGAAAATCACCTTGCTGCATTAGTTCATTACAGGATGGCCATGTGCCACCAAATCCTCCAGCTGGAGAAGAAAGTAGATAAAACTGTAAAGGTATCATTAACAATGGCAAGTATTAGTGTCATTGTACAAGTAGTGGCCAGAACTCATTTTGAACATTGTAAGGTTTTTGCCATTGTTAATGAAGTAATAAGCCAAAGCAGGACTAAAATAATAATAATAACTGGCATATTCTATTCTCTGGCTTTTGCTCTGGTAAGTCTAAGAGCCAGACTTTTTTTTAATCATCAGAAGTGAGCAATTATTGTCAGAGTTATTTCTGGAGTAACTCTATGCCCACAGCAAGTATTAGCATACGAGTAAGCCGGGTAGTTGGTCATGGCAACTAATCTCCTATTTGGATGATGGGGTAGTGCTGCAAGGGGTTCCTCTAAAAACACTGGCCTCAGCGTGGTGTCATCAGTAATTGTAAGAAGGGTGTTGAGGGCTTGAACACATGCAAAATCGCATCAGGATTGTGGCTGATGTGTGCTTCTCTAGTTGCCTGTTCATTCAGGGAACTGTCTTGTATAAGATTAAAATAGAGGGTGGAGAAGTGTTTGGTTTAGATATGGTACAAAAAAAATCCAACAGCCTAAGAAGGGTGCCTGTGGTAGCTGGAGATTCAGGTTTGATGATCCAGGATGTGTTTCCAGTCCTGTGTGCTCAATTCCACAACAGTGAGACACTTGAAGGAGGGAGGTTGGAGACCCAGTGCTTGCAGAGCAGTCACGTTTCTTCCCAGTTGCTCTTCCACCCCTGTAACAAGTTTGAGCACATCTGCTTGGCAGAGTTCCCAGATCCGCATCAACCTTGTCACTTATCCAAGTGAGAACAAAATGCCTTCATATTTGGCACACCTTGTTTCCCAAGTGATGTCTTGTATCTCAAGCCTTCCTGCTGTTCACTACAAATCATCAGCTTAGAGCCATGGAGCTTGAAAACATAGGGGCCTGTTTTTCTAATGGAGAACATGTGGATAACGTTGGCTGTTTACACATCACATTAATGCTAGAGAGGCAAAATGATGCACATTAATATAATGGCTATTTCAGCTACCAGGTTTAAGAAGAAACTGTTGTATGAGTATTTGTGTGTACGTGTATATGAATGGCTTTTAAGCATAAGTATTCTACCAAGTAGTAATTCATTGTCCAGAGTTCTGAGCATTTGCAACTGGCAATCTTGAGACTAGTTAGGGAGCAACCACGTTGCGCAGACGTGGGAGGTTTGGTTTTTGCTTTTCACCCTCTGAGTACAGGTTGTTAAATTTGTTGGTATCTCAAATTCTCATTTTTGTGATCTTACACTTTTCAAGTATGCTTCTTTTAGTGGCAAGTCCCTTAACATCTGTGAAGGAATTCTTTCCATCTCTTAACTCTTGATTTAAAAAGCAGCATGAGTTGCTTCCCAGATGAAAAGAGAAGCTTTTTATGAAAAACTAAAAACTTTAAAAAATAAAAAATAAACCAAAAACTAGAATTCACTCATCTCCAGCATACAGTAGCGCTGTGGTCAGATGATGACAAATGCTGCTACCCTCTTTAAATTTAGAAAGGAGACATAATGCACAACTGAGGATTCCCCAAAGTTATGGATCTTCAGGATTAGTGCATTGTGCTTTAGCAGTCAACCACTGCTTTTTAGCAGTCAACTACAACTTTCGAGATTGCCTGAATACTTGGTGCATGACCTGAGCCACTTTATTCTGCAGGGCTATAAATAAGAGAACGCCCTTGGAGCTGTCTCCAGAGCTGGCAGCTTGCTAACGTCAGCCTTTACCTCGGGGACTAGTGAGGAGTATTCTTGCATTTCTGTATGCAGGCTTTGGTGCACATAGTTCTGACCCTCCGGTCAGCTTGCCTGATACGTGCTTTCTCATTTAACAGTTTTCTGTAAGCTCTGGAAAATGAGTGGCTCACTCGAGTCTGGTTTGAATGAAACAGTTCTCAAATGAAGAATTCTGTGTATGTGAAACAAATGGCAAGACTTTCTCTCTGTTCCTCTGTAAAACCACCACATCTTAACCATGATCTTAATACGCTTCCATATGTAGAACGCTGTTTATCCACAGTTCTTGGTATCCTCATTAACAATTTTTCTGACAAAGTGGGTTGATCTGTAGTTCCTTTGTAATATTTGATTATCATTACCCTTATGCTATTTTTCATACCTCATAGAGCAGGTTCTTTCCACTAGCTCTGAGCTCTGTCAAAGAGATTGCTGCCCACCATGGTTCTTGTTGTCCAGCATAACTATCAGACTTGTCAGTCATCTACCTGAATTTGTCTTTTGGTCAGGAAACTTATTCAGAACTTGACCTGATTTTAGTGATCTGAAATAGTGCCTTACCAGATGTTTAGGAGCCTTGCATTTTTGATGAAAGTGTCATCTGCTGTGGCTTTGCAGCAGTGTAACTGAATTTTACCATCTCAGTGATGAGAAACTTGAGTGAGAGGAGGAAGAACTAATTTGGATCAGATGACTTCAGCAAGCCCTACTTTTTGCACCTGCATCCAGGGGTGAGATAGGAGGAATATAATCAGTAATTACTGTGTTAGGGAGTGCTTGAACCCAGCCTGAACCACGGCTGCTCCCGTATCTCACCTTTTCTCCTCATGGCACCACCAGCAGCCAGCCACAGCAGAGCTGTGACACGTGTGGAGCGGCTGCAGCACAGCTCCCAAGTCTGCTGCTCTGCGTGAGCTTCAGGCACACCACTGCCTCTACTAAGGAAGGAGCAGACCCATTTGCTGAACCCTCAGGAGGACTCCTTCCTAACAGGACTTCCCTTAGAAGATATTCCAAACCCATATCACACTGCATCTGTCATCCAGCGCCCGTGTTTCTCTCCTGCGTGTGCACCTTTTAGGTCAAGATGCCACTGCGAGCTTTGCGTGCCAGGAGAATCTTCTCATTGCAAATGCTCAGACGTTTTAGTCTCCCTGTCTTTTCCCTGTCACAGAGACTATCCAGCCAGACAACCAGCTGTGTAAAAACCTGCAAGGGGGTGTGCTGGTGGTCCACCTGGGCTCAAGCTCTCTGTGGTCTTGCTGAAGAATGCTTCTACTCCAGATACCTGCACTGCAGCTGTCTGAAAGTCCAACTGCATTTCCATCAGACACCATGTTATTTTATGGAGAAAAGGGTATCGTATAATAAAATGAGTTTCAGGGATGAGCAGGTCAGTGGGGTTTTTTGTTCGATTGTTGTACCCTTCCCCACCCACCCCCTGTCCTAAAAAGGTGTGACCTGGGCCTGCAATTTGCTTCTGTATGTTTTTGTTAAGCCCTTATGCACTTAATTTCTTCCTTCCTCCCTGGCCATAACTCTTGCATGAATACAAAGTATTCCTGGCAATTATTTAATTTTGCTTCCTCTTTCCAGTACTTATTATTTTGGCATGTCAGTATCTAAAAACGCTCCTTTTCACTTAAGAAATGTAAATCCAAACTAGAAACTAGCTTCTCTGTCACCTGGAGTGAACACCACTTTTAAGATGCATTACTGAATTCTTCAGGCCTAGGACTGAGGAAAAGCTTACAGATTAAATCCTGCAGCATTTTTTTCCTGTAGTTAATTGTTGTTTTATTTGCTAAAAATAGAAGTTCTAAAAGCAAAATACAAAGCTAAATTCATGACTCCTGCTGTCCTTGGCAAGGCTTCAGTTGGCCCTGGATTTCACCAGATATTATGCAGAGCTTCCCAGAGGAGCCTGCTGTCAAACAGGTACACAAATAATGAAAACAAGTAGCTAGAAGGGGAAGAGGCATTTGAAAGGACTTATGCTACTATTTTTTCCCCAGATTGACAAGCTGTAATATGAGAAATATAAAAACAACTCAATCTTACCTAACTCAAAAAAAAAAAAAGAAAAGAAAAAAGAAAATGTATAGCAAGAACAATATTTTATACTGCAATTGGAAGGATTTTATATGATAAGGCCTGTATTATGAATCCAAAAATATATTTACCTAAAAACATATACCTAATTTAGCTCACAGTACTGATCTGTGAAATGAAAAATCCTGTTTCAAGCTGAACTATTAAAGAAAAAAAAGTTTAAAAATAGTGTGAGGATCACTGAAGTCCCCTAGGACTGTTAGTTACCTCTCATCTAAGGTTGGCATAGATTTATTTAAATCACACAGGAAATACTACTATTGTAAAACTGCCAATCATGGTGTTTTAATGAAGCTGTTGTTTAACACATTGAATAGCAATGTAACAACACACAGAAAATTAGCTTGTTTGCCATTGATTAATGGTAGATAATGCCTCTAATTCACCACAGTTGTTCATTTGAGCAGTTCTTTGAGGTGTTAACCCATGCTTGTCACTGAAAGGCTTTACTACTTGCCTTGTGACTCAGCGTAACAGCCCACACAAATAGGAATGCACCTAAGACATAAACAGGATTCTTATTTAGCTTTCTTACAGTGCCACAGAAGTATAATTCTCCTCCAAGTTATTTCCTTCAGCAAAACAGGGCAAAGATTTAAGGGTAGAAGACCCTTAAAAGTTGTTTATTTCAATAATAGCTTTAACAGCTATAATAATAGCTTTTTGTGACTAACAAAAGAATCACAGGCCAATGCAGTGAAACAAGACGATAAGATAAAGCTATGAGCAGCTCTTCTTGTAAGTGCTACATTTCAAAGAAGCAACAGCTGATAAGCACCCTCAGGTATCAGCTGTGCATGTGTAAGGTTATATAGGTATGTATCAAATATCTGCCTTGTACAGAGAAGGTGCTTACAGAGGTACTTAAAGCCAAGAACTGCAGTTTCAGCTTCTCAAGAACAACCAGAATGTGTTTATATGTATGTACTTAAAGTGTTTCCACAACTACTGATGAAGATGACTAGCAGAGTAGCTAATGCTTCAGGAAAAACAAGACACAGAAGAATCATTTCTTCATTTCTGAGATCAAGTAGTAGCCATGTGAATTCAGAGACACTGTAATTTTCTGTTATTTTAGCTGAAGAATGAGTTGAAGGCCAAGCTTAGTTTCTGTTGCTTTGTCAAATAATATGATTGTTCAAGTTTTGTTCTTTTTTAGTTAGTTTCAATCCAGATTTACTAACAGTAGATACTGCATCAGTTTTTGTAGTTTATTTAATACACCAAAGAAAATGTGTGTCATCTGGAAAAAGCTGATCCGGTTCCAATTGCATCGTTATGCTTTTAAATCCCACTATAAAAGTGTAAAAAACAAATATATAGATATGTATAAAGGAAGAGTGGGCTTAGAAATGATGCAAACCAATCTTTAGCGGTCTTTGGTCAACCATCTTGAAAATTGCATAAAATTTCATGGTAGGCCAGAAATACACTGCTAACTTGATGCCACTTCTGGCCTGCCTTTCTTCAGTTTCTCCTAGCACAGAAGCAACTGTAGTATGATTTAAGCAACTGCTTAAGGCTGTGTGAATTACAGCAGCCTTTCACGTGTCGGACACAGGATTTCCCATGGCAGAGACCTTGCACATCTGACAGAACATTTTACTTGGTTACCAAATACAGTTCTCTTCCAGCAGAACATCCCACTGAGGTGTTCCCTGGGTCATACCTTCCATGTGAGCGAACCCACTCTACAAAGCATGTGAAAATCTTCAGCTTGAAATACAAAGGAAGGAATGACATTTTGTGGTGCTAGATTACCAGTGGTGCAGTAAAGAAAAAACAAAAATACTTTCATACGTGGTTCTGTAAGGGATGTGATAATGCTGTGTTATGTAGAGGCCACCTTGTGGCATTATGTAGGTAGAAATCAGTTGGAATAAACAGGCCGGCATTTAGACTGCATACCAAGAAATAAGGATTTTCCACTGTTCATATTTTTGGAAACCAAACGTCACAGCAATTTGTCATTCGAGCACTGAATGACACATTCAAGCAGTGAATGACACTGAATGATTACAGGTGGTGTTCATACAAGCCACAGCACAGGAATCTGAGCGCATGCGTAGCACTGCTCTGTGTGGCGTTGCTTCTTCTGTAGTCAGCTTAATGGATGCTGTAGTTCTTCAACACACTGCTTGCATGGTTTATGCACAGTAATGCTTAACAGAGACGCAGGCATGTTTTTTGTAGTAAACAGGAGCAGATGAGGAATTCAAAACACTGTAAAAACATCTTCCAGGTTACCATCGTGTTACACCCATATTTGTTCTGCTTGCAAAGATGGGATGTGGACCTTTTTGCAGCAAGGAAATAATGCTTCTTTCCCAAAAAAAAAAAAAAAAGTCCAAACTCTTTTCCTCATACTTAAACTAATAATTAAATTTCTTCCCCCAAGGAATTAAGTCTGAGTTCAGTCAATTGCAACCAGACAAAGCTGGCTATCATCTGGCCATCAATCTATGTCAGCATTTGCTAATCACACTTACGAAAATGACTATACTAAAGCATTATCCTTTTCCAGATATATATTACCAGGAGGGTGGAAACAAATAATTCCTGATTATAAGTGCTGAAGTTCAACTGCTGTCAACTGCATGAAGTTCAACAAGGCCAAGTGCCGGGTCCTGCACCTGGGCTGCAACAACCCCAAGCAGAGCTACAGGCTGGGAGATGAGTGGCTGGAAAGCTGCCTGGCCGAGAAGGACCTGGGAGTATTGGTGGATAGTCGGCTGAATATGAGCCAGCAGTGTGCTCAGGTGGCCAAGAAGGCCAACGGCATCCTGGCCTGTATAAGAAGCAGTGTGGCCAGCAGGTCGAGGGAAGTGATTGTGCCCCTGTACTCGGCTCTGGTGAGGCCGCACCTCGAGTACTGTGTTCAGTTTTGGGCCCCTCGCTACAGGAAGGACATGGACGTGCTCGAGCGAGTCCAGAGAAGGGCGACCAAGCTGGTGAGGGGTCTGGAGAACAAGTCTTACGAGGAGCGGCTGAGGGAGCTGGGCTTGTTCAGCCTGGAGAAGAGGAGGCTCAGGGGAGACCTCATCGCTCTCTACAGTTACCTGAAAGGAGGCTGTAGAGAGGTGGGGGTTGGTCTGTTCTCCCACGTGCCTGGTGACAGGACGAGGGGGAATGGGCTAAAGTTGCGACAGGGGAGTTTTAGGTTGGATGTTAGGAAGTACTTCTTTACCGAAAGGGTTATTAAGCATTGGAACGGGCTGCCCAGGGAGGTGGTGGAGTCACCATCCCTGGAGGTCTTTAAAAGACGTTTAGATGTAGAGCTTAGGGATATGGTTTAGTGGAGTACTTAGTGTTAGGTCGGAGGTTGGACTCGATGATCTTGAGGTCTCTTCCAACCTAGAGAAATCTGTGAATCTGTGAAGTTGGGGGTGGAAAATGGAGGTAAGGTAAACCTGAAAGAGAAGTATCAAGAATAGTCCCTGCTAGGAAAGCAAGGTAAATTAATCCTGAGTATTGGAGCACTGGGTCATTCTCCTGCTGCTTATCCAACTGCAAAAGTCCTCAAGGAAAGGAGAAAGAGGCTTCTTCACTAAGTTGTACAGTGTGGAAGTTGGTAATTTAAGGTGCCACAGTGCAAGAAATGTGTTTCATGACTTAGTTTTTGTTGGATGATTTTCAGCATACAGCAAAACCTTGGGGGAGGCACCTGGGTCTCAACAGTTCCCAATGAAGTTTGTCTGGTCAACTTGAGGTGAAAGCAAAAAGGAACAAAAGAAAGTTAGCTCTTGACAGAAATCCTTCAGTTGTACATGCTAGCACCACACTGTGGGGATGGAGGTGTTAGAGGTGCAGAGTTTGTTCAGAGGGTTCACAGGGTGCTAAGAGCTCTATGCCCCAACCCACAGCACATGCAGGCAAATCGTTTTGAAGCAGGCTGGTACTCTAGAGCACATAAAGACGTGGCTAGCGTGCCTTTCTGCCCCAAGCCAGAAGCAGGACCCGCTCAAGGGATCTGACATTCAGGACAGTACAAACATTGTCACTGAGTGCAGACTGCAATACTCGTTCTGCTTGTGTTCTCACCTTAAAGACATTTACACCAGGTAAATGTTTCTGGTGTAGCGCTGAAAATTGCCAGTAGGTGGCATAATGATTCCAGTTTACAATATTTGTATGACCCTCTTATTTAAAAAAAAAAAAAAGTAATACTGGAGGAAACACGCTGTGCAATTTTTGTTAATTCTGCATTTAGATCTGGTAAAGGTGCGTGAGGAGGAGAGAGCTCAGTGAAGGGGTTAGCTGGCAGTGGCCTTTCACTGCGACCTAATGCTGAATTCTTCCACCTACTTTCCATTCGTTTATTCTCAAAGATTTGCTTGCTTGGGTGGGCAGTATGATTTCTTTTTAGCTCTGATTATTTTATTAAAAAAAAGCACTCTCGAACACAAGAATTTTATTGGATTGTACAGTGCTAAAACTCTAAATTTGTAGAGTTTGATTCTGTTACTGTAATACAAATTTGTAATAAAGAATTTTCTTCCTGCTCCTTGCAGGATTTTTCACCAAAACATTACTCTGATGCTTCTTTTTTTCTTTTTCTTGTTTGTTTGTTTGAAATTAAAAAAAAAAAAAAAGTGTTCCGTATGCTCATTTGTGTAAAATTCTATCTGCATTTGGGAGGCACACCTAATTCTTATTTGTTCTTCACCTCAGTCAGGTCCATGTCTTTGGTTCCACAGAACATTTGTGAACCAGCACTGTTTATCTGGGATGCTGGGGCATACTGGATATTGCCTCAATACCTGTATAGCAGTCAGGGGACTGACTCAAAGAATGTGGTTAAGACAATAGTCAGATGACCGAAGCTGCTCCATGCTTGTCTGCTGTAAGTCAACAGCTCTGCATATGACTGGCTGAATCACACAGGAAGCAGATCCTGGGCTGTTGCTGTTTGTGGTACAGTGAAGTCCAGTGTACTGAAGTAAACCGGCATCACTTACAGGATCTTGTTCATTTCCAAAAGCAAATTATTTAAATATTAGCCAAACTGCTACTAGCTTCATGGAAAGAGAAGTGTTCAGAGCGATTGCACTGAAATGTTCAAAGGTGA
The DNA here is from genome assembly GCF_964211835.1 of Anser anser. Lineage (NCBI taxonomy): Eukaryota > Metazoa > Chordata > Aves > Anseriformes > Anatidae > Anser > Anser anser. The sequence continues at coordinate 27,636,719 of NC_139725.1, read as the reverse complement.
ACTGAAGTTCATGAAAATGCTTTGCTAATGGTGAATTATAAGCAAAATTTGTATATAGCAAGTTTTGCTAGCATTCAGACTGTGAAACATTCAGCACAAAAATAAGTCCTAAGTGATACATTTTGGTAAAATTCTTTTCTTCTTGGGTGAACAAACTTCCCTGCAACTTAAGACTATTCACCAGTATCCCAGGATACACAATTCTTTGTAAACAGCTATGATACTCATGGATTTTTATGCTGCGTTCAGAGAGTTCAGAGGGATTTAGTGCATCTCCTCTGCTTTTCAATTTGTACGTGAAACCAAAAGTGACAAGAATCTGGAGATATGGATTTCAGTGTTAACAATGTGAGGACATTACATTAGTCTAGACCTCCTCTTTGTTCAACCCATTAGGGACTGTCAGCTCTCATCCATCTGGCTGACGGATCTGTAGAATTAATGACAGATGGTTGAAGTAACCCAACCAGACAAAAGTGAGAATGTGCTTGTGAGCAGGGCAGAAATTACCAGGGACTTGCCAGTTTCTAGGTAGCTGTTACTCAGGGAGTGAATCCATCAATGAAGAGATAGATACAAAGCATGGAGATTAATCTCCATTGCACTTTCAGGAGCTGATGAAATGGTTCTGTTGTTTCAAAGTGAACTGAAACTGTTGCTTTGCAGTTTTATCTGTCTTCTGATCAGGCATTCACTTGACATAAGGTTACAGATAGAACTTTGGCAATAGTGACACTTCTTCCAGAAGAAAAGTAGATAGAACCTCCCAGATAAAGTGCTAAGAAAAGAAGTAGTTGATGTTATTTTGATAAATTTATACCTGGATATTTTTATTTGTTTCTACTTGTACTACTTTGTTTTGTGTTTTGTTCTTTTTACCTAGAAGGCAAACACCTACAACATCATGATATCAAAGCTCACAACTATCATTGTGCAATCCACTCAAATTCAATGCTAATTATAGCTAATCTTAATGGAAAAGGCAGTAATCAACCAAATGAATTACTTTCTCAGTTGTGTACCCTTCAAAATGTGGTAACCAATGTTTCTGTATGAAATACAGCTTCTAATATATAACGAAGTTGCACAGTGAGAGCAGGACTGTTTACCTAACATTAAAAAGGTTGCATGTCAATATAGCTATTAGAAGCTTTGCATATATAAAAACAAATGTATATATCTGAAAGCTGAGCCCAAGGTGAGAATTTCTATGTGGGGATAGGGTCCTAGACAAGAGATTAAGTAACTTGTCAGTTTGTTAGCTGGGTGATACAGAGAGAAGCTTCTTGGATTAAATGGAGTGTGAAATAACAAATGTGATTTTCATTTATTTGGGTTCACCAGGCTTTAAACTTAATTAACTGTATTATCTAAACTATAAAAATAAATTATTTAGCTCTTTATGTTTGGTACTTACAAATCTATGGTTGAAGAACTCCTTAAAACTAGGGGGTAGGACCACTCTATGTGGTCTGAGAGCATCCCAATACAGCTCCTCAAAGATATCTAAGAAGTAATATTTCTACATAACTGCATATAAAAACTAGTAATATGAGATGTCTGTATGAAATGATGTCTTTCTGGTGTTATACTGGAAATAGTACTGTTTCCATCTTTCCTTAACACAAATCCTACCATTTGGTGATTTTAAGTACCTCTTTTATTAACAAAATCTTTAAAAAGTGACAATGAAAGTGATGTAATTTAGAGAAGCTACTTTCTAACATCAATTTCTAGAATTCTTACGTTTCTACCTCCAAAACTGCTAGTGTTTTTAGATTTTGTGATTTTATGTAACAGAAAAACCTCTTTAATCTTCCTAGTTATCCAAAACAGAAATATGCAGCTCAAAGATAGAGCTGGAGAAATAATTCACATTATTCCACTCACATGGAGTGACATTTCAGAGTCATGTCTGGTGTAATACAGTGTTTTCATGGAGTATCAGCTGAGGGACAGGCTCATAATCTCTGAAGGTAATCATGCTTAATAATTAAATAATATTTCTAATGTGTTCAGTAATTAACTCTGACATTAAGTAACACAGGTAAAAGAGGCAGGTGTAGGCACAACGTGACGGTGAGTAAGCATGACATAATAGGACATGCTATGCAAAGGGGAAATGGGGGCAAGCTGGGTATTACAGCATATTCTTGGCTTCTCCACTGAAACTGCTCACAAACTATGAGCGCTTTGTGCTAGGGCACTGTCAGGGAGCTCCCGCTCAGCGTCAGAAACGAACCACGTTGATGTACAGTGGGTTGAAGGAAGACGCTTGAGGCCTTGATTTAGTGACAGATCTTCTCTTGCTTTTGAAAGCTTTTATGTAATATTTTCCTGGGGGAGGGGTGCTTGATTCAAGTGATAACAGAATTTAACTTAAAACTAAAATGTGTTAATTCTAGATAGACCCGTCTGTAACTGAAGATGCACCCACGCAGTACGTATTTGCTTATGTTCTTTTACTTCACATCTGTGTCCTGCCACATTTTCAGCAGCAAATCATCTTAGCTTTTTACTCATAGACTGGAAAAGAAAAATAAATAAATAAATAAATAAAAAGAGGCTGCGGGGCCACCCTCGCCGCAGCGACGGACGGCTCTGCCGGCCGCTGAGGGCAGGGTGTGAGGGTGCCTCAGACGGAGCCCGCCCTGGAGGCGGCGCTGACTGAGGGGACAGCGCCCTCCCCCCTGCCCCACCCCCTGCGCGCGACCAGCAGCTCGCTCGCTCCTATTGGTCAGTGCTCCTGACGCCAAGTGCCGGCGCCTCACCCTCCCGTGTGCGCAAGCGCGCGGCGTCTGCCGTTTTTCCCCCGCCGTTCGTTGCGCACGCGCAGCGGGCTGAACGCCCGGCTCTCTGTGCGGGTAGCCTTAGGGGCGCGTCGCGTCGCGTCGCGCTCGGCGCATGCGCCGTGGCGGCGGCGGCGGCCATGGCGGCGGCGGCGATGGCGGCGGCGGCGATGGCGGCACCGGCGGCCATGTCGGGCGCGGTGCCGCTGGCGCTGCTGTGGCTGTTGGCGTCGCCGCTCCTCCGCGGCGCCGGGGGCTCGGAGGCGGTCGGGGCAGCGGAGCCGGCGGGAGGCGCGGGCCCCGGGGAGCGGTTTAAGATCGAGGGCCGGGCCGTGGTGCCGGGGGTGAAGCCCCAGGACTGGATCGCGGGGGCCCGGGTGCTCGTGGACGGGGAGGAGCACGTCGGCTTCCTCAAGTGAGCGGCGGGGGCAAGGGGAGGGCCGGGGGCCGGCCGCAGCATGGCGGCGGCGGGGCCCGGAGCGGCCTCCCCGGCGCTGTCGGGGGCCTCGGGCCTCCTGGCGCGGCTGCTGCCCGCCGCCGGGGCTTGGGCTGCGGCCGCTGGTCGGGGACTGAGGCCGTTGGCTGCTGAGGTATCAGAGATTGGAACAGTTCAGGTGTAAAGAGCACCTCGGTGTTTGATTCAGATGCATCGAGGCACTACAGGGATTGCTCTGAACTGTTGTGAACACAGATTCTGCAACCTCTTAAACGCCCTGTTTTAAGCATTTATTATTCACTATGCAGAAATGTTTGTGGTGGAAGGTTGCAGCTGTAGTTATACATTACAGCGCCTGTAAGAAGCCTTTCAACTGTACGAAGGAAAGGTATTTAAAAGTGTATTTATAGCATGTATGTCCTTCATACAAGATGGTGCAGTCACACTTGGAAGCTATAAAACATCACCTTACCTCACTCAGTTCAGGTAACAGTAGATATATCCAGATCACTTAAAGATCTGGAGATACTCAGACATAGAAAGTGTTCTCAGGACTAAAAGTTAAATTATTTTTTTTTAATTAAACATATTTTTTTAATTAAATAAGTTTTAACAGTAAACACTAATTTTAAAATCTGTGTTTTTAATGCAGTATAATGCATTTGCTTCTTTAAGTCATGTATTAGGTTAAGAAGGTTTACATGGAATTAAAGATATACGAAGTCATTAATACCGGTCACTTCTAATTATTCCCTCTGTAGTAAAAGTTGAACTGAACTTTGACCTTGGGAACTGCCTATAGGCTAACATAACAAATTTTGCTTTGCAAAGCTAATAGAATCTTATGTAGCACCTGATAGATCAGTACAACCAAGTTGTAGGAGACTTGCGTTATATTTATGTATGATGGAGCCGATGAGTTTCCTGGAGCTGATGACTTTCAAAATAATGGATTGGAACTGGAGTTGTCGAAACTATAAAGAAATAATCTTAGTTAAAAGCATACCGTACTTACGACAGTGTAAACTAGTTATCAAGCTCTTTTAATTACATTAATTTGATACAGTTAGCGATAGATTTATCAGATTATAAGATAAGACATAAAACCAAGAAATTAATGTTTGAGTTTTTCAATTTGATAAACATATATGTAAACACTGGGCAAAAATAATAGTATGCTTTGGCTAAAAAGCTTTAATGTTTGATGTCATGTTTTGTTTGCTTGTAATAAGCAAATTATTAACTTATAAAATAATTTGCAATATCAGAGGATATATTTGTCACCATCACTCGGGCAAATTTTGAATTTAAAATGGATGTCAGTTCAGTTATCACAAAGAGGAAAGTAACTATTTGGCATTATAAAGTTACTTCTAAGTAACATTTTTATGAATCTTATTGGTTTCTCCAAGGTAGTGAATAATCAACTTTTTTTCTTCCTAAAAATGGCAGTATTTCATACCAATATAAGAAATGAGAATTTGCCTTGCTGTGTAAATAAATCTCAATTTAAAACTGTATTTGAATTTTATCACAATCATACTGTATAGAATAGAAAAATTAAAAGGGAATTCCTAGGGAAAAACCCTTAAAGCAGTTGCAAAAGGAGGCAATTAAGCATTTTTAGTGGTTAAAACCATCACAAAGTATTAGAGAAACCTACCTACACGTTACTGTTTATATGCTTCTGTTTTGGTGGTGGGAAGTGATGTGGATCTTTGAGAGAGAACTGGTAGGAACGGCAGATGGACAAAATTCACTTTCAAGAGGATTCATTTATTTGTTTGGTGACGTGAGTTTCTAATGTGTTGGGTCTTACTATTTTTTTTTCCCCTTTGAAGAACTTATTTGGTCTTAACTTTGAGTCTTATTTTTAGGGGAAGTACCTTTTATATTAATTTTAGAACAGTAGAGAACACAAAGTTTTTCTTCTTGGAAGCTTCTGGAAAGCACGTAGGAGGAAACTTAACAAGCTTCTGTACTTTAATTTGATGGCAACTGGTGCTGAATCTTTCAAGTATCTTTTCTCTAATATTTTCACTGAATATTGAAGTTTCATGTTCTAAAATAAAAGCAGTCTGTCTGAAAACCCCTTCTGTGTTCATGTTCAGAGCTCTTAGTTTCCTTTTTGTTGTGATAGCTTTCCAGCGTGGGCTAGTCCTAAAAGAAGCAATTAAAATTAAAAATCACTATTTTGCAGTAAGGGCACAAACCACAGTTTTTGTGCTTTGCAAGTCATCTTTAATGTCTTCCCACACAATGTAGGATGTCAATTTGTTTCTTTGTTTTTGCTTTTTTTTAATTCCAGCAGAAGTACCGAAGCAAAGTAAACTTCATTGTATGTATTCTATCATTTGAATAAATGAAATTAACCATTTCAAATCTTACTTAGACTTTTGAATTATTCCTCAAGCAAGACAATAGCTTAAGCACATGAAGAAATCCTTAATGTAACTGGTAATTTCTGCTATTTTTGTGGCCCATGTTAATGATCTTCGGGAGCTTGATACTATGAGTGATGACTTATCTTAATTTTTCTTTTAGTCATTGTTACTATTTAAAGACTTATCGTATGAAGTGATAATTTCTTTCTTTTAAAATCAAACAAAAAGAACAACCACGCTCATGCATTGGTTGAAATTCATTGCAAATGTTGAAATTCAGTGGCAGTTATTTTTTCAGGACAGATGGAAGTTTTGTGGTTCATGATGTACCTTCAGGATCTTACGTAGTAGAAGTGGTATCTCCTGCTCATAAATTTGAGCCTGTTCGAGTTGACATAACTTCAAAAGGCAAAATGAGGTGAGCCTTTCCTGATTTGCTTCTGTATTGATCTATTGTGTGTCTGACAGCACAGTTTAAAAAGTAATGTAAACTGTACTGTAGATCCAGTACTTGCATTTCAGACCATGTATTTCAGCTTCTTTTAACACCACTTCTAGAGTACATTTTTAAAAATCCTAACACTGGTTTCTTTTTTTCCTTTCATATTCATGGCCTTAAAATAAGAAATAATGGATAGATTAAAGAAGACTTTTGTTTTGCTTTTGCTGTTTTCTCACGCAGCTATCCTGAAATAAAATCTAGGCAGATGTCAAGTAAACTGCTTTATCTTTGAAATACTTTTTTTTCCTCCTTTTTTCTTTTCTGGTATGTGTTACGTCAAGATTAGACACAATGAAGAGCCAAGCTTGTTTGTAAACTCTAAAATATTTTTGTTACATCTCCATAAAATCCTTGCAATTACTGGGAAGTGCCAGTAGTGGCCTCCCCGCAGCATTTCTTCAACATTGTTAGCTTTTTTTTAGTGTTATGACTACATATATAGTTACCAGAGATACTTAATTATGTGTAACTGCAAACTCTTCAGTAAGTCGTATAGAAATATGACTACCCGATCTAATAGGGGGCTTTTAGTTCAAATTAAGATGCTTGTAGTTCATTTTTCTTTGTATAGGCACATACGTGGTATCTTACTCGAAATTTGTCTTTTTCAGTGTCTTATAAAAGATGAAGTTAAATTTTAGGAGTACAAAGGCCAGTATGAACATAGCAACAGTATTTTTAGGGGAGGTTAAAAATTGAAATCTCCAACTAAACCCAGAGCTAAGTAGTCTACTTACAATGATAGCAATAGCACAATTTATTTCTGTTTTTTTTTTTCCAAACTTTATAATGTTCATACTTTGTTAGGTAGTATCATATTGGCAGCAATTATAATAAATAAAGAAAAAACAGGGTAGTATATATAACCTCTCACTTTGCATTGCTTTGGTGTCTGAGGACAGGAGTTAACAAATTTGACATGAAGTAAATTGCTTGGATATGTTTGCTGAGCCAAAACATCAGTAGGCTTGACATCTCTATTAGTCAAACACACAGAAACTATAACGAGGAATACGTTTGGGAAATGCATAAAAAAATGTGGTATGTCAGTTGGGCTTTCTAAAGGGAAGTTCTGCCTTTAAAAAGAAACTGCTGAATTCTTTGAAGGAGGCAACAGCGTATGGATAATACGTGGTTGATAACACCTACTTGAAAATCTTAAACTTCTGGAAAATAAAACATAGCCATAAGGTAAGACATTCCTTGGCTGAATATTTGATTAAAAATTCAGAAGAAATAAATTATTTCTCTTGTAATGGACTGAAGTCATCTCTGGAGTTGCACAAGGGGATAAATATTTATAATATATTTATAAATCATTAAAAATGGTTGAATAGTGACAAAATTAAATGACAGTACAAAGTTACTAGCTAAACTGCAGGTCTAACTGAAGAATTATGGAAAGACATTACAAACTAATAGGTGGTAAAATTCTGGACAAAATTCAGTATTGTTAAATGCAAAGTGATGCACTTAGAGAAAAGGTAATATTAACTTCACATATGAACAGTTGTAGTCCCTGAGCAAACTGTTCAATTTAAGCTGCGCTATGTTGCTCGAAGCTGTACTTTAAGTGGAGTATTTTTTTTTCTTGCTCATTATTAAGGGGAAAAAATAAAATTTGCAGAAAGAATGTATGAACAGGGAGTTGTGGTGTTCCTAATCCACAGGTCTGTTTTCCCATATTAAACTTTTCAGTCTGCTTAATAGTTAGCCTGGGAAAAAAAATGAAGTGAGTATTATTTGATATGTTACTTGATACTGAGAGAAATTAGTTTATGAAAAGTGAAGTGTAGCTGACACTGCCTAGCAGATAGTTTTGTAGTCTGTTTTTAAAACCTTGTTTTGGAATATTACTAATTTTGTTGTTGTTATTAGAGATTGTGCATGTATTTTTAATTATTTATTATTTGTTCATTAGAGCAAGGTATGTGAATTACATCAAAACCTCTGAAGTTGTCAGGCTGCCATACCCACTCCAGATGAAATCTTCTGGACCTCCTTCATACTTCATAAAGAGAGAATCTTGGGGATGGACAGACTTCCTCATGAACCCTATGGTATGTACAAGCAGCACACGCAGGTAAAAAGCATGCTAAGGATCCAAATATAGCAATTCATTGAAATAGAGAGAATAAAGTAGAGAAAACGTATAGTTTGTTTTTCTGAGATGATTATTTTTTGTTTGTCTTTTTTGTTTTGTTTTTTTCCTTGTCTACAAATAGAAAGTTTTTCTATGACCTCTTCTTCCCTGGGTAGCTATTCTGTAATGTGTGTCCTCTGAAAATAGCCCATAGCCTGGTTCCTTTGACAACATGATGTTCTAGTCGGGTAAAGATGAACACATTGCAGGATTGTAATTATAACAGTTAAAAGACATAAACATTTACTTGAGTGCTCCAAGTTTGAAATCTGTTATACATAACTTCTGGTTTCTTTCCTGACAGTTGGATTACAGATACTGGTTTACTGACTCAGAATGCAGTAGTTCTAGAATCTGGCTGTTTAGCTAAAAGCTTCACGTCAGGATATCTAAAAATGTCTTGAGCAACACATAAGCTGAAGAAATACTTACTGTTTTCTGTGTAGGTGGTGATGATGGTTCTTCCATTACTGATATTTGTGCTTTTGCCTAAAGTTGTCAACACCAGTGATCCTGATATGAGACGGGTAAGTAGATTCAATTGTTGCAGACATAAAGAACAAAGATAGTAAAATTTTAAGGTACAGGAAAGTGATAAAAGCCAAAACTGGACTTCCAAGGATGTCTTAATGGCATCATGTATTCACTTAATGCAGTATTGCTCTTAAAATAATGAGTTCTAGTATTTCTGGCTAATGAATTTGCTGTTAAATGACACAACACAGAATTCAGTTGTTTTGCACAACTTTGAAAGCATTACAGCATGACTGGTGTTTTCCAAAGTTTGTTTAAAGCTATAAATACAACTTTTCAAAGGCTATTTTTTCTATAAGTCTCCACTGTATTTTTTTTACTATGTTTATATCTAGCACATCATTTTTAGACATCATTTATTAAATGCCAGGTGTTTTATGAAGAATATGATGTGGGGTTCTCCTGTCCATCAAGCAAAACCACGTAGCTTACAAGACTGTTAAATCCAGATGTTACAGTAATGTATATGATACGGAGTCTTAATGTAGTCATTAAATTATCTGATTTATTGTCCTTTTCACCCTGCAAAATGCCGAATAGCAGAAGGCTAGGACAAAATGGAGATTCAAGGTGTTTGCTAAATCTTCTTTTATTTTTAGAAATATTACTTGTCTGTCTTGGGTGGCTGCTTTTTGAGGGTTTGCTTAATATAAACTTTAAATGACCACTGTCTTCAGTAGTGCTTTATAGGTGTCCGAATCATTTTTTTTTTTCAATTAATATATATTAAAAAAAAAAATAAATCAGAGCTATATAATGCACTTTTGGCTTTAATTCTGATTGGGGGGGGGGGGGAAAAGAAGATATGAAAATGTGCCAGATATGTGTCGTGTTCTTCAAACCAAGCTGAACTTTGAAGCTGAATTTTTAAAAACTGTTTATTCCTACTTGTCTTCAACCAGTCTAGTGGTGCATACAGACAGGCTGTTCTGATGATAAACAATGAGAAGTTCCAATGGTTTAATTCTTATTAGCTGACTGATATGTTTTCTTAAGGAGAAATTGTAAGTTGAAGGAATCTTGCTTGTAACTTAAATTACCTTCAAAGAACAGGAGAAAGTAGTTTCTCAGAGCTCAATTGTAATGTCATTTTCTACGTGGCTATGTATTAAGTTATTAGGCATATGTCCAACTTCAGTTTGTTTTGGAGTTTGTATGATATTTTTCAGGTTAGCTTGTTTTTTCTTTATGGAATCAGCACAGCACTAGCTTATATATAAAGTTAATGATTTAGTAACTGTGCTTGCTGTGGAGGTATTAAGTGTAGATGTAGAATAGACGTAATAGTAACAAAGGCTGCCATAACTGCTTTTGCTTTGTACCTTGAAAACAGCTTAAGCTGTTTTCTGAATAGTATTCTCAATGGTAACTAGAAGAGCAAGAGGACAATTCCATGTTAAATTAGCGATTACTGTAAGTATTATCACATTCTGGATGTGTGGTTCAGCTGTTGTATTTATTAAAAGTATTTCAATATTTGTTTAAATCAGTTGTCACATAGAGCCACTTTGCTAAACTCTAAAGTTACATTAAACTTAGGTAGCTATATGATTTCATTAGCTGCTGTATACACTGATAGTTTGATATTACAGACTAGTACAATAAAAATAGCTAATTCTTTCAAACAAATTCTAAAATTTCTTTGAGACTTGGCATAAATAGTACTAAATTGGGAAGGCAAAATTTGAAAACAGAAGTGTGCAAAATCTATGAAAACATGGATCTGAAAATCTAACTAAAAGTTTAAATTTTAAAATGAAAGAAAGTAATGGTGAAAATAAGTATTTTAATGATGTTCTTTTTCTTTGAGAAAAAGGCGTTTGTTTTTTATTCTGATCAGTTGGTTGCCCTGTAAGGCTGCTTAAGACATGGTTACTTTTTCCATACATCAGTGCTTTTAGTTTGGGGGTTTTATGTTTCTGGGTGTAGCTGGGCATTTGGCTGTGGTTGCACAAAAATATGTAGCAATGTGAACTTTGGAGGGCTGCAAATAGTAAAACAGTGTTTGAGAAGTTTTTACATCTTTGTGATATGATTTGATGCCGTAGAAACAGCTAGCTGGAATTGTTACAAGCTCTTATGGTTATCTAATCTCTTCATGCAGGAAATGGAGCAGTCAATGAACATGCTGAATTCTAACCATGAGCTGCCTGATGTCTCTGAGTTCATGACAAGACTGTTCTCTTCAAAATCTTCCAGCAAGTCTGGTAGTAGCAGCAGTAAAGCAGGGAAAAGTAGTTCTGGAAAAAGGAGGTAGTTATGTCCTCCTCCTAGGCCTGAGTTTGCACAACTGTTTATGTGGTATCATGTTTATTTGTCTTGAAATATCAAAAAGCCACTACTGTAAACTTCTATCAGGCACAAAATACGGTATGCTACAACTGTGGTGTGTAGCTTTTTTTTTTTTAAGTCTATAAGTCTATATAAGCTGCTTTGTACTTGACAGTAAGCAAAAGAGGACATGGCTTCAGTACTGTATATGTATAAAATTATTGGTAATACTGAATTAACTATAATGCTCTGTAGAGAATGATATAAATTATATGATGTCTAAACAGTAATTAATGTCTCAATTGCAAGGCAATGTGGAAAAAAAATAGAAGTGGAGTTCAATGTTAAGATGGCTTTAATGTTTTATATTTTTTTTTGATTTCTGAAATGAACAAAACCTCCTTTCAAAATTGAGTTGTGGGTTTATTAAGTAATTTGCTCAACCTGCCAGGTGTTACATATAAAATCATTTTATTTTTACATTACTGTCTGTACACTTCAATTTAAGGGCTTGCCACTTTTACTGCTCAGTTTTACTCTTCCCTTTTACTTTCTACAAGCATGTCTTGGGGAGGAAAAAAAGGAAAGCCTACTTTTCTCAGAAGTCTTCTGAGTTCCATCAAGTTAATTACGAAGGCCTGGTATCCTTATAACAAATGTTTAACTTAGCTATTTCCTTTCTAAACCGTGTGTATCACATCTACAACACTTGGTTCTTACTGTTTTCTGTGTCCTGTGTATTAATCTTATCACTGGTATTTGTGGCCAAATGGAGAACAAAATTGGAAAAAAAGGAAAAAAATTGAAGTAGGATAGGAAGGTAAGTCCTAGTCATGTTTTAAAATTGTTACAAAGTATATGGCTGTCTCTCTAGGAATGCGAAGTCTGGCAAAGCTTTGTTCTTTGAGAATGCCTGTTTTGTCTGTACTGTCTTTTTGAGCTACCCGGTAACTTTAGGGAAGTTGAAAAACTGGTTGTTTTCCATTACATTAACATTTTGCAAATTAAAAAGACAGCAGTACCTGTTACACCTCACTAGCAACTTTATTTTTACATAAATACTGTACGTGTTCATTTTTACATTAGCTAAGTTCTTAGGTAAAAATATCTGTGCTGTATGGATGATGTGTTATCTGATGCCAGAAATGGTATTTAACATTGGCCTAAAACATACCTTAAGCAAAATCAATTCTAATGCATTTATTTGTTCTGAGGTTCTTAAACACAAGCCGGTTAGGGCTATAAATTGTCTTAGAATATGTAGTTAAAAGCATGCTGTGAAATGTAAAAGTTGCAATAGAGTAACTCTTGTTTATATGATGAAGTCAACTTTGAAGATGTCAGAGAAATAAACCAATGTTGTTTTTTGGGTAATGAAATCCTTGGCTGTGGATGTTTCACAAGTAGACCATCTTATGAACAGGAGGAGGACGTGCTCCCTCAGGTTGGACCGGGTAATCCTGGTGCCAGCTGTATACAGGCTCTGGTATTTCTTAAATTTTTGCCTTTTGTTGACGTAGCAGAAAATTGTCTATCTTTCTGCTGGATTTTTGTTACGCTTTAGTGAGTTGACTCACAGAAGGATCAAAGAAATGCCAGAGCCTCCACAAAGTAAGCACTGGAGGCATGCAGTCAGAAGCATTAACCATCCTGTGTTTATGGCAGTGAATGTGAGTTGTTAAATCAGCTCTCTGCCTTTCAAGAATTTGTAACTTAAGAGCTCGTTTAACTGTATTCTGAATGAGTTCTGACAGGCTGTGTAGAAGGGAGAGGAGACACTCTGCTGAAGCCTGTTTAAACTGTTAAATCATTTGTATAAGATAGCCTGGGAGGTGTTTAGAACAGTTTGAAATAATTTTATCAATGACTTCATCAAAGATCGTGTCCGTTCTCCACATGTAAGGAAGAGATGTAATGTATAGATATCTAACATCACCGTTTTAAACAATGAAAATACTTGGTTGTGCCTTCTTATCTTTTTGATGAGATGGGGATGATAATTGTTAGTGGGGTATGTCTTGGGGGTTTGGGTTTGTTGGTTCTTTTTGAAGAGAGAGGCTGTTTTGCTGTTCAGATTTGTGTTAGTGAAGAGGACTTAACTCTAGAAACTACTATATTGGGTCTTGCTGCATCTGTCGGGCTTTGTGCTGATGTTTAAAATCCCTCTGTATAAAGCGCAAGAAGCTTGTCTCACAGAAGTAAAGATAAATTTAGTAATGAGTATCAGATACTCAAATGGTACGGTTATGAGCTTACCAGAGAAAATCCAATAATCCAATCTTAAGAAGCACCTTTATTAAGCATTTATGTGTAGCTCTTTATACATATTTATTAAAGCAACCTTTTTCAGTAACTGACATGTCAAGTTATCCAAAGCAATCTATGCAATTTAAGTACGTATACTTTGCCAAATTAGTACAAAGTGTACATCACCAAGTTCCGTTTAAGTATCTCCACTTGGTGGTTGTTGATGGACATTTAATTGCATGCAGATTGTGTGTGATCAGCAACTGTGATTACCTTAGATATTGCCTAGTGCTTCCTGTATCATTTGGAAAGCAAACAAAGTAAAGGATTTTTCCTAACAGTGGATGCTGGTGTAGCTGAGAGGTCTTGGGAAATACATTTTAGAGCTCTGAAAATGTAATGGTAAAATTTTAAAAAACTTTAATAAGCAAGGAGCTCCCAGTGAAATGGGGGAAGTGAGAGGACTAAGGAGAATCTTGGAGCCAAAATACTATCCACCCTCAGAGACTCTTGCTTTTTCACAGTGATCTATTGTAGAGTTACCATCCTTTGCATCTGGAAACTTATCAACCTAAACTACGCTCCTGTATGGAAATTGTCAACCATAATAGCTGCAATTATTCTGTGGAAAACTAGTGGTGGAGTTCTGTTGGGTTTGTGGGTGGGTTTTTTGGGTTTCTTTGGTTTGTTTTACATTTTGCAGGGTATTTTATAGTCATCTCTATTTCTTTTTTAATGAGTTGTCCTAATTGTATTGTGCTTTCTGACAGTAAGGAAGGAAAGGAAAAAATATTTTAAAAAATGAATAAATATTACTGTAAAATCACGTAAGTATGCTGGTAGCATCAGGGCTACTTGCAATACTGAAAATTAATGTTCTCTTTTTTAATTAACTAGATTTCGAGTTCTTTTTTTTGTCTGTAAATGTTTGCCTGGAACAACTTCTGTTCCTGCTGTACTCTCCAGAGTGCGTGGAGACTGCCTTTCTGGAGTTGTTTTTTGCCTTTGCTAAATTCTCAAACTTATCCATCTTAAAAAAAAATAGTACAATATTTCAGGGATCTTACACTCACAAAATTGTCTGTAGGAATAGTATGCAGTTTTAGTCTGTTTTCAGGTTAAGCTGTTAAAGGCTCCTTGAGGTCACAGTATTATTATTTTTTGTTCGTTATTCTTGTTTCAAAATCCATCATGAAATTATGAATCCTGAATCCTCTATCATAAGAAATATTAAGGATTCTTCAGGAAAAACCTGTCTACTTTTAAAACCACATTATTCCTTCAAATTATGCTGGCAGTGACCCTTGCGCAGTGGTTTGTTTCCAGTAAAGTTTTGAAGATTTAATGACAACATAATTTTCTCTGTAAGTGGAACTTAGCTAGTTAGCTCTTTCATTGATGATGCACAAAACAGATTACAGTTGAGCTCATTTTTATTAGGTATTTGGTTCCGCATGACTGATAGGAATAAAAATTAATTAAAGATTGTCATTCACTCAAGGGCAAATGGTAGCGAATATGCAACAGAAAGAAAGCTTTTCATGGTATTTTTTGACCAAAATTGGATTTTGAGCAGATTCTTTAAAACTGAATACAAACATTAAAAAGTAATATTAAAATGTGAAATTTACTGAAAACAGTCCAAGAAAGAGTAAAAAGATTTTATAAAGCAGTATTTTCAGTTTAAAATATTAGAATGTTCTCAGAAGCTCTCTGGTTTCTTTCAAGAATCTTCTCTTTTGCTCTCTAGTATATGCAGGTGTAGCATTGAGTTGGAGATGGGAGAGCAGGACATCCAAACTCTGCTGATCTGCAGGACACACATCATGCAGATGCAAGGAGAATCCTGTTAAATACTCAGGATAATATTTCCCATTCATGGAATCAGAACAAAATAAAATTTTGAGCAGTTACTAATTTTTGGGAGTGGGAAGGAGCATTTCATAACTGTTTTTCTTGATTATTCACCGGTGTGGATCAATTTCTTGATTATTCACAGGTGTAGATCAGATTGCTTCAGTTTGGAAGGTGGGAAATGTATGAGCTGCATTAATAAAAATCTAATTTCTTGACTATCATAGTTGAAAACCTTGAGAATGAGGAATATCTAATGAAGTTTGGGATCAAGATTAAGTCTCCTAAAGAGGTTACATTTTTTTCAGCACTAAATACAAAGAGGAGGACCTCGGATGGGAGGTGGAGCAGTTATTAAGACTGACAGCGGAATATGTGCAGCATCCATTGTCATATTTACCAAAAGCATTCAGAGAATTGAACCACAGTGTATGTGATTAAAGTATCCAGGTGATCCTTTCATGAAAATAATTTCTACTTGTAGCATTGCAAGGGTCCCTGACATAGCAGGCATGTGAATCTAGAGATGGCTGGCAAATCTTTGAGAAACATCGTGTAATCCTCTCATCTTCTTTGGATTTGAATTGTAGTGTTGATACTCTCTCTTTTGGTTGTTTGTTTTCCTGCTGTTTCTCTTCACATAGTATTTACACAGAGTTTCTTCACTTACATTTGCCCTTCATTTTTATGAGGACTACAAGGGTCTTGTTTAAATTGTGCTGGCAAATTCTATTCAGCTGGTACTGGCAGAAGTAATTGTATACATCACTTGTGCTTTCAAGTGCTTCAGTGCTAGCAACCAATTATTTCTATCACTAGGTAGCCAGGTGTCCTGGAAAGATGCGATCAAATTGCTGTGATTTCTTTGTAAGGTGTCTGAAGCTTATTTTATTGTAGATTTTTTTTTTCAAACACTTAAGTGTACCCCGAGGAAAGTATCAGTAAGATACAGAGTCAGCCACAGTTTGCTGAAAATATTAACAAAATAAATTTAGAGTTTTTCCTTTTGGGGAGGAAAAAAAAAAGAGGAAGAGGTCCTGTAGGCTTGGCCTGGGTTCATTAAAAATGGCATATTAAATATCATGAAAGTAATCTTCTGGTTTCAGCCCATTGTATTAGTATCACATGGGAAAGAAATGCACCTGAAAAATTCTGCTTTTCTTAAATCCATGTTACAAGAAATTCGCATGCTGTCCTTCATAAATTATGTCATGTAGTTGGTTTGAGGCAAATGAGATCTGCGATAATCAATTCCAGGAGAGACTGACTCCACAGTCACCTTCATGGATGCTCATTAGTGTGGCATACAATCACAGAATGACTTGGGTTGGAAGGGACCTTCAAGACCACCCAGTTCCAATGCCCCTGCCATGGGCAGGACACCTCCCACCAGACCAGGTTGCTCAGCCCTATCCAGCCTGGCCTTGAATGCCTCCAGGGATGGGACATCCACAGCTTCTCTGGGCAACCTTCTTCAGTGCCTCACCACCCGCTGAGTAAAGAATTTCTTTCTAATGCCTAATCTAAGTCTATCCTCTTTTAGTTTAAAGCCATTGGCCCTTGTCCTATCACTGCACTCCCTGACAAAAGAGTCCCTCCCCAGCTTTCCTGCAGGACACCTTTAGGCCCTGGAAGGCCAATAAGGTCTACCCAGATCCTTCTCTTCAAGCTGTACAACCCCAACTCCCTCAGCATGTCTTCACAGGAGAGGTGCTCCAGCCCCTCGATCATCTTTGTGGCCCTCCTCTGGACTCGTTCTAATACTTCCATGCCCTTGTGCTGAAGCACTGCTCCAGGTGGGGTCTCAGGAGAGCAGAGTAGGAGAGAATCACCTCCATTGACCTGCTGGCCATGCTTTTTTTTGATGCAGCCCAGGATGCAAGTGAACATTGCCAGCTCTTGTCAAGCTTCTCATCAATCAAACCAGGGTGTATGTATAAATATATATATATATATTTTTTTTTCTGGGCTCATCAACCTGAGAATTTCCTTTATTTAAAGCCTGAATTACGTTCTGAAACATTCCTTTTGTAATCTTTCCAATCATTTACTGTGAGGGTATATTTCTGTATGTGAAAAGCTCCTCCTTTTTTTTTTTTTTTTTCTTTTTCCCCAGGCTATGCTACTTCAGTTGTGAGGTTGCTAGAGAGCAACAGAAGTCACAGAATCTCTCTTTGGAAATGAAATGGTTGCCATGACAATGCTCCCAGCTGCTTCTTGCCCCAGATGAGAAAATCATTTTTAGACTCCCATATTACAGGGTTAGGCTACAACATTTTAAACGAAACAATACGGCTAATTGATTCAAATCAAAGATCAATGCATTGCTTGCTAAAAATCTTTTGGCTGATATTCAGCTAAAATTGTTGAGTAAAATATGTTCTGTTACATACTGTTAATTTAACTGTTCAGGTTTTTTTTATTATTGTTAATTGGTTTTGATCAGATACCTGAGGTAAAATTGGTGTGTTGACAACAAGAATTTCATCTTATTGAATTTACTAAATGTCTGTAGTAGTAGTGGTAGAAATTATTCCAAAAGGGAAGCTGACTGATACTTACATAAGAAGTGTTTAAAGTATGACTGAGTTTGAATCATATTTTGTAATATGCCTAATTTGGATCAAACCTGAAATGCTGGATGCTTCTGCTGTTTATTATCTCTGAAGTCCAGACAATTGATCACAGAAATATTGGTTGCAGGGAACTTCTGATGGTCTCTAGTCAACTTCACTTTGAGTGGGATCATCAGCAACACTAGCTTAGGTCTGTCATGCTGTGTCTAGCCAGTCTTAAAAACCTCTAAGCTTGGAGACTTCACAACCTGTCTGAGAAAGCTGTTCCTGTGCTGCGCTTCTCCTGATGATCAAGGTTTCTTAAATGACCAATATGAATCTCCTTTGTAACCTACTACTGGGTCATTCCTTAACATCTTCATTGGCTAAACAAGCCCAGCTCTTTCAGCCTCTTATCATAGGTTATATTGTTGGCCCTTGACCATTTTGGTACCCTTCACTGGATCCTCTCCAGTTTACAAGCATTCATTGTGAACTGATGGGCCCCAGAATGGACACTATTCAAGGCATGGCCTTGATATTCCAGGGGTAAAGAGGGATATTAACTTCGTCTTTTATGCTGCTTATACTGTGACTCATGTGGTTTGCCTTATACAGGATGAGGGCATGCTGGTTCACAGTCAGCTAGGTGTTGAGTGTAGCTCCTTGGTCTTTCCTGTGGTGCAAGACTCCTACTCAAGTAGTGAGTTATCAGTCCATACTGATAATTAGGCGTGCACCACTCTGCATAGAACTTTGCTCTTCCTGTTTTTGTTGTTGGCCACTTTTAAGCCTATCAGTGTGCCTCTGGACTGAAGTTCTAGCATCTGTTATGTTATCATCATCCCCAATTTTGCGTAGACTGTGTGCTGTCAGATCATCTAGTTCATTGATGAAGATAATGAACAGTATGAACCCGACTATCAAACTCTTAGACACAACATTTTTTAACTATCTCATTCGTGAATAACTTGTTAATTACTCGAGAAGCATTCTGTCCCTTATTTAATAAATGAAATCACTAAGAATTAGTTAGCTCATAGAAATCACTAAGAATTAAGAGTTTTATCATCTAGTCTTTTCACCATTGCTTTCAGGAATGATTTTGTCAATTTACCAACACCATCCCTTTCAAATGTATGTCTAATCTAAAAAATTCCAGAGCGAAGGCATTTGTTCTTGTGTATCAACAGAGAATAGCAAATAGTTTCCTAAGCTTCTTGGCCTGCTTTTTTTTTTCCTTCCCTTTTTTTTTTTAAATATATTGTCTTTATAATGCTGCACACACTTTTCCCTTAGAATCAGGAATTTTACCATGTTAAAAGTTGTGTCACCTAAATTGCTTTCCACATGAATGTTCTCCAACAGTTTTCAATTGCAGCAATTGTATCTGGCAATTTTTGCAACCTTTAGAATAAAAAATAAGGTGTCTTATCATACTCTTTTCCAAAGCTACCTGAGTAACTGCAGTTTTTCATTACAGCTGTGGCAGCTGATTTGTAATCAAACAATTATTTTCCATTGTCTTCAGTGATGATGGATTTGGATGTATTCTTCAAGTTAGGTCCTAATTCAGTGTTTTTGTTAAAAGCAAATCCTTTTCAATTCAGGTAAGTTTCTACTCCTTTCGACTTTATTCTATGGTTCAACAGGAAGACATGAAAAATATGTTAGTTATAAAAAACATATTTTAGTTTTTACTTCAGAATA
This sequence comes from Anser anser, assembly GCF_964211835.1. Lineage (NCBI taxonomy): Eukaryota > Metazoa > Chordata > Aves > Anseriformes > Anatidae > Anser > Anser anser. The sequence continues at coordinate 27,617,294 of NC_139725.1, read as the reverse complement.
AAGAAATGTATTTTCATAAAGAAGTCTGAAAAATTTCTGAACACTTGTAAAGTCAAATGTTTCTAAGAGGGAAGCATTTGTTTTCTTGCTTTGTTTTCTTGTTTTGTTTTACATTCAGTCAAGGATAGATGCCTTGGTTCATTTCCAGAATAACGGTTCATCTGACAAATAATGAATATGTAAAAAGGGATTTATAGGCTGTGTTGAAAATAGTCTTAAATGCAATGTGTCTTAGCAGTTTAAGAACTGGTTCCAGCTTTGTTGGACAAAACACATATTGCACATGCCATTACCAGCTTGGAAGTTCAAGAACAAGTGAAAATAACTGCAAACATTTTTTTGTTACTATTCCTATCTGAAGATACAGAAGTGCACTTAGCCAAGGTTGCGAAGCAATTCAGAGTCAAAGTTGTTCAAAGGCACAGAAGTATTTCTATGGACTGTTTGTTTTCTTTTATTTCTATTTAATTGCATATGAAATACAAATCCTCATATGTTGTGCTTTCACTGAGGATGAATTATTGAAGAACAGAAATTATGCATAGAACAAATCCTCAAGTAGAGGATGCATGGGACTTAAATGCTCCTTAAGATTTAATTGCAGCTTTTTTCAGGGACACAGGAAGTGTTCAAACTGGGTTGCAGGATAGATCAAGGAGCACCAAAAAGTGTTGATTGATCTTGAAAAGGATAAATGCTAGATTAGTTGTCATCCAGATAGACAATACAACTTTCAGGTGCAAGAATATATAGCAACAATTAATTCATCTAATTCATTCACGTTTTGACCTGAATGACCATTAATCAACTCTTGTTAATCCAAATAAACTAAAATACAAACCTATTAACCAACCAGTTCTGCTTTTTTTTTCATCTTCGCTTTTTAAAGCTTTGAGACACTACTACATGTTTTAATGTGAATAAGCCTGAAGCAAAAACATGGTTTAGGGTCAGTTTCTTCCTAATACTTAAAAATCAAGTTTTCTTTGTGATTTTAAATATGACTAGCAGTATAGCATCTGGTTAATTTACCTGTGTAAAATGACATAGTAAATGTCAACGACTACCTGTTATGTGTATAAGCAACATAAGTAATGCTCTGAACTAAAACCTTTTGTCCATTGCTATGTCTATTTATTACTCAGGGAAATTTAGTTACGGTATTACTTTAATCCTTATGGAAGAACTTTGTACTTTATGGTTCATATATACTTACTTGCAAGTGGAATATGTCAGACCAAAGTACACCAGAGTAAGCACAATGTGAAATATTGAAGATACAATTTTGCTGCCCTTCTACATTTGAGATAGTGTGTTGGAGCTGATTTATTCACCTGGACTTGAGTAGCAGGCAAAGTACAACTGTAGAGAATGAGCTCATGCGTTTGTGTGCACTTCTGTCTTTGCTAAGCTTCACTGAAAGAGGTAAGGTGCCTGCCTAGTGCTGTTTTCCTCAGTTGCTTTCTTAATAACTTGTAATACCAACTTCTATTCTAGAATTAAATAGATCTGTAAATCATTTCAATGTGTACTGTAAATATGGGGGAAGAGAAAAGACTGACTCACTCAAAAATGCAAGAGGAAAAAAGCAGGTAAAAAAGAAATTCCAGATCCAAATAGAGATTTCCTAAAGCTAAGTGATGCTTGTAGGTTAGGTTTTGATTTGTAGTCATTTCTAATAATGTGTTTTTTTTTTTAATAATAATGATAGAAGCTTTCAGTAAAAGGGTTACATGACAGTGAGAAATGCAAACACAGCAGATCTTAAGTGCTGTAGGGGGAACCATGTGTTGAATGTCATGGAAGGGAATTTTCCAGTGTATTACGATGTCAGATGATCAGCTTTGGATGTAGTAAATTGTATGTTAATAGTAAATCAGAATTATTACTGAATAATTTTAGAGTAGAAAATTGTTTCACTCGTTTTCTATATGATAGGTATAAGAATTAATTCTCAAGCCTGACTTTTATTTCAATGATTTATCTCAAACATTTAAACAAAAATGTGCTTTATAATTCTTAACTCTAGAAAACTGTTTGTTGGATCTGCTACTGAATCAGATTCATAAGGATCGTGGCTCTGTTGCAATGTAAAACACTGTTGAGAAGGGAGGTGGTCTATGTCAGCTGTGCTGACGCTGGCAGGAAGTAAGCTCTGACCAAAGAGCTGCTTGCTAGACATGTACTCTGCCTTCATCAGAAGGGTTTGGCTAGATTCTAAGTTTAGTGTCCTTCGAGAGTATGGGAAACATACGTTATCCTGATTCAGTCTGAGCTGTCATTGATACTGAAATTCCTCTTCCATCAGACTGATATTTGCTGGGATGAGGACCCCAGGATTTAATACAGTAAGAGCCTAAACCTTTCTGTGTTGGATGGAGAGTTACTAGACATGTACCCCCCCCCCCCCCCCCCCCCAAAAAAAAATAAAAATAAAAAAAAGAGGACAAAATGAGGCTCAAAAGTGTTTTGATTCTATTTTTTTGTTTCACCCCCTTTCGGTCTGTGTTAAGCCTGTAACCTATTTAAAGCTACAGATGAAAATTCATCCAGAGCATAGTCCAGAATTGCTGAAGTGCATTCTCCAGCGCATGAAAATACTCACAGTACTAGGAAGCCATGATTTTGAGCACTGTTTGAAGTATAGACAGATAGTCAGCAGAGCCAGTGTTCCTGTTCGTGCCAGATGGTCCTTTAATGTCTCTGTTTCCATACAGTTTGGACTTGGGGAATAAGCAAACTTTAATTCTGATAAATATGTGTTTTTAAGTTTTGTCCTTATGTTATTTTCTATGACCTTTTGTCATACAAAAATAGGTTGTATTTCACTGCCCATCAAGGCACAAGGTAACAGAAGTGAATATGTCTAAGTGACGCAGCACTGGGCTCCACGTCAGCTGGAAGTAGAGTGCAAAACATCGGGGAGGGAGATGTCAGTGAAAGATGGAAGAAGCCAATTTTGACAAAAGCTCACTGTATGGAAAGCAGGTGTTTCAATCTATTTCTTCTTCAGGACATTCAAACTAAAAGTCAAATCTTTTAATTTTCAGTTCCAGTCTGTGTTATAGCTCTGCATTGCTGCAGGAGGACTGACTCAGAAGATGCTGCTGAAGAGTTCAGTGGGATTTGTTCTATTCTTGCTTTTTCATTTTCCTGTGTCAGTGATGGCCAAAGAGGCAGTGGTCTTGGCTAATGCCCACCTTCTCCCTCAAAGAGGCTATGAGAGACTGGCTAACATCAATGAAAAAGGTACTCATGAAGAGAGTGAGTGATCTGGATGCATGCTGTGTTTTACTCTGTTGCTTTTTTGGAACATTTTCAACATATTTGAAAGCTTGCTCTGCAGCAATACTTCGAAATATGAACACGTCCTGCCACAAAATCCATAATCTTTAAAGCCCTTGCTCAGCTGCTGCCTAATTCAAGAGAAATTAACTGTTTAAAATATTCATCTAAAATATTTTGAGACAATTAAAGACTTATTCTTTTAACGCTCATATTTTGGTTATATCTAACACCTCAGGACCAAAATCTCATTGATACTTAGAACTGAGACATTGCTCTGCCTATCTAGCTTGTGAGGTCCAATATGGTAAGTTTTCTAATGCATTTACCTGAGTAGATCCCACATAAAATGCAGCCAAAAGGAGTACTGAGGTTGGTTCGTTTTCCCCCTTGACTGATGGCAATTGGGTGTCTATAAAATTCACTTTTCAAGTGAATCCTGTAAACAGCCAGCCAAGGTGTGTTTTTTTTTCAATATGTTAACAGAAGCTGTTCTGTTTTGCACTAATAATATTCACTAAGCAAATACAAGTGTTACTGTATATATTACTGGCCTGAACACCACTGTATACTCAAATCATCATTCTTTATAAACTTACAGGATCAGGTCTATGTCTACCAGTTGAATGCTTTAAAAACGAGGGCCCAGAGTCATATACAAAGTTCTTCTCTTATCAGGATATTTGATAATTTCTTGCAGATAGTATTGAGATTGTTTTTTTCCTGGCTGGAGATTCTATTAGGCAATGAAAGGCCTAAAAGTAAGACCACAGAAAGCTTATATACTTCTGTAAAACTGCCCTGAGTGGCTAAAAAGCACCAGCAAACTTCTGAACATAAAATATAAGAGGCTATATTTAATACAATAAAGATATCATGAATAATAGTATTTAACAGGTTTAGGCCAGCTGGACTTTTGCAAAACCTATGGCACAATACTTCATACAATAACATTAAATCAGAGAAGATAGTGGTACACTGTCATTTCAGTAGAAGCTGAAAAGGGCAATGACATCAATAGAAAAGTAAACAGTAAAGTCAAGGGGAGACTGGAAGTGTTTGCTTGTAATTGAACTTTTCAGTATTCTTATTACCTATACTGAGACAAAATAGGAATATGCTGATAAAATTTAATGATAACATGATGTAGAGAAATGTCAATACAGTCAGAATATTACACAGAAAAAATAAATAAATGGATGTTCTTGAGCAATACCAATGGGATGAAAAATAAAGTACAAAATTCCAGGTTTTACTGCAAGTGAGGACTTATGCTTACAAAGATCCAAAGACTAAAGTCTAGATTAAAGAAAACTAAGAGCTACAAATCTGATCCTACAATACATCATCAGAGATATTTCTAAAAAGACTTGGGATGAATCAGTGGCACCATATATGGCCATCTGCAATACTGTGTGTAAATTTTATCCACATTCTAGGAGATGAATTTGCAGATGAAAAGCTAATAAAACAACTAAGGAATGGAAGATGTATCTTACATTAAATAATATCAGAGCTTGTTATCCTAACAGAAATTACCCTTACAAAGTAAAAGCTGATTAAAAATACAGTTGTCCTCACAGTACATTATGACTTATAACTAGGGAATAAGAATGTGTTCAGTAGAACAATCACCAGGGGCTCTCAAGCCAACGATTCACACAAGGAAAAGGGTTGTTTTCGAAGTTTTTATTTTAAAATTTTATCTTTGGAAATATTTTTACTTAGTTGTTTTATGATTTTGCAAAAGAAGTTAGGACATTTTGCCACACTTTCCCTGAACTATCCCAGCTTCCCAGAACAATTTGTTTAAAAACAAAACAAAACTTAATTTCTAGGTGAGGTACCTAAATTACTATCGGTTATTGTCAGGACAGAACTTTGGAGTTCCTGTGTCTGAAAAACTGTCATATTATATAACAGGTCGTCTGTAGGAAATATTCTGGTAGAGTTATTAAAATGGTTATGTCTTTGTTAAATACAAATTACATAGTCTCTGTTAAATATAATTAGAAGTATTCCCTAGTATATAATATATAATATATGACATAATGATGTGCCTTTCAACTCTATGAAGGAGTGAGTGATTACAACTCATAAGCATGTTTCTGAGTAATGGAATAGACACTGAATAACATCATACTTTAAGAAAGAATTTCTCTGTATGTGAATTCATACATACATAAATGTGTATTTAAATAAATTGTGTTCTGGTTCTTAGAAATCTAGTGAATTCTAAAACGTACAGCATCATGCCTTAGTCTTAGAGCTGCTTGCCATTATACTATAGTAAAAGTTACTTTATAAGCAACTTACATTTAAAAATACATATATATTTCAGACCAATAAAGAGGGTCATCCCAAACCTTATATGCTGTTTTTATCACTTCTGAATCTACTTGATAAGTGGTATAATGAAAAAATCACTTTCACCTGTTTTTCTGATGTCAGTGTTCAGCACTGCATGGCACTGTAGCTTTATCTGCAAATCAGTGGTAAGATTAATGTGGAGATTGAGTGACAAGAGCTGTTGCCAAGAAGACTCACAGATGTTTTTAAGGTTTATATTAGCAAGAACTGTACTTTGATAACCTCCCTTTTTATCTGTGCATGGCATATTGATAGGAATTTAATGCAAGGATGGTACAGATACCTGAAGCATAAATCAGTTAGAGAGAAATTAGATTTATTTGTTGAGGATAAGGCTATCTCTAGTTATTAGACACAATGATCCAGCACATGGCATAGGGAATTAGTAACTTGCTGACTGTTCAAACTGGAGAAACTTAGGAGGAAAAGGAACAGTCTGTACATATATTTTTTTAAACATATTTCCATCATAAATGCAAAACCACACTTCCATATTAAAACAGGATAATAAAACCTTCCTGCATGTTCTGCCCTCAAATCATGCACCTTTAGCCAGGTAGATGCCCACCAGCTGAGCTGAAGTCAGCCTGAGACCATTTCCAGCCAAATCAAGGCAATCATGCACTCACTGTAGAGAACAGAGTTCAATATCTAAAATTTACTATTTGAACAGAAATTTACTTTAAAATTCTATTTTTTTTTCTACTTAGACTATCCAAGGGATTGTTTTGAGATTTTTCAGCGCTCCAAAGGAAATTGCAGAGATGGTCTTTACATCATCCAACCAAAGGAAGACCCAATTGTTGTCTCTTGTAATATGCAGGATGGTGGCTGGACAGTAATTCAGCACATTACAGCCAATAGTACTGTCGACTTTGATAGGACCTGGCAGGATTACAAATATGGATTTGGCTCTGTTCATGACAACCACTGGCTAGGAAATGAATATATGCATCAGTTAACAGGAAGCACTGTGCAGTATATACTTGGAGTTAAACTTGTAGATCTAAATGCTGAAATCAAATGGGGACAGTATGAACCATTCCTTATTGAAGATGAAAAGTCTCAATACCGAATTAGGGTTGGCCTATACAAAGGCAACGCTACTGATGCTCTGACCCTGGACACAGAAGCTTACCTCCATGACAACCAGAAGTTCACCACCAAGGACAGAGACAATGACAATTACTTTCAGAACTGTGCCAAACTAGAACACAATGGCATTCCTGGGGGAGGCTGGTGGTACGACGCATGTGCTGGCGCGAATCTAAACCGTAGGAATGTGATATATTGGCAAAAGGACTGCAACAAGAAACATTTGTGCAAGTTTGCATGGATGATGGTTAAACCCATTGACCACAGCCTGTCGTATGCAACCATGTCTTGTCCATGTCAGAAGGAAGAACTGTAGGTGAGCCATATGTCCTTTGAAAGGAACATGGATTCTTTGTCAAGTGACTGAAGTGAGATCACATTGATTGAAAAAGTAATCGTGACTGGAAAATTAATTTGTGACTTTGCAAGGCCTTTATGATACCGTATTGTCCAGGATTGGACTGAAAAGATACAGATAACTACCAACCCCAAAAGTAATAATAGAGGTGGCTGACTGAAACTGAGGCATCTAAGAAAAGATTTAAATGACCCACTTTACAGAATTTTAGCCTTCAGAGGATTTAGATATGAAATCCATGATACGATGTTTTGTAGTAGATATACACGCATTTCAGAAGGTTTTGCTCCAGTATGAATGTTCATTGTTAACTGCACATCTTCGTAAGTCATGCAGGAAGGAAATTTCAAGGGAATTACCTACATTTGCAAAACGTATAGCAAAGAGTATTGTATACCATAAGACATCATCAGACCTTTCCTTTCTACCTTTAGTGAAAAGTATTTTAATATTCGAAATTGGAGTTAGCCTTATCTCTAATGGCTTCTTTTCCTATTCATTAACTTTTCTTTTTATCTCTACTTTTTAATGCTTCCATACCCAATGAAGTATTTAGCACAGTCTTTTCTTCCTTCTTATTAGAGCATCTTGAGCTAATGGACTCATCAGCTTTCTTATTAAAAGCTACTAATCTAAGGCTTACAACTCCTCTGAATTTTTCCTCAAGAAACACAGTGAACACTTTAAAAAAAAAAAATTAGCTTGATTTAGCATTTTTTTATTTATTGTTTCATTTTTTCCTCAGTATTACTGCATTTTATTTATCATGTTTCGACTGTTGCTTCTTTCTGTTCTATGATGGGCTTAAGCTTTTTCTCTTTTTAATACCACTATGAGATAAGAACAGTGTGTTGGCTTTACTTCACATTTGCTAGCTTCAGTTGTTTTGGCAGTCAACCTTGACGTTATTTAAACACTGCCTTTTGTCTGATCATAACACAAAAAGAGAGACTTTAAATTTCATGATGAATTCATCTGTTTAAAAATCATAAATAAAAGGATTTCAGTTTTGGTAACCTTGAAGATCTTGTACAGACATTGGAGTTATTTCACACATTTCTATATCATTGAAGTAGCTGAATAACATCTGAAGAGGTTTCGGTGTTGCATTACACAAAATGCCAGGATTATATTTACAATGTCTTGTATGTTATCTTAGATATTTCAGTTACAGAAACTCAGGCAAACTGCTTTTTAATTTAAAAGTGGAATCTTTTAATTTCTATTAAAACAATTTACAGAAAATAAATTGTTTTGAGAAGACCAAGACTGGCAGGATTACTTAGGAAGGTAAATTAATTGGGAAATGGAAAAGTCATGAAAGAAATTTTTATTTTTTACAATGCACTGCAACATTTTCAGAAAGAGATGCAAATATGTTATGTGGGTGAGGCCAATATAGCATACGTGTTTATTGCAGGAGCTGATTTTCCCCCCCTCAAAGTGTGTTCAAAAAAAGAAGCATAATAGAGGAAGAAATGGGTATTAGCTGAATTGAATTTATGTCATTGAGTCAATTTAATGTGGGTTCTGCTGTAATTATCAGGAAATGCCTGAAGTTGTAATATGGATACAAGAAAATCACTGGACTGCTGCTAGTCTCCAATAGCTTTTACCCAAATTCCTGGCAAGTTAGCCAGAACACACAGCTGCCAAAAAGGTGTTGTGAAAAATCTTAACATGGAAGCCAGAAAACTATATGATCCTCAAAGGCAAAAGACCTCCTCGGCAGACCACTTGTCCTGCTTGGAGGGTTTTGGAGGAAAGTAATAGTGGAGATATGCTGCGTGAACAACTCAGGCACTAGCAGCCCAAATCCAGCTGCCCGATACTGGAGTTAAGTGGAGCGCTACAGACCACTGCTGACACTGAATTCCAGGATGGGAATTAGATTAACATGTAATAATAGCTTGTAATAACAGGTCTGCAGAAAAAAAAACAAGACAGGAAGATCAACAGTTCAAAGAAAGACTTCAATGGAAGTCACAGACTGTGGTATGTTCCATGCTTCTAAACAAAGTAAGGATAGAAATGACTACTTGAGCTGGATTTAGGACTAAGTACTGGATGAAAATAGTTACAAATATTCCAATCCACTCACCAACTTTTTTTTCCTAGAGTTTTTTAACAGAATGACAAGGAGCTTTAAAAAAGGGGACTAAATTTTACTTTGTAATTCCTTGGCAAAAAGCTGTCTTCATTGAACGTATTTTTTTCTCCATCCCTGAACCTTAATCAGTGCATACCCAGAACAATGCTAAGCGGCTGGCCATTGACACCAAATCAGCAGACTCACGGCCTGAAGGACTGGGGATTCTACTTTGCCTACCCCTATTTTCTTCTCCCTGTTATAACCCTCCTATCCTCTCTCTTGCCTTTCCTGATCCAGCTGCCTCCTGCCCAAACTTGAAGAAAGGAGGTGGGTCCTGTTTTTCTGTCAGGAGGGTCTGACAAAAAAATATATATTTGGTCAAGTATCTATCCAAAATGTGGAGCATTTTAGGAGGCCTAGAACAATTGGTACATGGCTGACTTCCAGCTCCTGGCATACCTGAATGGGAGGCATGTTCACCTTCAAACCTACAGTCCCCTAACAGAAAAATAGGTTTCTTTATCTCTGTGCTGTTTTGTATTTCTCTAAACTGTAGGAAAAGTAAGCACATTCTCACATACAATATCAAAATAATCAACGCAGAACTTGGCAGAAGAAATATTTTTCCTAAAATAGCATCAATTGACAAAAGAGGAGAGCCTGATAGCTTCTTTCTGGCAAAATTACTGATTTATTATTATTTTTCTTTCATAGTCATTCAAGTTTTACATGAAAAACTGCTTTCTTTTGTTTCTGATTTTCATATGCGTAACCTAAATAATAAATTTTCAGACTCCCACATGACCTTTTCTATGTGTTAGCAATAGATTTAATTGTAATCCAGGAGTTTAGTAAAAATACCCAAATTTCAGAGGTTTAGTGAAACGGGAGCCACCAGTGACCAGGATTTGGAGTACTTATTTAGAAGAAAACTTTTCAAGAATTCAAAAACGTCATTTTTTTAAGGAAGACTGACTTGTTTGATACCTCAGCAAACACATGAAGAGACTAATGGCAGTTAGCAGATAATGGTGTAACTACTGACTAAAAAGTTAGTGGTTTTATTGAGTGTAATGAGGACTGAAGTTCAGAGTCTGATACAGAGCCCAGCAGTGCCTATTAAAACCTGATGATATACATTTATCAAGGTGGAAGAAAAATTGCAAAATCATCCCTTTCTGAAACTAATGTTTATAGAGTACCTCTAGTTTTACAACACACTGCTATCAAATTGCCCTTTCTTTTTTCTAGGTATAGATACAGAGTAAATGTTAAAATCTAAAACAATAATTTTACTGGAATGATCAAAGCTTAAGTGTTTATGACACCTAGCTGTCAATTGTATGTGGAAAAAACCTTCTTAGTGGATACAAAAGTCAGCAATGGAGATTTGGGATGACCACATAAGAAGTAAATAGCGTCTTTCTGATGTGGTGGAAGGAAAGCCAAGTATTTATGTGAAAAGATGCAGTATCCATGTTTTGGAGCTCAGGTTTGGAAGGGCATTTCAAATGGAGAAGCCACTGACTATACAGAGGATGCAGAAGCATTTTGAAACATGATGGATTCCTTGAACTGGCCACATGCAAACACTGCAGGGAAGCCATTTTCAGAATCATGTTGAAAAGTGATGATTTTTCACAGCTGTTCTTGAGAGGGCACAAGTTTATTCAGAAGAAAGTTCTGATCTGTAGTATTCTACAGCACAAAATAATGAATGTGGAGTTGTTGTTTTTTCTATTTTTTAAGAAAATCCCTCTGTAATATCAAAAAGGATGAAGCTGTGTGAAGTTTTAGAGTAAAGCCCTTTTCAAAAGAGAGACCCCTAGATATATACGTTACAGCAAATGGTAACCCCAGCTTGACTGTTATGTACATCTGAGGAAACAGCTAATTGGTTTTCACTATGCCCAAGTGAATCCTTCATATTACTTAGATCTCTACAGAAAGTAGAGAAAATTAATTCCAAAGGAAAGTTGTATTGTTCAGTTTGTTTGCTTGTTTTCTTAAAGCAAACAATTCAGACTTGTCCCCTAAATATTACAGAGTAACTTTTAAAAAGTGATGTCCAAAAATTCTCATTCAAAATGAAGATTTTAGAAATCCCAAACTATAAAGGGGTGATTTGGAGACTGTGTTTCCTACAGTAAGTAAGGAAGGAACTCAGAAATTTCTATTTAAAATCTGGAATCTGAAAACAGTCCACAGGTGTTCAGTTCTGAGTTTCAAACTGAGTACCTAGTTCCATAATAATGTGTTCTAAGAGAAAACACCATCTTCGAGGTTGACATTGGATTCTTTAATTGTTGTAGTGACTTCTGATTTAGATTTAACATACTTACCACTTCCCAGTGCCATTTTTATTCTTTCAGATGTGTGACTATCCTTAGGGACATTTGCCTTAAGGTTTATTAGTTCAATTAGTTTGACATAGGTAATGTATCAAATATGACATGGTGGCAGTGCCACAGATTTCTTAGGAATGCCCTTTGCTGGAGATAAAATGATCAGAAGAACTCAAGTAGAGATGGAAACTTTTCATGAGGCTCAGCTGTAAAACTGAACAATATCTACAGGGTGATAAGGAAGCACAATTAAGGATTTTGCCTTGAAGTACCTTCTTATCTCTCTTATCTCTGGATCTAGACTCCTTCAGTCCATATATCCCAGTGTAGGTCATACTATGGGTACAATTGAGATGAGGAACAAAACTCCACATGCAAAAATACTTTTCAACAATTATCAGCAGTTATTGATTAACATGCATAGTTCACTGGAATAATTAGTAACTGAATTATAGAATTAATGGCAAAATATGTTCTATCATATTTTACAGGTTCTTGTAGTATTTTCTTTATATCCCTTTTGATTTCATCCTTCCTCAGTTCAACAGGATTCTTCTATACAAGAAATTCCTGTATTTGCATTCTGTCTTGACTTTCCATCCTTTGCAAGGCTCTTCATTCTTTGCTTCGTAGTCACAAAAAGTGTGTGATTTAAACTAAATCTATATGAGTTTAAAGTTCTGTGAACTCTTCCAAGTCTTCATCTACAAACATAAATTGTATTTTTGTAAAATAAATATTATTTTATACTTTATGGGGATCTGGGATATATAGGGAGCTTTGCATATGTGAAACAGAAACAAGAATGATACCTCAGCTTCCTTTGTGGGAAAATTCAATATTCAGAAATATTTGCGTGTGCTGGATCTCTGAAAAATTTAGTTAGGGATGTGTACTTACACAACTATATTGATAATACATACATATATATACATAGATGCATATATATGTATAAATAAAATTCAATTTTGCCAAAAAGTTCTTTTCAGAAGTTCACAATTTTGAACATAATCAATTAAAGGACCAGTAGAAGTTTCATTAAAAGGACAGAAATTCCCAGTACAAAAAAGACAGGGATCTCCTGGAAAGAGTTCAGCAGAGGGCCACAAAGATGATACGGGGCCTGGAGCATCTTCCCTATGAGGAAAGACTGAGAGACCTGGGTCTGTTCAGCCTTGAAAAGAAGACTGAGACGGGATATTATCAATGTTGATAAATATCTTAAGTGTGGGAGACAGAGCGATTTGGCCAACCTCTTTTCAGTGGTTTTTGGGGACAGGACAAGGGGCAATGGCCACAAAATGGTTCACAGGAAGTTCTGCACCAATATGTGAAAGAACTTCTTCATGGTGAGGGTGATGGAGCACAGGCTGCCCAGGGAGATTGTGGAGTCTCCTTCTCTGGAGATATTCAAGGCCCATCTGGACACCTCCCTGGGCAACCTGCTCTAGGGAACCTGTTTTGGCAGGGGGGTTGGACCCGATGATCTCTTGAGGTCCCTTCCAACCCCTACAATTCTGTGATTCTGTGAAATACAGGCAACAAGATTGTTTTACACTGCAAAAGTCCCACAACACTTTTTAAAGGAAGCTTTATAGAGCTTGAACACAAAGTACTAACTCATACTCTAATGAGAATCATGTTTTTCTGTTTTTGTTTTTGTTGTTTTTTTTTTGTTGTTGTTGTTGTTTTTAAGAGTAAACACCCCACATAACAATAAAGCAACAAACACCTCTTTATATAATTCAAGATATTTACAATATACCCGGGTTTGGCAATGTAACGTGTCACACTGCGAAGTGCTAGCAGCATAGTTTGAGCACACATTTCACAATTACACCGAAGCAACATTGTTGCATCCATCACCATCTATTCTAATACATTTACTGAGCACAGAGTCCATAAACATTTACAGAACACTCTAGTTCAGCAGAAGCCAAAACTGACAAAAAAATATTTCATTTAATTTCAGATGTAGAAGCCAATGCTTTACTTCAGAAACAACACCGCAGCTAGCAGGAACTGTTACTACCTCATAAATTTTGCCTTAAACTACAGCTTGTGCCACAGAGGGACACATTCATTTGCTAAAAATCAAACACAGTTTACTGAATGTCTGATCCAATGTAATATAAAATTACCCACTATAACAACTGACTTGTACATAGTTACTGTACACAGGAAAAGCTCTGGATAGTGACAGAAAAAAATTGATGAAAGGTTCTTCACAAAGACCCATGCTTTCCTTTAATAAGCAATCATATGCTGATGCACAAAAAAATAATAGGCACAGTATGGTGTGTTACGAAGTCAATCATGTGAATTTAGAGAACATATTTTTACATTACTACACGGCTAATCTTTCACTGACACAATTTTCCCCTCTGGAGATTGGGGATAAAAAATATTAATTACTTGTACTGTGTTTGCTGACATGAAGGAATTATATATCTGTAGGGAAACATGTTGATGGTACAATAATTTAATAAATTATATGAATGATTTCACTGAGCATAATTGTACGTTCAGGATGACTAACACAATCCCTGAAATGTGCAGCTGAGTCACAACACCACTACAATGTCCCACCAACAAGTATAGTAGATAAAATACGAAGATTGGCCCAAACTTATACTCCAGAGCATCTCACCCTGAATTTTGACAGAAAGGCTAAAGCTGCATCTAAACCTTGTGACATGGACTCAGTGAGGTACATGGAGTTCTTTCTCACTTATTCATAAACACTTGTTTACTTTAAGACTTCACTTTCTGTGAATCCTGTCACCATTAACTTTGCTTTCACATGGCCTTATCTGAGGCTTCATGTTTGTTTCCACCACCATGAGCCAGGTTATCGGTTCCATTCCAGTGACTTTGTGTTAAAAGCACCCCTCACTTTTGCACTTATTCAGTCAATGTTGCAGGACTGTCAATCTAACACAGGTATCAGATGGGCACATGAGTGTCTATCGACATCCAAAGCCCTGGCAAACCTCAACTAGTGGACAGGTTCTCAGCTCATTGCTATCAGGCCAGTACACACCAGTCCCAGAAGCTGCAGCCCTAAGAGAGGCTGTCTCCAAGCCCCAGTACTGGCACACGTGGCAGGCATGGTTCTGTTATACTGGAAGATATTGACTGGAGAAAACTTATGTTTTCAAACACCTAATGCTGATTAGTATTTATAAAGCTATTTAGAGATGAAAGTGCTATGAAAGTGCAAAGTGTCTTTAATAGATTTACATAAATAATCAAAAAGTACTTTAAAAATCTTCCTTCTTTCAGAAATACCAATTCTGTCACTGTTTTCAATAATTTCATAATACACAGGAGAATGTGTAGGGCTTCAATATACATTTTACTTGTGTTCTGCATTATTCCATCAGTAAGGGAAACTTTGTAGGCAAGGGGGAGTGCAACAGAGATTTCAAAAAGGATATTCTGTATGTCCTACACTGTAAAGTAGATAGACTGTGTCCATCATGATTTATAGTCAGTTCTGATTTGTACTATCGTCACGATCACATATATTTTTAGAATTTCCTTCTGAGGCATTGGGAAATGGAGAAATACAAATTTGGGTATTTGCTAACTATCACCATTTTTTAGATGACATTGACTTGCATGATGGAATGAGATGGGGACAGGATTCTTTATATATAACATTCATTATCTATTTCCTCCCCTCTGAGCCCTTCCTCTGTCCCCCAAAAACTCATCCTTATGCTGGAAATTTTAGAATTAGTACATGCTCCATTGCTTGCTCCATTGAAAAATAAATAGACAATACACTAGAAAGGAACAAAGGAACTATAAGAAGAAACAGTTCTGTGCTACAGGGAGATTTGCTGGATGACCTGACCTGATGACTCGATAGCAATCACACTCTAATATCTATTTGTTTATAAGATACCTACACTTTCTCAGGCTGAAAGAAAGAACAGAAGACCCCAAACATAATATCTGTAATGCAGATCTACTGCATAATCACAAATACCCTGTGCTGTTTACAGCAGCCACTGAGTTCTTTATCCCAAGCACACTATTTTAATGCACAACATCACTTTTTTGCTGACTGTTTTTTTAACCCCTAGACATATAAAGGAATAGCTTTGACAAGACAGAATTACAGCCCATTTATTAGGCTATGTCAGTATCTATTTTTCCCTTTATCGCTTATATAAGAGCAGTTACGGCAGTCTGGTATTGCCCTGCCAGTATAGTTTCTCTTCCACTTTTTTCTTTTTCCACTGGCAGAAAAGCAGCATCTTAAAAGTTTTCCTGAAAGTTTTGTTACAGAGAGCATAACAAATGGGGTTAACAGTGCTGTTCACATAGCATAGCCAATATCCGAGGTGCCACAGTTTCAGGGGAATGCAGTCAGAGCAGAATGTGGAGATCAAAACCATTATATTGTAGGGAGTCCACGTGATGATAAAAGCCAAAAGAATGGCACTTAAAGTCTGTGCTGCTTTGCGTTCCTTTATAAGAACCATCCTTTTCCTTTTGGTGATTTGGTTATTTATATTTGGATCCATGCTTTTGATGGAAGGATCCTTTGATAGAGCAGCAGAACAAGGAGTTATTTTTACTTTACGGCAACCATTGTTGGCTTCCTGAGTGCCATCAGCCTTAACCACCAAGCGGAATTTATAGGCCACACATTTTTTATTTTTTTGGCCTTTGGCAGGTGATAAAAAATATTTCTGGGTCTCAAAATCATTTTCTTCAGTTTGGTCTTTGACAACAACATCCTTACTCTCCCTTTCATTAAACTCTTCTTCGTTATCTTTAGATGGACTTTTGTAAGCTACTTGGAAAACTGAATCAGTGGCAAGTTTATCCTCTTCTTCTGAAGATGCATAGCTGCTGCAGGTGGTTAACTGGTCAGCCTTAGACCAGTCGTTGCAAGTACTCGCTGCCTGAGATGCTTTCACTGTAGCTGATGTACTTCGACTAGATGAAGACCAGGAAGCCTGACATCTCTCTCTTTTGACTAAATTTTGTTGCTTGCAACTGAAACAAGACTTCAGAAGAGCTTTCTGAGGCTTTATCATCTCAAACTCTGCCACAGATTCAGAACCCTGAAGTTCAGCAAGGTCCTTGGTACGTTTCTCCGTCTCTTTATAGATGCGGCAATACAAAATGGTCATCACTGACACTGGAATATAAAAAGCAGCAATTGCAGTACCAAAGGTGATAATGGGCTCATATAAAAACTGTATCTGGCATTCCTCGGGTGGTACTGTTCGTTCACCAACAAAATACTGCCAGCACAAGATAACAGGTGCCCACAATACGAAGGAAATTAGCCAAGCTAGACCAATCATGATGCCAGCTCTTTTGGGTGTGCGTTTAGCCCTGTATGTTAAAGGCCTTGTGATGGAAAAATATCTGTCAAAGCTGATGACTAGAAGGTTCATTACTGAGGCATTGCTAGCTACATAATCCAGCGCTAGCCACAGATCACATGCCAGACTTCCAAGAGACCAATGGCCTATGAGTATATAAGATGTATAGAGGTTCATAGAAAATATTCCAATGATGAGGTCTGCACAGGCAAGGCTGAGCAAGTAATAATTGTTAACGGTTTTGAGCTGACTGTTAACCTTGAAGGATATCATTACAAGAATGTTTCCCACTATGGTTATTAAGCTTACAATTGCAGTTACAGTGGCAATAGTAATAACTTCCCAGAGGCTATGCCCTTCTAACTGTTTATGGTTGATGGATGAACTGTTTATAACAGTAGAATTGCTGAATAAATTTACTTCCATTCTTGTTCTTGGTCTATTGTCATGAGGATCTTGACTGTTGCATATTGTTTTCTGCACTTGAAAGTATTCTTTTGGAGACAGCTGTAAAGATCAAAGGAAAAAAAAAGTGAAAAAGAAAGCAGCTCATTAAATAGCATAGACTTCCATTAAAGTTACCATGAAACACTTGTAAAGCAGTCTATCAAATTATTTGTGTTTTCTTTCTGCACTGTGATTGTTTCTACAGTTGTGAACATAGGTAAAACACACAAATGTATATTCGAGGACAATGTACTCTAGCACCTTATGACATTTCTAAATATGATCAAAACAATTATTGTTTCATAAGATGTTCGATCATGCCAGCTCTTACGTTTAGAATACCTTAGGAGACACTCTACATATTCTTAGAGACAGACATTTAAAGCTTTGCAGTGTAGTGAGACAGTGAGTGACAGTGTTGTTCCTTACAGTACTTTGTAGAAGGCACGTCAAGATTTCAGAAATTGTCTTTGGAAAAATTAGGGAAGTCATTGTTTTGAAACCATCAACAGAAAGGTAAAAAGAGGGAACTGAGGATGCATGGGGAGAAAGGAACCATGCTGGCATAGCGGCATGGGGAAACAATCAGGTGTTAGAAGTGCTTGGGGCAATGGACGGGGAATTTTTGAGTTAAGCAAGTTGGCAAGGCCAAAAATATGTTTTTGGAAAAATAAGTGAGGCAGAAAGGACTTTTCTTAATTGGAAGATCTTGGGACAGAGGAGACTGGTGAGGTGTGGAAGTGCAGTTTGGGTAGACAGGTGAGTAAATGATAGGGTTGAGGATAGAAAGGAGTAAACTGAAGAGGAATCATCAATGGATGACCACAGTGACAAACAATGCAACAAAAAAAATTTAATGCTGTAGATTGCATATGCGGCAGAAAGAGGAAATGGAACCACTGTCACTCTATTAATGAATACATCTCTGATGTCCATACAGTCTCCCTAATATGGTGTAATTCTTCACTGCTTTTTTCTCGTTCCTGTAAATGCATGCCTGAATTAGGCAATTTGGTTCTTTCACAGACCTCTGAAGTTTTTTAAGTCATTCCATCATATCAGATGATGATAATCACTTGTTTGATGCTTAATCTTGTTAGGCCGTATAATTTTGGAATAATCATATAGTTGTTAGATTTTGAAGTCAGAAATGGAAGATAAAATATTAGTAGTTTGTTTACTGAGCATCTAGCCAGTAAAAATCAGGTAAGATCCCCTTTTTTCACAGCAGGTATAGGTTCAGCTAAAACTATCACATAGATCACTTATTAAAGTCTAACTCTAAGTCTTCAGGGTTCTCTCTGTACAAGATCTCTATTTTGTGGTTCTTTCTATCCATCCATACCCCTACTCTGTTTTTTCATCTTTCATCCTAACTCTCAAAACATCGTTTTATTCAGTCTTGGCAAGTGTCTTGCATTAACTGCAAGCTTTCACAGCCTGTCCTTTTCCCACTTGTCATCATGTATTTTTATACCAAGTAGTTGGCTGCTGAATATATCAATATCAGCTGAATATATCAATATTTTATAGCCACTTGTTGAAGTTTCAGAAAAGCATCTAATTTTCTTTCATTGTCCTTTTATTTTATTTTATTTTATTTTATTTTATTTTATTTTATTTTATTTTATTTTATTTTATTTTATTTTATTTTATTTTATTTTATTATTTTATCTTATTTTATTTTATTTTATATTTTCCGCTTCATTCACTTTTGTTATTCAGTATCTCCTAAGTATCCACAAATGTATACTATATTTCTTCCTCAAACACTCCATAATGATTATCTCTTTTTGCGATGAAATTCAATACTGGTAAGCTGGCTGGTATACTGGTACCACTGGCTATCATACTAACCAAAATGGTGCTCCTCCATCTGTATCTGTCTCTTTGTCATCTCCTGTCTTATATTTAGATGTTCATACAAGTGTATTATGTTTATGCACGATGCATGTCGAGACTAGCTCAATGGGATTCTAGTTCATGTGTAGGCCTTGCAGCCTAGCAATAATCATAATATATGCATGTTGACCATCTGTATGCTTGGCTCCTGTGGCCTCAAGAGCCAGTCTAGCAGCCAAGAATAGCTGAAGTGCCACTGCAGTCCTAACGAGCCCCAAGTGAGGAAAGAATTTTCATCCTGGTTCTGTAATCAACAGATGTCTACTAGAAAAAAGGAGAGGGAGGCCCTCACTTCTCACCTTCTTCATAACAGCTCATACCAGTGAAGGAGCTGACCTTGGACTCAGCCAACTAAGCTTGAACTTAAGTCACCAGAGCTCCTAGAAGGGGGATGTGCTCCATGCCCCAACAGGTAACATAACTGAAACGCTACCGGTGCTCTACCAGGCTTTTTGTGCAAGTTGCAAGACTTCACGAAAGGCTTGAGACAGTCTTAAAAAAACGTGAGCTATGAATGTCAAACAGGCACATGGATGAACCTCTAATTGGCTGCCTTCTACATTTGCCTAACACCTGGGGTTGAGCGGTCGGTTAGTATGATTATAGGAGATTGTTTGAACTTCTGCCTCCACCCCCCCCCCCTTTTTTTTTTCCCTAATGATGCCATCTTTCTCAAAATAATAGAGAATAGAAATTGTGATGCTTTGTCTTTTGTCATAGGTAGCAAGGATGCTCCCTTCTTAGGTTTCTTGCCCTGTCTAAAACTAGGAATTAGGAGGAAAGACTGCTGAAGCTATCCCATATGGACTGCAGACCACAGAGCAAAAGGAGTAGAAATTGGTGTTGCCCCAACACGATTGTTCTTGGTTTGAAATGACTTTTGGTAAGGGCAACAGATAATATGGTATAGAAATTTTAATTCATGTATAAATGGAAGTCAGAGGTGTATTGTGAAGGTTAAGTGCATCACAAAGGGAGCCCAAAATAAAACATTTGGGGGAGATGCTAACAACTCATCTCAGTGGTTCTCATTTACAGTGGTTCTCTCTTGTATTATGTGAAACTTTTTTTTTTTGAAGGCTTTTTACATTCCTTCCCTACTTATTTTCTTTCTACGTGCCACTCTTACTGCAACAGGGTGCAAGTAATACAAACCTTCATGTTCACCTACTATTTTTTTCAGATACATTTTGCTTTCTCTGGTGTTGTTCTTCATGCTTGGTATGAGCTCTCTATAATCAATGACAAAAACTTAGTCATTATCACCAGGTAAAACACTCATTATCATCATGTTCCCTCCCTAATGGATTGTTTTACTATGATGCCTATAAAAATTGACAGAAGCTAAGCTGCTAGCATGAAAAGATCTCTTCTTGGCATTTTGACCACTCTCATCATCTCCTCATGCCGCATCATCTTTTGTCTCGTACTTCCGTGCTAATACTTTGTGGTGTTACCTTTTGTTCTCTATTTGTGTATCACTCAAGGCAATAGTGTCTGTGAGTGGGACTTATGTGTGCTATGGTAACATAATTTATGTTAATTGTCTATCACAATAGATGATAATAATAGGGAGATCAAAATTAATTTACAAACTCTACATGCACATGTACAATATCATGACTTTGCTATCTGTCTCATAATTATTGATGCATGAACCTCACACTTATGAGTTGTAATGATATTTGCTATTTGTTGCCAAATATTACGGATATTTTTTTTCATACTAGCTGTAAGTACTAATTACTGTGAGTTGTTAAATTTGTGCATATAGTCAGCTTACAGTTATCTGCAGGCAGATTGTTCATGTCACAGATAAATTGTGCCACAGATGCAAGCACAGCTTGGGTTCGATAGGGTTTATTAGCTCTAGCTCAGCGCTAGGTCTGCCAGGCCTGTGCTGGCTGCACATGGAATCATTTGGATGTCTGTGCAACGTGCTTGCTAGTGCAGCTCCCCATTACTTGATTTATTTGCTTGCGTGTGGCACCGCAGTCATGCTAATTTTACTGGTTTGCTGAGCATTGTGCCCCAGAAGCAGCCCTTACCATGGGCAGTGGCAGAGCAGAGACACTAGAGCCCATGATTTCACAGTGTGGGAGTTCTGGCAGCATTTTTGCTGTAAGGATTACCGGGTTTAAAAACTCCGCAAAAACAGATTGATATTTTAATGTGTACTGTCAAGTGACAGCATGTGCAGTAAAACCAGTGGAGCAAGCGTGATGGAGGGGAACTGAGGAACCTCCCTGGGCCCAAGATGGGCGCTGTAGCTCAGACACAGCCGTACAAACTAGCCTAGCTATAAAGGACAAAGCTGTTCCCCTGTCCGTCGTCTGTGTCCTCCACACTTTGGGAGTGTGCAGGATCACTTTCCAGGCTTTCTGTCACACAGGCTTGCATACAACCAGCTGTCAGCCTGGGCTGGGTTACTTTTTTTGCCTCACGTAATACAGAACACTAACTTTACTCGGCTTTCACCAAGGTGTCTATTTTCTGAACACGGAATACATTGTTGTTTGTCTTAAGCATGTGTGGAAAACTTGAGATTTGCGACGGGCCTGCAGGCCGGGCGGAGGTAACCGGGCCTCGGCGGCGCGGTGCCCGCGCGGCCTCACGCGAGCCGCCCCTGCGGCCGGTGCCGCCGCCGCGCGGCGCCGCCATTTCCCTCTGCCGGCCTCCGCCACCGGCCTCTTTCCGGGAGTAGGCGGGGACCGGCGCGGCACAGGCCGGCCCGGCCACAGGCGGTGCGCTGCGGAGCGCTGCGGCACGGCCCGGCCATGCAGCCGGAGCGGGGCGGCAGCCGGCCCCGCAGGGAAGGCGGGCGGCACGGTCGGAGGCGGCCGGGCGGCGCGGAGCGGGCGGCCGAGCCGGCGGCTGAAAGCAGCGGCGGAGACGGCCACGGCCGAGGAGGAGCCGGGGGCCGGGGAAGAGGCGGCGCTCACGGGCACCGAGGAGGCGGGGGTCGGGGCAGGCGAGAGCCCCGGGGCCGCGGGGCAGCACCGCCGCCTGCCGCCCACCACCACGACCGGCGGGTAAGGAGGAGGAGGAGGAGGAGGAAGAGCAGAGCCCGCCCTCCGCGGCACGGGAGGGGGGGGAGGCGGGGCCGCTGCCTCCCCTCGGTGGGGCCGGGCGGGCTCCGCGGCCTCTCGCCGCCCCGTGGCGTGGCTGAAACGTGTGTGCTGGGGAGGGAGCCGGGATGGGGCTTCGGGCCAAACCCGCTTGTACAGTGAAGCACGAGCCTCGTTTGGGAAATGCAGCGCTGTTTGCAAATAGAGATGATGAACTGATGAGCGTTTTTGACGCAGTTGATTACAAGTTGAAATGAGCGCGTGTCTTGTCCAGCCAGTGGTACTGGCAATGAAAACACGGGGACGTGCTCAGCCTGCAGAGTGGGTATCTGATTCACCCGAACACGTCGTCACTGATCCCACTTGAAGCCTATGCTTTGGCTAAATAGAAAGTATTTTAACAGGTTAAAGGTAACACAAACGTGCCTACCGCCTACCTGTACCACAACTACACTGTCAGTTTGCTCTGGAGATGTTAAAATGCTCTATGCAACCCACCGTAGTACGAGATCAACACTATACCTTTAAAAAATAATTTATAATAGAATATTCTAATTTGGGGATAAGTGCTTTGACAGTATGACATTCAGATTGTCTTGTTTTCTTTAGCATTGGTCAAACAAGAAATCATGATTGGCCCTGGAATGGCAAAAAGATTGCAATCCCAACCTAATGCTGATTGGTGTTGGCAGCACTGGGAGTCCTAATGTAGACAGGCCAGCTGCTACCCCATTTTCAGGATCAGGTTGATTAGATTCACTGTGACTTTTATGATGCCGTGGCTTCAGTTGGACCCAGCCAATGTTTTATCTGTATTAGAACACCCATGGTTGCTGATGGGTTTCAAAAATTGCAAAATATTTGGCCTCTTGTCACTGCAGTCAGATACATTTTAGCACTCATTTTAAGCAGAAAAATGCAGCTGGATTGATACTGTTACCTAGAGCACTAGTTGGCAATTTCAGTTGTTCGCAATACAGATTTCTGATTTCATACTGATGTGTGCAGACAGGTTTGGATTCTGGATATGAAACAGTAGTGCTCCCTCATGAGCCACAGAGGCATAGGGTAGAAGTTTAGTACCGGTATTAGCTGAAAAAAGCATCCCGAGTTGATTTTGAGTTGTTGGTCTGTTTCTAAGTTAAAACACATCTATATCTATGTTCTCTCCAGTAGTGCTGTAATTGTCCCAGCATGACACGTTTAATAATTTAAAAGATTTACTCAGTAAGGGAATCAAACATCATATGTATGCTTTTTCATCTGGATTATTGTTCGAAGTATTTTAGGAAGCAGTTCAAAGATTTTTTTGGGGGGCAATTTACAATACGTTTTGCCTGATCACTGTGTTACTGACTTTGATATACTCTTCACTGCCTAGCGCAGTGACTTCATTTGTTTGTATGGGCTGCGCGTTTAAAAGTGAAGCAAGATCTAAGGGTTTCCCAGAGCTCCACTAATCAACATTTAAGCATCATGCTTGTCCTACGCTGGAGTCTTTTGGCATTAAGCACCATATACTTTTGTAGCACACCTGTCACAGACCTTGCATTTACTGACGTGCTCCCAGTGATCTAGCCATAGTGTCGACAGCTGTGGCAACCTGCAGCTGGTGATGCCTAGTGTTAGTCTGAGCCAGCCTGAATGTTTACCCCTTACAAAACGGAGGTCCTTCTTGCTCTCTATTTTTCCATCTGTGCGGTAACGTGAGATCTCTTGTAGTATTTTTGATATAAGCTAGGCTGTGTTTCTGAATGGATCCAGCCCATAACTGGCAGGAAATTGCCCCGTTTTATTTCTCGCTCTGTTCAGTGAGGTCGCTTGTTTTAGACAAGTGCACCAGCTCAGCGAGAGGGAGCCTGACCCAGAGTAAGCGGTATGTGTGAGAGGGAACCCTGCTGGTTTTCAGCTGCAGGGGGTCTGAGCTTTTCAAGTGGTGATGTGTAAATTTCACACCTGGAGAGCCAGGTAATAATACTTGTAGTGTGAGTGGTTTATCCCATCACTTTTCTGACTGTGTGCTGGGAACCCAGAGCCTTCTGTGAAAAATCTTTGTTTGTTTTTTTTTTTTTTTTTTCAAATGGGCCTTGAAATTCCCTGGAGTAGGGAGGTGGAGGACACTGAAATTTTGTAATATGTAGGGTTTTGTAGGGCAATTTCAGCCCTTTTGCTTTCCAGGGTAAAATTTGTGAAAGATTATGCTGCATTTCCCCAGTGTTGGTGTTGGTTTGGCATTTTGGAGGAATTTTCTTACTAGATTAGGATTCTTCTAGCATTGTGTAATCAGAATTGAGATAATCTGGTATTATAGCCTGAAAAAATATCATTTAGAATCATAATTAAAAGTTATTAAAATATAAATTTTAATTTATTTCTACCTTATTTGTTTATAAAACTATTGCTGCTAAGCTAGATATTGAAGTACTTTGTGATTACTGGACCTTTAGTTGTTGTCTGAGATTATTTTTTTTTAATATCTTCAATTATGAAAAGCTTTAAAACAAAATCTACATCAAATTGCATTAAAATAACTGGATTTGGATTTGTTGAGCCTGCTATAGACAGAGCAGTAAAATGCAAGTAAAAGTATAGGTGAATGGGTTTAGGAAAGCATCATAAGAGTGTCAGTAACACCAAACTTCATTAAAAAACTTGGAAATACCTACCAATTTTTAGGGTGAGCTAGAAATTGGCGTGAAATTGCATAATGTTTTGGCAGTAATATTCCTTAGTAATTTGCATTCATTTGAAACCAATATTCGTCTTCAAAATTTGTCTTTTCGATGTTTTAATTTAGTGGATCCTGAGCCTGTTTTTGAAGCTACGGGAGGTTGTTATTTTTTGACCTGCACAACAGGGATAAGAAAGCACAGTGGTGGTGTCATGTTAGCATCTCAGGTTTCTGTGGGCCAGTGAATGCTGGACACCACTTTATATGTTTGTACACTATTGTAAGCATGCTGTAATTCTTTTTATTTTAGTAATAGCTGTGCTGCTTTCAAATCCTGCCAAGACCCAGTACTTGCTGAGTCAGTTCTCTCCCTCTCTGCTGGATGATAATGTAGAAGGAGATCAGGGTGCTATTTGTTTATAAATAATAGACTTACTCTTGTGATGGGTTTAGATGTGGATCAAAATCTTTAAAACTTTCATGATTACTACCAGCTATTAAGGAAATAGCTTTCTGAGGAACTCCACAGTGCTGTTTAAGCAAGATTCTGCTTCTCATGGAAGTGTGGAATTGGCTTAGGAACTGGGAGGAAAAGTGCTCATTTCTTGTGAAAAAGAAAAAGCATAGCACTTGTTCAGCCTTATAACTAGCATGCACATTGATTTAACTGGCTTGAATGCTGAAGATTTTGCATCCTTGTTTCAAAAATAGTATTAATCTGAAGTCTGATTATGACCAGCTGGTTTACCAAATGGCAGACTTCTTTGCAGATCTGTCAGCTTGAATAATTTTATGTTGCTTCTGTCTGTTTTAACTTATCTAATCTATGTTAAATAAATAGAACACATTTGCAATTATTCATTTTTAGTAATGTGAAATTATAATGCTCAAAGTAAAAGATCCAGTTGAAATTGGCCCAGTGTTATCTGCTTTTATCCTAACTCCTCTACTTTGCTTATAATTCATACCTGATTTTGTGGACTGTTATTTGTACTGATTTGTACTATTATGTACTGTTATAGTACTTTATGTACTACTTTGAACAGCTCTCTATAAAATATAGGTTATTTAAAAAAAAAAAAAAGCAAAATTTGTGGGCATGATACTGGGCTTTATTTTGATGGTCCTTGACCACGTCCTTCTGGCTGGTTTAAGTAAGATATTCTTCTAACTTTCTTTCAATTATCACAAATTATACACTGTGTGTGCATGTGATGCATGCTACTACTGAAGTGCAGTTGGAATGGGCAGGTCCATTTTGATGTTCCTTTTCTGACTTTGGGTGTCAGTTGCAAGTGGAAGTAGAATAGATCGATTTTAGTGCGTTCCTTCTTACCTTGTGCATTCACTCTTTAACAGTTTCAAGATGACATCATCAAATTTATTTAATTTTTATTATCTAAAACTAATGTTATCAACATCAGATATATTTTTCCCCATTAGTACCTGCTGAAACTTTACAGTCTAAGCAACTGCAAGAAGCAATCTGTTCATAGGCAGCTACATAGTAACAAAAGCTTGGATTTTTCAAATACATACACATTTGGTTTCCTGTAGAGCACTGCAACACATCCTGTGCATGTAGGAGAAGAAATAGATACCTGGAACAACACATCTTTTGATGCTTTATGTTAATGTTCTACAATGCAACTAGGAAAAAACTTATTTAGATCAATGTATGTCAATTTGTGAGCTGTACTTAATTACTAATGAGGTGCGAAGAGCTTCCCTTCACAGGAGTTTCTCTACTGTGCTGAGGCGTGAAGAGCCACTGACTGCCTGACTGAAGTGTGGCTTGCTTTATCTGGAGTGTATTGATTTAGATTAAGCCTCTTGATGACTGTGTGAACAAGTGGTTGGGAACTTCTTCACGGTTCAAGTGTCAAATTGGTGTTTGTTAAATGGGATTCTGCAAGGCTTCATTCCGTATCCGCGTGCATTCAGTATTTCTGTTAATAATTCTGGTGAAGGAGTGAAATAGCTCTACAGTGTGAAGGCAGTGCTAAGAAAGGGAAGGCAGAAGGGTGGAGCACAGAGCTGGCGTTCAGCACAGCCTCAAGAAATGAGAGAAAGAGACTGCAGGAAGGTGTAGCTCAAGGTCACGTTTTACACAACTATATTTAAGTAGGAAAAATCTGCAGGAGGATGCGATTGGTTTTGCTTCAATTCTATAGAAAGCAACTGGCAGCTTAATAGATGAGCAGGTATTGAACTCTAGGCCGGTTCTCTTCAACTTTCCTGTCAGTGGTCTGGAGTTTGCTGGCTGAACTACCCAGGGAGGTGCTTTTGACAGCGGGGGAAAAACAAGAGGCCTTGCGCAGGGATCTAGGTACATTGAAGCATGGGGCAATCATAAATGGTGTGAAATTCAACGAGGGTAAACGCTGTTTAGATGCGTTTTGGTTCAGGTGTTTAGAACCTGGGGCGGGGTAATGCCGGGTGCAGGTACGGGCCGGCAGACGAGCAGCAGGAGAGCAGCCCTGCAGAAAGGGATCCGGGCCTGTGGGTTGCGGCAGGGTGAGAGGCCGAGGACACTGGGTTGGCCTAGGCTGGAGAGGAGCAGGCTGAGGGGCGAGCTCAGTGCTCTTGACAGATCCCCAAGGAGGGGAAATGGAGGGCAAGGTGCCCATCTCTCCTCACTGGTAGCCAATGACAGGATCAGAGGGAAGGGCACAGAGTTGTGCCAGGGTAGGTTCAGGCTGGGCGGCAGGAAAAATGCCTTCACCGTGCGGGTGGTCACACTCTGTGACAGGCTTCCTGGAGAGGTGGTTGGTGCCCCTGCCTGTCGGCCTTCAGGAGGCATCTGGACAATGCCCTCAACAGTGCGCTGTAACTTCTGGGCAGCCTTGAAGCGGTTGGGCAGTTGGACTGGAGAATAATTTGTAGGTCACTTCTAACTGAAATAAACATTTCTATTTCTGTTCCTATTCTTTATGACCAAAGAGGAAAGTTGAGAGGATCTATTTTTTTTTTTTTTTCAGTTTGGAAAAGAGGATATTTTGGGGGAAGCGTGAATAGGAGTACTCCATTAAGTAGAAAGGTTGCTGCAAACCGATCAGAAATAAAATGTTTTAGGTAGGACAAGAAGAAAGATGTATTCATAAGGAGGTTTAAGTAGGGCATTGGGAATAAAAATTGTGACTGAAGGGGTAGATAGACTGTGTAATGTGTTATGTAGAAAGTATATGGAGATCAGTGTAGAAAAATATTGTCAGAGGTTTTAAGAATATGGTGAAAGCTGCTGAGCCTGCTCAGCTCCTGTGTAACTGCTTGCCGCAGCTTTTTTTTTTTTTTTTTTCCAGGCTGTCTGCATTGGAAAAAGGGAAAACTCTTTTTGTCCAGCCAAAGTTAGTTTATTCTTCTCAGTTGCCAGCCAGTAGAGAAACCTCCTTTTCACAGAGCCAGGGAATGCACTGTTCTGTGATAATCCCTGATTGTTTAGCATGGAAACGTTTAATGAGATTTATTGTTATTCTTTCATTGTATTTGCCAACTTCCCTTCTGATTTAACTTGAAACACTTATACTGGAAAAGTCCTGTTGCATAGGTGAACGTGCAGCATCAGTACTACGTAACAGCTTCATGTCTGACATGATTTTTTTTGTAATTTAATTATAATAAGCTCTTTACATATATATATATATATATATTTCTGAAGGCCGTGCCTTTCTGTTTTCCTGCCTCACCTATTTGGAAGTTTTTGTTCCACTTTTCTTCGTTCAGTCTCTGAGATAGTAATTGGATAACTTTGAAACAGACGATCCTGAACTTTTGTTAGCTTAAACAAATAACTTTATAAGCTTCATATTTTGTTAGGTGTACAAAAGACAATTTTGAATCCTGCCATTACTTAGATTTAATTATCACGTACGATGTAGTGGGTGTTATTCAGAGGAAAGGCAAAAGGTAATGGCTCGAGTGTTGGAGAAGTTCTCCCAAGTGCTCGTCATCCTATCTAGCTGCAGTTTCAGCCCTGAGGGAAAAACTAAGCCAGCTCACCTAAGGGTCTATGTGGTCCACCTCGTGCCGTGGCAGCTGATGAAGCGGCGCTAGCAGCGACCAGCAGGAAGGGTGGGTGGCTGCCCGACCCCCAGGGGCGAGGAGCTGCTGCTCAAACAGCTGTGGGGGTCCTCGCTCCTCAGGGAGGTGTGTTCTGAATGCACGGTGGGGTGAGCGAAAACCACATGTGCGTATGAGCCAGTGGAACTTCTCGCCACAGGGCGTTTGCTCTAAGCAGAGCTCCAAGAGAAGTTGTTTGTGCAAAGGGAACACGTGTGGACTCTGAGCTAAACACGTTGCTTGTGTCGTGTCGCTCTGGTTGTGTCAGTGGTCCCGGAGAACATTGTGAGGGGATTGGTGTGGGTACATGAAATGGGAGATCAGAGGTAGTTGTGATGAAAGAAGCAACAAATTTCTAGAAGTGAAGAAATCTAATTGAAAACTCATTCTGCAGTGCTGTAACTCAACTAAGTAACAGTTTTATGGTCACAAAGGCAATTCTAAAAGAGCTCCTGCTTTCCCATGAATGTAACTGGGTAGTTTTGGGAGCCCTGCTGGAGGTTTGCAGCCAGCCTGATGGTGCTGCATGGCCTTATGTAGCCATCAGAAGGCTTCCCTGTATTTTAAAGAAACATGAAAATCACAGATGATTGATTCAGTGGTGGTTTGGAGCCTTGTAGCAAGCACAAAGGAATATTTCTTACTGGCTTGCATAATCAAAGGATTTTAGGCCTGTGTAATTCTATGGTAAGGCATGGAAAGAAGTCTTTTCTACAGTTCCCTTTCATGTGAGCCATTCATCTGTATTTTAACATGCATGTGGTGTTTTATGATTATCACTATTATTTTTTTAAAATAATGCTTTAACTCTTCAGCAGGTAGACTGACTAATGCATCCTGCTAGTAAGACCAGTGAATCTGCTGGAGTGTGTGAGAACCTCGCCTCAAGGCTCTGCTTCTATTCTTGCTTCGCTTTTCCCAGAGGATAACTGTACAGACTTTCTCTTTAACTCTGAAATAGCCAGGGTCTTTGACGTGTAGAGAGCAGAGTGATGATTCTGGGCCATGGCATTTCCTAGGCTACTGCTCTGTCATTGGTATACTTTGATGGCTTGAGTTTTTTCCAGTTGCCTGACAAACTAAGCCATTGTTTTTCTGTATTCTCTTTTGGACTCTATTACTCAGGTTTTTCTGCTTTGCTTACTTCACTGACTTATGTTCCTGTTAATTTTTAGCAGTAGGCGTCATGCCCGTGGAAGCAACAGAAGCTTAAATGGTACCGTACTCATTATTTCTTTTCCTTCCACTTCAGCCTTCAGTTAGCAAGGGTGTTAGAAGATTATTGTCCCAGAGTGCAATTTATTTGTGGAGGTAAAATTCAGAACCAAATTGTGCTAATGAGAGGTTTGTTCCTTCAGTGTTTTTGGCTTGGCTCATAGTATTTTATTGTTGCTAACTGGGTGCATATTCATTACTGAGTTACTGTCAAGAATGAGTATGTGTCTGTATATATATATATTTGTACAAATTTGTCTGGGATACACCCGATACTAATGGACTCAGAGTGGTTTCTCTTGTGGTGGGACCCAAGCTGAAGTTGTCTGCCTGTTGTTTGGGCAGTTGAGCACTGACCAGAGCCCACCACTTGCAAACTGCATATGAAGTTCTGCAGTTACTGGGCTGTAGATATGCAAAGTGCACCTAGGTCTGGCAAACAGTGCAAACTGTGTTGTAAGTAGAGACGTGATGCGCACATAAAGTCCTGGAATTGTGGATCATGAGTATAGCCCAGTCCTCGCCCTTCTTGGTAATTTGGATGTGTGCATGTTTTCAGCAAGTTCTAAATGATTCTTGGAGCTTCTTAACAATGGAGTTGCCTGAAGGGTCAGGGCGATGCTGTACGCTAGCTCTTACTTTTTAGAATTATACTCTATAGACCAATGGCAGAATAAAATGGTGTTTTAACATCTTGTTTTTCTGGCGTTAGGGCACTGGGGACCTTGGACAGTGGTTCTTCACTACTTTGTCTCTTGATGCATGTTGGATTTAGAGAAGCTAAAGGTTATAGTCATGTGACAAATTTGGTTGAATTACCCACAAGACATTTGAAAAATTAAGGTGAAATATATATATACACATATATAATTTTTGCTGTTTAAGTCAGTAAGACAGCTTCTAGAATCTTGCAGTGTGAGCGTTGAAGAACAGTAACAATTTTTAGGCAGAAACTTCAAAACCAAACCTTTCCTGTGAGCTTCATGATTTTTTTTTTCTTTTAAATGGCACATCATTCCTGTTATGTTAAATAGAAGTTTCAGAAAAGAATGTGTCCCTGCCATAGCTGATTCTATCTTTAGCTAACCCAAAGTGATGAGTTCTAGTATACAACATTTATGAAGCAGTCTTTAGGATTTCATCAATCTCTTAAAAATTCTTATCCAGTACAGTAAAGAATAAAAGCTTTTTTCTTCATGCTACCTGTTCTCTCCATTGCCCTTTCTGCTAATAAGGTTCTCTTTAGCTTTGGTAGGTCTCTCTAAAGGTCACCAATAGTGCAAACTAGTGAAGAGGATTACTCTTTGCCGTTTTTTTTCTCTTTTCATGAAAAAAACCTCTCTGGAGGTTCTTACTTCTTTAGTCTAAATAAGAAAAAATGTTAGCTTTTTCCTTTTCAGTTGGCAACTGTTGAAAAAACAGTTAATAATATAAACTTGTATTTGTACTGGAGGAGATGTGATGGCTAGGTAAGGAAGTAAATTGTTTCTGTTAATGAGAGACAGTGCATAAAGGTCACTGGAGACTCACTACAAAGGCCCAAATAGGTAAATATGCTAATATGAGAAGATTGTGAACATAAAAACATGTGTATGACCTCACCCACCAACTAGTGCTTCTGAAAAAAAAATTCTTTTTTTTTAACTTACTCTTTCATGTATGCCACTAAATAGTGGAATGGATTTAATATTTGGCAACGCCAAATATTAATGAATATTAATTAATATTAATATTATCTCTTATTAATACTGACAAAAAAATCATAAGGTGCAATGCAAAAATATTAAATATCATTTTTTTGGTCTTTACATTTCATTATACTAGTCTGGAGCAAAACCACATAAAAGCAGAAGGATCTGCAAATTCCGATACTGATTTGTTTAAGCTGTGTGCCAAGAATGGCAATGAAGTGACTTTTACAAATGCTTGTTTTCTGTTGAATAATTGGAAGGGGAAAAAATCTTATCTAAATAACGTGCAACACTGAAGGAGGAAGTATAATGAAAAGTGGTGTAATTATTTTCAGTGAGACAGCAAAGCGTATTGATGCACTTATCAATAATAATTGTTTATTTTCTTGCCTTATTGCATCCTTTGTTAGCCCCTGTAAAATGCTGTTTGGGCAGAAAAAAATCTCTCTTAATGAAGTAATGCACTATTTTCGTCTCTTCCTCAAAATGTATGGCAAAATCATCCTTGTAGCTGCCAGTTTACATTAGTAACAGCTTGTTCACAAGATTACAGAACCATTACCACTGATGCTTTTTGCTAAAATGGCAGTCAGTGGACACGTAGAGTCTGTTTTAGATGCAGAGAGAGCGTGATGAAAAGGTTTGAATCTGCAATCAGTAATGAAATGAAGGATTTGGAGAATGTGGAGAAGAAGAAAAAGTTCAAGTCGCAGTCTGCTTTCTGCTCAGTTTCAAATACAAAGCAATCGAGTTTTTTAATTTCTCAGATAAGCGACCTACCACCGGACTTTAAATACTTTGAAATGAATTTCCCTCAAGTCCTTCTTTTCAGTCTTTTTGTAATTTATGCAGAAACTTAATGCTGTCATAAAGATAGAGCAGGAATGAAAGAAAGAATTGATGCAAAGTGATTTTTGCTTCTGTGTTGTGTGTATGCGCGTGGTGTTTGGGCGTGTGCCTGCTGGGTATGCTACAGGTCATTTTCTCTTGCTGGGAGCCTTCGGTTGCTGTACAAAGCAGGTCTGAGAAATCAGGTTAGGTCACCCCTTGCAGGGGATGTCAAGCCACTGAATTCTCATGAGATGTGGGAGGTGCAACTTGAAATGCATTTGTGCACATAAGTGAATTGACTTTATTTCCGCTTTCTGGGTAAAATGCTGTAGTTCTGCAGTAGCTGAATGAATGTGGATTGTATTTATGGACAAAATACCTTCGGGATGCTTTGTTTTGGTACTTCCCACTGGTCCTCATCACTATTTATTGTCAGGTCATCATGGCAAACTGAACTATTTTCTAATGAGTATGTATGTGATCTGCAGAAAAAGATTTCCTATTTGTTTTTAAAAAAAAAAAGTACAGCGGTGATGTAGTGTTTTTGATAAACCCTTGTTTTTCTGTTGCCTGCAGTGGGTGACTGCTCTGAGACCAAGTGCATGTCACACATTGGTGGTGTAAAATTCTGTTTCTGACAGAGTCAGGACAGTGTGGTGTGTCTTCAGTGTTTTTTAATTGGTGTTACGTTGATATTTGGTTATATAGGCAGAACCCTAACCATACTTATTGTTAATTCTGAAGTTCTAGTACAGCAGTTGGAGGATATAGTGCTTTGGGAGCTGTGCTACTAACCAGGCTGTCTCTGAGCTACTGAAG
This sequence comes from Anser anser, assembly GCF_964211835.1. Classification (NCBI taxonomy): domain Eukaryota; kingdom Metazoa; phylum Chordata; class Aves; order Anseriformes; family Anatidae; genus Anser; species Anser anser. The sequence continues at coordinate 27,583,695 of NC_139725.1, read as the reverse complement.
AGCTTAAAATGGGGTATTATGGTCTGTTGCTGCCTTTTGATTTGGAGGAGCATCACAGGAACGCATGCCCAGGCATACAGCTGTATGTTGAATTACACTGCCTGTGGATTCAGCGCGAGCCTCTCTGGTGGCAGTACCACAAACAGGGCGGTTGGCAGTGACTTGCTGTGTTACGGGACAGCAGGCTGCGTGGTGCCCGAGGGAGCTCCAGCAGTTTAGTTCCTCCTTTCGCCGAGTTTGTGCTGGGAGTTCAGTGCCCAGACTTGCACAAGGAGAGCTGGTAACGGGGGGAGTTGGTGGCTGCTTTTCTGCACAGTTTGGCTGTGCTGCCACTGAAATCCTGCCTAGGTTATGAGGCAGGGATTGCAACCTTTAGAAGTCTGGAGGTGTATCCTTGGTGAATTACTTTTTTGCTCGTTTCCACTTTTCTTGCATCCCTATGTTCACTACGAGAATGGAAAAGGAGGAAAACTGGGCTTTGGTGACTAGCCCATACATTTCTCCCATCATAGAAAACAAAAGGGAAAAAAGAAGGTTTAGGTGTCTGTTCATCAAGTAGGTGGTTAGTACTGTCTGCATTTTTTCTGTTTTTAATGGTCTAAAGAAATAAATTCATTTTAGTCTCAGGATTGGTCCATCAGACCATTCAATTGGTCTCAGAAATGCTGTTTAAAACCCTGGGAGCTGAGAATAGTATCTTTTTTAAAGTACCATTGCCATAACATGTATTTTGTCTAGTGTGACTCAATTCTTTTTTTAATCAGTGTTATTCAATGCATACGTCCTGCTTGTTTGTTCAGTGACTTTTTTTTTCATTCAGCTATATAGATATGCATTTCATTTGCATGTTAGGCAATCTGCTTTTTATCTTTAGCATCTTTTATATAATTTATTGTTCACTTATTTGCTATGTGGCTGTGTATTAGTCCTAAAAATTATTTGGTTTTGATACCCTTTTCTGGAAATATCCCCCAGAGAGGATATTTGTAACTGTAGAACTACTGCTTTGTTGCCACAGCTAGAAATGTATTAATGCAACCTAATTTAATAAAATGTGTCATGGCTGGGTCTGCCAGTTTGTTGATAGAAGGGTAGTAGAAATCTGAGTTTTTTCAGTAGCACGAGGAATTACAATTAGAAAATAGCAGTGTATTAGTAATGAAAGATGAAAAACTTAAGGACTATGCTACCGAAAGTGATGCAGACACGGTGAAAGAGGGAGGAAAGCAGAAAGCTTTACTTTTGAATTTCTTATGTACTGCCTTTTTAGGGTTTCAGATTACTAGAGTATCTCCTTGTACAGCATTAGTTTTTATCATGTGAATATTTTTGTGTGTTTGCAATATGCTGTTATTATGTGATAGTTGATCTGAAAAAGTGACAGATGTTGGGTGTTTTCATTTAAATTCAAGATAGAAAAATTTCTCACAGTGAACCAAACACCAGTACTTGTATTTTGAACCTCTAAAATGATGCATTTCACACGCCTCAGTGACTTTCTTAAAGAAGCAAGTGAGAAAGGGAACTAAAAACTAGTCACAAATGTTCTAAAGTTCATGCTGAAAGTTTTGCCAATCAGTGTACATATTTTTACATATTTTATATAAAAATATGTAAAATCAACGGAGAACATCCCTGTGCCCACGTGTATTTTGTGGAGCAGGGATAATAACAGGGAATCCACAAGTCTTTAATGGAAAGCAGAAAACAAAATTGGCTTTGGAAAACCAAGTTTAACACTGCAAGAAATTCGAACACGGGATGTGGCTTATCAGTACAGTTGGCCAAACTAGTGGGTAAGTGCTGCCAGATAAGAAGGAAGGACCTGCTTTCCAGAGCCCATGTCTTATGGCAGGCTTCCAGCCTGTCTTTCCATTGTTTGTGCTTGTCAGAGTCTGCCGTGAACCGATACATGGACTTAAACTGGCGGAAGGCTAACACTAGAAATGAGAGAAAAAGCTATTCATTAATTTTCTGCCAGTTTAGTTGTACAATTTCAAACACTTCTGTTCTATTTGGTGTCTTTCAGATATTTGTCTTTAACGCTGTGCCAATTGAAAATAGAGCAGTGGGGGGTGAATATCACCAGTTATTTTCATATTTTGAAATCTGTAAAAAAATAATGTCTTAGACCTTATTTGCCTTTTTTTTAATGAAACAGAAGTGTTTAAAAGAACTCAAACTTTAAAACTCTTACTGAGTGTTATCTGTGTTATCCAATACGTTGAATGAAAAGGTTGGAAATAGTTATTTTGCTATTCAAACATAATACAAGTTTTGGAGAACTGTTTTCATTTTTGAGGTAGTATGGCTGCAGTCTTTCAAAAGTGTCATCTTTTTTTTTGTGGCAAAAATTATCCTCTCAAACTTTGTCATATATTTTTTCCTTGAGCTAGGAACCCTGAAGCTGCTTCAACATTTTGGTTTTGATCTTGGCAGAGTTGCTGAATTTGCATTGGTTTTGTTCTAAAACTATGTACGTGTGGGGAGTGTTAAATACGCACTAGGCTTGCCTGAGTGTTCTCTAAACTTTACTCTTTTGGGTAGGCTCTGTTAGGATTATGAATTAACCTTTGTGTGTTAGGATCGAGACTGAATTTTTAATTTGTTCTGCAGATGGATGCTGTTTTGAGCATGCTTTTTACATAATTTCTCATACTTTTCTTTCATAGTTGATATGGTTGCTGAAATACAAAGCTTATCAATATATACCAGTGTATAACACAGATGTTTATTGAGAGGCTGTCTTGCTCAGTGACTGATGCAGACTACCAAAGTAGGAATATCCTTCAAAAAGCCCGTTCTTGAACAGCTGCGATTGATATATACCCTCAATATACTTTGATCCTTTGATGTTACAGGATTCTTCGTGTGTGTTCTTTACGTGTTTCTGTTGAAGCTGTTCATACAACTGCGTTGGCAGTTTTAGAAGTGCTAGAACAAAACACAATGAAACACTAAGAAATAGGCATGCTATTGGAGTTTTTCAAGACCTGAGTAGAAAAAGCCCCAGCCTGCCTGGTCTGGTTTCAGTTTTGACCTTCCTTTGCGCAGGAGTTTGGGCAAGATGACCTCTTGTAGTCCCTTTCTCCTGGGACTAAGGGATGATTCTGTGGCATCAACACATAAGAATTGACTCCATTTGTAAATACAATCAATCTCCAGCGCAGCTCAGGATATTTTTATTTAGGAATGGCAGATTTGGTAAGAACAGATACCTTTTAGTAGAAATTCTCATTAGCCTATCCAAAATACTGAATATGATTTGTTTTTGGAATATGACATAAAACATTCACAAATGTATGTGATATATAAAAGCCCTGATTTTGGAAAATACAACCTGTATGTAGGAATAATCAGTAATCCAACTGAAAAAGCTAAAACCTTTGTGGTGATCTGCTTGTTTTGTGAGGTTTACTTGAAACCTGTTGTTTCTTTCAAGACCGAGTCTCTTATTTTATGTTTATACTCATATTTCTGGCTGAAGAAAAACATTCAGCTTTTTCAAGTTACTGTCAGTTTGAAAGTAACATAGCTGCCAAGTTTTGTGCAGGTCCATGTGACAATTTTATAGAAATTGCTTGATGTGTTTATGTAGTTGCCAGTAACTTTCATATAATCCTTTCCACTGAATTTGAGAAAAAATACAGTTGACTTTTCCATTGGTGGGGAAGTATGGGCTTGGCAAGTTTAGAAAATCAAAAGCCTCTTTATCTATAAACAGCAGCTGGACAAGCTTCCTCCAGGCTCTTTGCTCCCAGCATGGCTCAGCCACGGGGAAGGGAGGCGCAAGGACTTCCAGAGTTAACGGAGCTCCTTGATTCTCTACCGAGTTTCCCAATTAGTGTGGAATAAACGCTGCAGTTATAATGATACAGTTTTTATTTCCCCATCAAATATCCTTCAGTTTGGAGATTTAACTTGTATGAGTAGAGCTAAAGTTTAGCTGGTGGCTTTGTAGCCTGGAAAATCCAGCATCTAAGGAACAAAATCTTGAATCGTGGTTTTCTAAATAAATATTTACTTGATGGGCTTTACCAAATTCCCAAGGCTACCAATGTTAGAGAATAGAGCTTTTGAGACCTTCTTGTTTGAACATAGGGTAGTAATTTTTCATTGCATGATTATTAAATGTATTAAATCTACAAGTCAACAGTTTTCAAACCATGCCCTAAGAAGCTGCAGCACGAAACTGATATGTGACTTACAGGAACCCGTAGCAGAGGTTGCTTCATTTTTCCCCTATAAACCGTGGATTGGAAGGACCAGGTCAGCTAATCGTGTGCTAATAGGTTACAGGCGTATTTCTGAGATAGCAGGGGAAAATAAATGTAAGGATTTATGTGTTCTTTTCTAGTTCTTTGAAAGGGAAGATAGTCTACCATTTAAATCGTTAGTTTGAAACAAAATAACCAGACTGTTTGCCTGTGGGGCTTCTTTTTTGGCTCAGTGAGCCTGAGGGAGAGATTTAGCTCATAATAGATGCTGTTGTTCCAATTCACTGAGGCGTAAGATTTGTTCAAAATGTGGCTATGGCTTGTGGAAATATTAATAATGATCTGTGAAAAAGATGAAGTAGGACTTGTAGCCTGCTGGCACTTGATCATTTTGTAACTTCACCGAGTGCAAAGAATATTTTTAGAGGTGGTTTCTCTGGTGTTGAGAAAAGTCATTTGAAGTTTTTAAGCAGTTCCAATTATTTGCATGCTGTAGATAGTATAAGCAAGTACTTTGAAGCAAAATAATTTGGTGGATAAGATTACTACATTTACTTTTACGTTGTTGTTTTGGTTAGACTGTTGTGACTATGGTGCCTATTAAAAACAACTCAGTATGGATATACCAGCTCACAGTTTTGGCAGATGTTACTGAGTATTATTGCAAAATATTCTCTTCTGTCTCTGAAAGAAGCTATGGTTGAGATCACTGCATTGCAAAAAGCTTATTTTTCAGGAAAATGTTAGCGTCTTATCTTCCATTTGCTTTTCTAAAGCCTGGATTAAGAGCACTAAATAAGGATAGTTTGGGGGGTTGTATTATACTCTTCCTTCATACTGACCTGATTTTTATGTTGTTTAAAGTGGTTTCTGTCATTGTTCTAACTTGCCCTTTCTTCTCTGTACAGAAATTTATTGTTAATATTTCTAGGCAGACAGAACATTGTGGTGGCATTAAGGTTTAAAAAAAAAAAAGGCACTGTTACAAAAATGAAATCTTTGAGGTCGTGTCATACTCGTATTGTCTTGAGTTAATTCCTGGTGCTGTCGTCTTGCTCCTGTTTCGTTATACCAGCAATAACTTTCAACAATATAATTAAAAGCAGATATGTCTTCACAAGAGCAGGTCAAGTCATTACACTGTAAGTCTTCCGTACTTGCACTTGTCTGGCTAGAGGAACCACTCAGTAGCTAACATCAGCTGAGCTACCGTACTTACACAATACGCTAATACAAGCCTCTGCATACGGACTGTACTCTGTGAAACGATTTATAGTGTAAAGATTGTGAACCACTTCGTTGCTTAACTATATACATTTTTTTGACCCTACGACTTACAAATTCCATCTGAGAGAATCTGACTGTTAAACGTACTGCTTAAATTGGGATGAAGGGGAGAGGAGAAACTGTCTCTGCGTGACACCTTACTATTTTAAATATGTCCATTCCCGATACAGCTGGTAGTCTAGGCTACATTCAATCCATAGGATACTCTCCTTTTGTCTTGGTAGTCCTTTACCCTGATGAAAAGAGAAATTGACATTGAGACAGATAAGCCTGAATGTCACTGGGACTTGGCCAGAGCCTTACAGCCATTTCCTAGAAGGGAAGAGGGAATCAGGACAGAAGTTCACGCAGGAAGTTGGCATAGGCTGTTGCTGTTTGTTGGGAAAAACCTCAAAACTGTGTTTTCAGATCTTCTGTAAAGAGACTCTCAGGGAGAGAACTGGGAGAAATGCTACAAAATAAGCAAGAAGGAAAAATGTAATGATGCCTGAAAGCTATATAATGACAAAGGGCAGTTGGCCCAGCGAAAGGTGAACTGAGCACGTGTTGTTTCTGTGTTCCTCCAAGCCACGGCAGAACATTGTAAGAACCAACAAAGATGAAATGTTTTAAACTTTCCTTACAAAGTCAACAGAACTGAACAGGAAGAGGGCTCTAAGCAACTCCCGTGGCTTCCTAAAGGTAATATGTAGAAAATCTTTTAGAAAGTTTTAGAAAGCCCTAACGGAAGCTCTGCCTTTTAACGCGCTGTCAGTTTTTTAAAAGGGCTGTGAGTTCAGCAGTTCCCGCTGAGTGTTTGTGTTTAACCTGCTCGGGCTGACGGCACTCACACTGAAGGGTGGCTGAGTAATTGAAGCAGGATATGGGAGGTCACCGCTGCACTTTCGCCATAGTGTACTTCAGCCTTGCTCTGATCCAAAACGCTTTGGGGTTCCAGGGAAGTGCCAAAGGCTGACCCCATGGGAAATGGCCTGTTCAGAATAACGTTTACTTTGTTTTGACACCTTCATTCCTGAAAGGTGTGCATCAACGTGTTCTCGCCTGTGAGAAAAGCAGAAAGCCTGCTTTCCTGTTTTTTTTTCTTGGTATCGTATCTTCCCCAACCCCATAGGCAAAATTAGCGTATAAAGGAGGGTGTACTAAAATATCCTTATGCTGTAGCAGAGACTGCAGATTGGGGTCCTGTGTGGTGTGCATTTTGTTTTCCTTCAGAAGGAAACCAGAGTCATGGGCTCTGGTAAAAGATGAAAATACATCCTAGGCAAAAGGGTCCTTCTATCAACACTCAGACAAAACAGTCAGAAGGTTTCCTGGTTTTGTTCAACTGGGCTTTTGCATACTGTCCCCACTTTCAAAATGTCAGTGAAATGTGCAAATGTTAATGCATATAATACTATCTGAAATAGAGGCACAGCAGACAAATATTGTACCTGCTGTGATATCATCGTGCATTGTAGCACTGAGCAATAATGTGTACATGTGATTCAAAGCTGTTTAAAGGAATAAGTTTTTCTCCTTATCTGAATAATACTGTTTTAAAGGTTATATTTGAGTTAGCTTCAAGAATTTGTCTCAGCTTGTATCATTTGTTATTTGAGAATGGGAAATGGGGAAGGTATTTTGTTTCATTATATAAAGGATAGATGCCTGCTTTGTACCGATTAAGATTCATTTTAAGTAAGGTATGATGATAACAGTAGCGTATAGCCTAGCTGAATAGGCAGATAAGAGGAAAGCAATGAAGGATTATTATTTTTGTGTTTCTGAGGTTGTTACCTCAGAGGTTCTTACCTGGTAGCTGTCTCACGAGACAGTGGAAGCAAATCATTTTCTGAAGCTTCACTGATCAGCAATTTCTTTGTATGTCTTTTATAATCCATAATTATCATGGTGAAAATGCATCTTTAAGTTGTGTGAATGTTGAAAACCCAAATGTGATGATTTGCAATTTTATCTTGTAGCAGGACAGTGCATTATGTAAAATTTTCCTTGAAATAGTTATTGGAGATGTAAGGAGTAAGGAGGTTTGTATTTAAAGTTTACTCATTTCAAAAGTAAATCTCAGGGTAGTACTCGAGGAATTAGGCTGCACAGTGCCTGTTAACACTTATGAGAATTTGTGGCTCATTTCTTCAAGTTAACATTTTACCTGCTAAGAAATGCAATTTACTTGAGGTGTGCTAATTAACACAGCTAATAACAGAATGCAAAAAAAAAAGTTAGTCCAGCAGTATTTCCCGCCTAAAAGAAAACATTTGAATACGTATTAATTTAATGTAATTTTTTAAAATAAAATGGTGATAATCCTGTTTTGTTTTTGTTGATGTCTGAAAGGAGAGAATCCTTTAAACAGGTCTATAGTTAGTAATTAAAGGTAGTACAATTGTTGTCTCAGGTGATCTGATCTTTTCTTAAAAAGGAAATACAACACAATTGTATCCTTGCTTTGACTTGTGAATTGTGTCACATCCAAGTTATTTGGGGCACTGAATTCCATTAGTTTTTTCTGGATTATAGCAAATCATTCCGTTTCTAGGAGAAAAAAAAAAAAAGAAATGAAAAAAGCTGATTCTTATCTTAATATAAGTGGATTTGGCCTTTGTTATGTTGTTATGTGGAAACTATAGCTCTGGATCAGTCCCCGGTAATACAGAGCTGTGATTTCATCCCCTCATTCATGTGACCACCTGTTTGTTCATGACAACTATTTTAGTGTATTTATCTGATGGATAGGAAGAAAAAGAGATTTTATCTAAAAGTTAAACAGAAGCAACAAGAGTGTATGCAATATTTTCCCTCTTGTCAGAGGGTTGATGTCTGGGGATGTATTTGTATAATTATAATAGCTTTTAGTCTGTTCTTATGCTCTGATGATTTTCGCATTCCTTCATGCTATTCCTAACCAGTGACGCTGTTCCCAAAGTGATGAAAGCAGCTTGTTTTATGAATATAGGTGGATTGTTTTTCTTGAAGTCATTATTCTACTTCTGATTTTGTTACTTGCATGTTATGCCAGTTTGTCCAATGTTTATACCAGTATGTAAAAAAAAAAAACAACCAACAACAAAAGCAGTATAGAGACACAGTAACTATTTAAGCCTTTGGAGATTTTAGTAATCTTTCTGCACAAGATGTTGTAGCTCTTCACTTACAAGTGCATTTTTAAATATAAATAATTGCTCTTCACATTTATTTCAGGATTATGTTTCATTTAAACTGTCAAAGCCAAGGTGCTCCTTAAAGAAAGTGTCTGGTGGTGAGCTGTAAGCGCATTTTGGTTTATGGATATATAATGACTTACAGAAAGGTAGCTTGCCCTTAGCATTGTTTTACACTGAGTGGAGACGGCTTTAAGCTTTACAGCAGTGTAGACAAGCTTAAATTTCACTGCCCTGGTCATGGAGAAGGCACTTACTGTTGGGACAGCAAAATTAGTTAGGTTGTATGGCAGAGCACAGTGGTTTGTAAAAGGAGAGATGAAGCGAAGGAGAGAACGGAGAGGAGCTGTCAGTAGGAACGTTTGGGAGCAGGCACACTGGGAATCTCTTCTTTCTTGACTCCCCTACTCTACCTTTTCAGAGCTTTAGACCTCTGCAGAAGGTATCTCCTGCACAGGTTTTCCAGCTGCTCTCTGTTCTCCCCTGCCGGCTGTGCACTCCTTCCACTGTGAAGCCGACCTTTCTGTCTGTGAAGTGGTGGTCCTTCCAGCTGGGCCCCAGGCTCTGTGAGAGGAGGGCTTTCGTGGCACACAACTCAAGGGCAGGGAGAGCCTTCCACGGTTAAGTACCTGTGGCAAATGCGTGCTTTGCTTGAATCTGAAGCCGACTATGCTGTGACTTGTCCTTTCATCCCTAGCATGTTTTGAGCATTTGGGCTGGTAGTTTGACTGCCAACATTCTATTTCAATTTTCCACCTGTGTTTCAGTGAAATGGCTTTCATGAAGGAAATGAATTTGTTGAATTATTTCAGTAATTTTCCAGTTAATATTAATTCAATATTACTTGAGTTAAGGCCTTGCTTAAAATGGAAATTCTTACAGAGATAACCCTATCCAGGTGTTTTTTCTGCAGTATTTGTTATGTTGTCTTCATCCAGTTTCGCTCTACAGACATCATTCAATTTTTATCACTGCAACACTTGGACACATATTGCAATTAAATTCTTAGTTCTGCTCCCCACACGTTGCTTTCAGTGTCACAAAGGGAGCTGTTTGCCATGGGCTTCCAGAACAGGAGGGAAATCTGTGGAACTTGCATCAGTGTCACTGCTTGGCCCCTGTAAGAAGCGTCGCTGGGTACTTTTAATAATGGCATTACATACAGTTCAGAAAGACGGTAGCACCAGATCTAAAATTTGGACTGGGTGGCTACTTATCCAGGCTGATTTGTATTTCTGGGTTTGAATTCTCTGGCTGTTGTTTGTATCAGCAGCTATGTAAATACTGAGATAAATGCTGTTGAGTTGTAATGGCTTCACTGTCTGTTAAAATGCTACAGGTAGAAGATGATGAAACTGAATCACGAGAGGAAGAAGAGACAGAAGTGAAAAGCTATTCAAGAAGAAAGATTTTTTCAAACTGGAGCCGCTATGAGGATGCAGAAAAAGAGGGACAGAATGAATGTGGGGAATCGCAGAGAGGAACAGACTTCAGTGTTTTGCTTAGCTCAGCAGGTAAGCATTTTATACTCTGTATAGAGTTTTTTAGTTTTACAACTTGAAATATTCTGGCTCTTGTTCCTTGATGATGAAACAGGACCCTATAATACTGTTTCTATCTGCCGAAGTCTATTTAGGAGTCTTCAAAGTCTCCATGGGAGTAGCTTTGGGAGCCCATACAGGCTCCACTGAGCCATGGTAGCTGGGGAGTAAAACAGGGCTGCTCCATGTATAGCTTTGTCTTGAAACTATGGGTCTGAATACATGCAGCGTTCAGTTACTTTGAGCCTCTTCTTGCTGACAGTGAATTTCTTACTGATCTGAGTTGTTTGGTTGTTTCCCTGAAAACAAAAAAGGTTGCTGGTATGACTAAACACAACAAAGCAGTCAAGCAGCTGCTTGCTGTTGTTTGTTTTGACAAAGATTTGTAATCAGTGCTGTACAGATGTGTGCATGAATAGCAAGTGTTACTCTCCTTGATAGTAAAGATCAGTAAAGATAGTAAAGATCATTCCCTTTTTAAAATGAGATAAAATAGAAGAAAAGGGTGGAGGGCAGCCTGTGAGATATATATATATATATATATATATATATAAAATGTATGTATGTATAAATAAAATATATATGTATATATATGTATATATAATAGCTATACACAAATAGTATGGACAGATGCACACAGATGCACGGTTACATAAAATTACTTTAGAAATTCTTAATGAGCCATTATGTTAGAATACTGTTCAGCAAAAAGCTACAGACAGTATTTTTTCTTTTTTTTTGGTGCAACTTGGTAGCTCTGAAATCTCTCAGATCTGAATACTTGGATTTTTCAGCCACAGCTTACAGGCATAAGTTAGAAATTATCTGCAGTAAAGAAACATGGACCAGAGCTATCCTGTGTGCCAGAATCAATTTCAGAAATTCAGTTTTGCATAAGCATTGCAAAACTGGGCCTAAATTGCTGATTTTAAGCATATGATCATGGCATGTATATTGACATCTCTAGATGGCATGTTGCATGGTAAACAGAATTGGAGTCAAGATGTCTGGTATGGACATCAGAGTTGGATAGATAAAGTAGCCTGGAGAGCAAAATAGATATCACAACTCAAAACTTTTTAGATCTAGAGACCTAACCTGAGCTTCATAGTTGCGTGTTGCCATAGTTCTGCCTTGTTTTTCCCCAAGTGAATTTCAGTATCTCTAACTTAATATGTAGCCTTCAAAATGCCTTTAAAATGCTGTAATGAATAGTCCTTTTGCACTGAAGGTGTAAGGAAGTACTGTTTATTTCTACTAACTTGTATTTCTAGTAAGTTATGGTCCAATACATCTATTTGACTCTGTAGATTCTCTTGATGCCTAATTTGAAATCTTGTTAGTAGTCTTACTAGTTGTTAATTCTACATCTTCCATTCAAAGTGTGCTTTACCTTGCTTTAGGTAAACTTTTTTTAGGGTCTATTGTGACTGTTCTTGACATTAAAATAAATTGATAAGAGCCAGCAAGGAAACAAAGTACTTGTTTTAAGAGAGGAGGAAGTAGTACCCTCGAAACAATAATACAGCTTTCTTGGATTCATGTGAAAAAGCAGTGTGTGTCAGGGGGTGAGGATCATATTTAGGTCTGCTCTGCTTGTTTATACATTTTATTTAAAAAAAAATGGTCTAGGTTTGATTAAAGTGTTTTGGAAGTAACATAGGATAATGACCTAATGAGTATGATTGTTTTATTGTCAGAGCGTCCTTCTTATTATCCAATGATTTCTATGTTGTTGAAAACTACAGTTTCAGCAAGTTTTAGTTACTTAAAAATGCTGTGTTTTACACAATGGGAAAGGTTTGTTTGTAGACAATTAGAAAAAATGAGGGCATTATGTTGCTGGTTTTTATATCTGTTTATAAGACCGAGTCGAATTTCTGAGTGCTAACCATCCCCTTAGCTGAGGTAATGATCTTAGTTTTTTTTTGTCTGTCTAATCATATTTCTTGTATTTTTTTATTCAAATTTTTCATTGTTTGGTTGCTTGTAATGCAAACTGAGTATGTCCAGTATGTCAGAATTTTCACTTGATATGTTTTAAATTATATTGATCGATTAAATATGTCTTTTTGTGTTCTTTGTGAGGTTAGGTATTCACTTACTGTGAACTAGTAAGTGTGAGTTTTTATCTCCTGAGAAAAAACAAGACTTTTTCATTCTTTGAAAAATGTTAGGATGGCATTGTTTAAAAGCTGTGCAACACTGAAAAATAAAATATTTTTTATGTTCTGATGTGCACTGTTTTAATCACTGGTGTGTCTGTCTTTCAGTAAAGACTTATGTCAATATCTACGCTTCGCAAAACTATTTTTTTGCTTTATTTTTTCTAATGGTTTTGATGGCTGTATTAGTCTAGATGCATTTAAAAAAATGTTTTAAACCTCATATTGCAGTGTGAAGTGAGATCTTTTCTAACATCTTTTACCATACATACATCTTGAAGAAAAAATGATTGTGTCATAAATGTGTTAACGGGAAGAATATGAAGGCAAAGTAGCAGAAATTGTTATAGAAAACAGTTGCAGAAGTAGTTATGAAGAGAACAGTACATTGCATATTCTTATGTGGTTTTGAACAGGAGTGTGAGTTGAAAGAATGGTTACTGATATTTGTTTATTCCTACTGTCTGAATGAGAATGGTTTCAGTTAATCTTTCAAATGAAATGTCATGTAATTTTGGTCTGGTATGAATTGTGTGAGTACTTAGCAGAGAAAATCTTTGGTTTTATTTGCATTATTATACTTGCATTCAGATAACATCTGGGAAGGAAGTAGATCATGAATGTGGAAAACTCATTTTAAAACACTCTCTCCTCTTAAAATTAGAAATGTAGTTTTCACTTGCTAGTTAAAATGAGCTACTGTAGGCAATGCTATGAAGGTAGGTAACATGAAGATATCGGTAGATGAACAAGGCTAGGCTTCACTGAAGCAGGAGGAGATGGTTTAACTGTTCTAAAATGAACGCTTGTGGAAAAGAACAGGAACCGACATTTTGTGATCAACTTGGTGTCATTCACAGCACATCTACGTTGCCAGATCTGCGTGGTGCTCTTTATAAGCAGACTATAAATCATGTTGAATAAAACATTTTTTTCATTGTAACTGAGTGAATACTGCATGGTGGCGGTTTTTTTGTTTGGTTGGTTTGGTTTTAAATCATAACTGGGTGACTTGCGTAATATACCTTGTGTGTGTATGTTCAAAGATGTTAAGCTCAGAGTGTAATTCCACTCCAGTTTTTACAAGTCCAGTATCCTATGGCTCACTGCTCATCATTTTCAGATTCCACTAAAATTAGCTGATGTCAGGAGATGGGTTATTTAACCATTTTGACTTGTTTGCAGTATCTGGTGTAGCAATTCAAGTAAATTGTGAAACAAACTAATGGAACAAGTTGGTTCTTAAAATTTTTCATAGTTGATACTGACAGAAGGATAGGACAGCGTTAGAACTTCTGACTGCTTGATACTGTATTTCTTCTATGACAGTGAATGCTAGGATGTCAGTTTTTGCTTGTCAATTGTTAATTAAAAGGAGACCTGACAAAAAAAATACACTGAGTTAGGAAGGTGGCATGAGTTATTGTGTTATGTGCTTAGATCTTTACCTTTTATATTGCATTACTGTAGATCTCTTTTCAGTTAGGAAACGAAAGATTGTCTTCCTTACTTACGGAGTTTAATAAGATTATCTAAATAGTACTTTTAATTCTCTGTGGTTATCTATTTTTTAATAGACTTATGTCTTCCATTAATTTAAATACCACACATCTTCTCCTTTGCTAATACAAAGATATTTCTATTGTATGTAACTTAAAATATGACTGCAGCCTTTATGGCAGAGCTGTAAAATATTTAGTTTATTATCAGGATTGTCTTCAGCCTTCGTGGTGTTCCTCCTGATATTTTTTTTGACTTAATAGTTTTGTATGTTAGTTAATTCAAATGGACTGTAAAACAGCATAGTTATAAAGCAGGATTGTCTCTTCTAAAAGTTATTCTAAAAGTTATTCTAAAAAAAAAAAGTTATTCTAAAAGTTATTCTAAAAGTTTCAAGTCACATTTGTAGCCACTTGATTTATTTATCTATTTATTTTCTTGTGGAAGTGTTGTGGGCTCTTGTTCTTATGATGCATGGCTTCTTTGGCTTGGAATGGAATCACCCTTACTTGTAGTGCTCTAAGAAGAAGCTTGCATCTCTGTTTTATTTGTAACCGACTTCTGTTAGGATATTGCTGTTTAGCATTCTGAAGTTGCACGGTGGATCCAATTCAATTGCACCAAGCAGTTAGGGGATTACTGGAGAGGGAATGGAATTAAAGTGCCATTTTTCATGAATGCAAAAGCTTAGCAGGGTCTTGCACCAGTACACAACTATGTAATTACTGTAGCCGGTTAAGAGTTCTTTGGCACAGAGTCTGACTAAAAACCTGTTCTCCTACAGAACATTTAGGTTCCACAGTATTGAAAGCAGGGTCTTACAGAGATTGTTGTTCTTTAAGACACAACTTAGATTTATTCCCAGAAAATGTCTTGTTAATTGAACGAGATAGTTAGGAATTACACAGTGATGGTGACAGAATTAGTGCTAGTAGACAAACTTAAATGAAGGAAATCCTGATGTCCAAGGAGTTAAAATTCAAAGCTTGATATTTCTTCAATAATTTTATAAACATGCTTCTGTGTGGAATTTTCTAGTTTAAATAAAGAAAAAATGGCAGCAAAATGAGAACACAAATACTGTGTGATATAGATGTCATGTTGATAATTAGCAGGATTGGAGCATTTAAAATATATTATATGAACATTCCAGATGCTTGAATTAAGTAACAGTGAGCTGTAGGTTGTTATGCTGTATTTTTATCAGAAGTGAAGGAAAATGGGAGATTTTTTTCAGAAGGGGGATCATTCTGTGGTTGCAGACATTTGCCAAGTATGGTAATCTTTGGGGGATTTTGTTTTACTTTTTAAAATAACTTTTAAGCCATACACTTTTTCAAGTTTTTGCTTATACTTCCAGTTTGTCCCTGCCTCAGGCCAGTCCCCCGTGCAGCACTGATTCTGTTCAAGTGTTTAGGCTCAAGGAGTTCCAGACCATCTCTGTCTGCACCTTGTGCCCCTGCCTTCAGCCTTTGCCCACCTACTAATTTTTCTCACTCTCACTTAATTCTGTTGATTTTTCTTATTGTCTTTGTTTCTGATTCCATGTGGTGGATCTCATCTCAGTCTTTTGTTGTGAGCCGGTTTCCTTCCATGCATGTTCACTAAATTCCAGCTCTGTCAAATATACTCCAGTCCTAGTGATCCCCAGTTCTGAGTTGTCTTGTCTGGGATTCATCACTTGCTTTCATTTTTCTCTCATCCACCACCACATCTTTGTATGTTCCTTGTAGTTTCTTTCCATGCTAGTCAAATCCCAGTTTATTCTTTCCAGTTCTAGTGTCCGCTTAAAGCTGTGTTCTCTGCGTTCACTCCAGACGTTCTGACAGAATACCCTAAATCCTATTCAGTTACCCAATAACGTGAAGTTACAGACCACTGCATTCAGCTGTGATAGAGATACTAGCGTGGTGGGGTGGAAGTGTGCGGGCTGACACTTGTTTGGTACTGCACCAAATGCCTGTTAAAGGCAGACTTCTCTTATAGGGAAAATTTGGCTCTTCCCCTATAACCAAAGGTTAGAGGAAACCCAATTTGTTTGCCTTGCGTACTGGGATGATGTACAGAAGGTCATTGAGGATGGGCTGTTTGGTGACTAGATGTTGAGCTCCAGCAGATTTTGCCACTTTGTATGTACAAACTGAAATCTAGAAGCTTGTAGCTTGACTAGGTCAGGTCTAATTTTTCACAGAATGAGCAAATTGTACATCTCTAATACAAAAAGATTGTCCAGCATGATTTCAAGGTGCTGACTCGAGCCAGAAAAACGCTTACAATTTTTCAAAGGAAGAGCTTACAAGGGCTTTTTTTACCCCAGGTTTGTTCATGACAGAAGAACGTTCCAGCTATATTCTCTTTTTTTTTTTTTTTAATAGTGGTGGTGAGAAGAGAGGAAAAATTACCTGAAGCAGACCATTGGCATGGAAAATCTCATACTGAATAGTTAGAAAGCAACTGAAAATGGTCTTAAGCAAGAATTATCAAAGCCAGGTGGCCTTGATAACAGCTGATGTCATTAGCCACACAGAGCTACTTTGTTGGGGCTTACACCATTTGTGTGTGAAGTAGAATGATGCTTTAGTTCTTTTTATTTCCCTTTTCTAGTGTTTTCTCTCTCTCTGTATAAGTTAACATTGTATATAGCAAAGCAAACTTTTCTGTATTGCTTTTGATGCCTAGCTAAGGTAAACTACAAGTCCATTGTGAAGCCTTTAGGGAATGTCTTGAATCAATTTAGGAAAAATGCTGTTGAAGCGTAAAGAACAAGAGAAGTGGAAATGATAGGATAACCTTACTTTGCTAGAAGAATCTTGCTATGTTTGAAGAGCTGTCCTCATTTTTTAACTGATGAGGGTTAAGTGCCCCAAAGTAGGTTTAAGTCATTCATTAGTTTTTATCGTTGTTAATGGCTGCTTTAGGTTTAAAAATAAGATTCTAAAATCGCATTACAGAGACTTGATCACTTTTCTTTAAAGGTGGTAGACATTACTAGTACAGCAACCAAAAGTGGCCAACATGCATACCTCAGTAATAATGTGTTGAGTTGCAGAGTTGCAAGATGTGATGATTATCTAGATGAAAAAAATAAATTTTGGACATGAATTCTACCCCCCCTCCTTTTTTTTTTTTGGTTCTGATTACCTTTAAGGGTAAGGAAGGCAAATGCTGTATGGTTCAGACAAAACTGGCAGAATGTTTTTGATATTGTATGAATAAATATAATTTCAGAAGCTACTAGCACTTGGATACTATAAGAAATGGGGAGTAAAACTCACGAGCAGTTACTGGAGCACAGTAGAAAGTATAGAAAGTAAGTATAGGAATTCTGAATTTGCAGTTACTTTCCATTCTCTAAAATACTGTTCTGTCTTTGTAAGCTCTTGGTTTTGGGCCTCTCTGTTTAATTTTGATAAGTCTATTGCAATATATTTCTGCATGTTTGTCATCTTCACTGAGCTGAACAGGTAAGCTTGTGGAATAAAGTTTGTGTTTAAAAAATAGGTTTCCCTACAACTTTTCTATTCTAGATATATACTGACTGATTTGGAAAAAAATGTAGTGTATAGAGTAAGTTAGTTTTGTTATTTTCTGTGCTAATTCTGCTCAAACAAAAAGAATAGAAATAGCAGGGCATGGTTCTGATGCTAAAAAGGAATCCGTTCAGTTTTAAAATTCCAGAGAATAGTTGAAAATCAGTTCTCTTTACAGAACTGCCTTACTCATTGTTAGTTTGGGTTATTGTTGTATATATCAGGGCTCCCATTTTCTGTTGGTATTTAATTGCCAAGTTGTACTATTTTTTGTTTCGTGTGTGTGCTCTGTGAAATTATTTGTGTCCATGTATCTCCATATAACTTCATTTCCTGCAAGTCTTCCATTTTTTCCACTGTTTTTTACTTGAGCATTTTTACTTATTGATCAGCAGATCTTCATAAGGAAGAATTAAATGGGAAATTTCTGATATTTTGTACAAGTGTCGTAAGTGAATAAATATTTGTTGTTTTTTGTAGGACTTTGGCAGAACAAGAATTACAATTTGCTATAACTTTCTTTAAGAAATATATTTGTTATATATTTGTTATGTATAATATATTTGATGTAATTCTTAGAGATTAAAAGAGGAAAGACTCCTCTTGCCCCCAGTTCTTCTTCCAATGAAGCAGACAGAGATAGGCAATAGATGCGTCAGTGTACAGAGATTTAAACCTTTCCTAATAACAAAGAAGAGATTTTTAGAAAAGGTACGAACATCCTTGTTCTGTATGTTGCTATGCTCGTAGCCCTCCTCTGGGATATAACTGAACAAATGCACAAAATCCTGCAACTGCTGCATAATCCTGTTGTCAGATTGCATCTCTATTTCTTGTACAACTGAGATACCTAGCCTAGGGAACAATTGTTGTTAATCAGCTCTGAGAACATTGTCTCTGTGCTAAAAATAATGAAAAGTTATTTAAAATTACTTTTCACATGTCTTTATGACCACATGTGGAACAGATGTATTTAGCTAGTGTATCATATTTGGTCAAAAATGTAATAGATCCAAAACTTCAGGTCCTTGCTGTTCACCAGGTGGCATGAGCTCTGTGTAGAACATAAAGGTAGTGTTCAATTATTATTTATCAACATCTTTAAGACAGTACCAGGTGACTGATCTTGACAGAAAGTTTCACTGATGTGAAACCAGTTACTACTATCAGTTAAGGACTGGTAGTAGGACACTTGACACTAGTGTATGTACTCCTGAAATAAACAGTTCTAGGCACGTGCTTCACGTGCATCCTAGTGCATCCTCCTCATGTTGTTTTCTTTTGCTCCCTTACTCCATAAACATCCCCAGAACTTCCCTGATGTGCTTTCTTCTCCTGTTTGTTGTCCCATTCCAGCACGTCAGAACTTTCCTTTTTGCTGGTCACGTCATAGATACAAATTCACATCTTTGGACACTCTTTATGCAGTGGTCTTACTTCTACCTGCAAAGCTTTTAGTTGTGACGTTTGTGCCCTGGGCAGCCTACAACTTTGGCCTTGTTGTTAAGCCTGAGAGAGACTGCTATTTTATGTACCTGTAAATAGGCAGGAATCTGAAATTGAGAAAAACGCAACCTCCCCCTTTCTGCCCTTGCCAAAATAGCTTTCCCAATCAGAAGAAAAACCCTCCGTGATAAAGATTTCCAGTAAAATCATAGGACTTGGCATCAGTGTAAGCTGGTTATCCATCTGCTCAGTGCTTCTTCTCGAACTGTTCCTAACATTACAGAAATTCATTTTTGTTCTAATCAGACAAGCTGTCCTTTTTTTTTTTGTCTGAACTAAAAATAGGAAGTGCCAGATTTTAAGTATTAATTACATTTTCTTGATAAAAGTATTTTCTTGTAATGGATAATCTGTCCTTACGCATATATGTTTTCATAGCTGCACTCCCCCACCCAGCTGTGTGTGTGTATATACATATATATGTATATATGTAAAACCAGAACTATATAATTGACATATAATATAATTCTATGTCTTGAATACATGGAAATGTAGAATAACTATTTTTGTTTCAATATTCTGATTTCTCAGAACTATTTGGGTGTACTTATTGTCTGTGATAGTACTGCAAAACTAATAGTGATAGAAGAAAAACTGAAAGGTATCAATGTTTTGGAGATTTTTTTGGTATGCCTTATGATTTAGAATTGAATTAGAGTAACGTTGACAGATTAAAGGGGGTAAATTTTGTTCCCATTAAAATCAACATGGCAAGCTTTTTCTCATTCTAATTTTTCACACTTTGATTGTACTAATTTCTTCAGATCCTTATTTCTGGATTTTAAAAGTTTTCTGACCAACATCCTTCTTAAATATTTTGCCTTAATTTTTTGCTGCTACTATATATTGACAATATTTCCAGTGAATTGAATTTATGTATGTTTTGCTTATGAAATCACAAATCAATATGTTTAAATGTGTGACAGTTTATCTTTATTTCTGTCTTGCTGTTTTCGTGTCCACTGCTTGAAACTGGAGGCTTTACAGTGTGATCAAAATGTCTATGCAGACAATTCACTGTCTCTTGTTTAATTATGTCCTTTCTTTTTGTAATACCCCTAAAACCCAGTCTGTCCTGACTAGAGGCCTCATGTTGCTCATTATGGTTTCTGTAGCATGATCATCTCCGACTTTTCTTGCCAGTGAAATTCTCTAACAAAAAACCTAATTACTCTGACTCTCAGACGGTATGTTTAGTATTCCTGTCTTAATTTTTCAAAATTCAGTAAATTATTGCCACTACATTCCAGTTCTCCTTCTCTTACTTTTACTTATATTTTTACTTACTTTCTGCCTTCCCTCCTTCCTTTGAAATTTCCTTTTACTCCATGAACTTTGTGATTTTCTGTGTTGCCATGTATTACTTTCAATTTTTTTCATCTCTTTCATGTTCCTTTTTACATTTCTGATTCTGAATTACTGTAAAGTTTTTAGAGCAGGGACTTTCTTTTGCTTGCCTGTGAAGTATTGGTTCTTTTCCAATAATGGCATTAGCAGATAGTAGACACACTATCTGATATGGTATTGATGGTAGTAGACATGGTAATATTAAAAGATGTTGATTGACTTGGAGAAGCTGTGTTTGTTTTAATTTTAATACTTGATCCACTTTTGTTTAATCTCTGTGCAAGCTACATTA
The DNA here is from genome assembly GCF_964211835.1 of Anser anser. Taxonomy (NCBI): domain Eukaryota; kingdom Metazoa; phylum Chordata; class Aves; order Anseriformes; family Anatidae; genus Anser; species Anser anser. The sequence goes on along the minus strand of NC_139725.1, from coordinate 27,563,152 downwards.
GGGAAACACCATTCTATTTTTATGGTAAAGAGTATCAGGCAGATACTTAGTTGCAGGAGCCAGACTTCATTTACTGTTCTGTTTCTCATACGAATAATTTTTTTCCTAATATCAGTTTCTGAAGAAACAAACTGGGATAGGAATGTTTCCTTGTTTGTTGATGAATGCTCAGAAGCAGTGCTGTGTGATCCAACTGTGCATGAACCAGCATCAGAGGAGACTGGCAGACCTGTTGTGCCAGCAGGGTGCTCAGGAATTTGTTTACGGGGAGCAGTGCTGTTTGTAAGCACTGGCTTTGGAGTGGAAGGCAGGCTGGGATCTGCGCGCTGCTCTAAGGGGCACTGGCTGCCTATTCCTTTCTCTGTCCCAGCTCTTTCTGTACTACTTATCCTCTTTGTGGTCCCGATATTCCTCACATTTGCTGCCAATGTCTTGCCCTCTCCCGGTCCTTTTCATCTGCTTTCAAGTCTTCCTCAATCAAACCTATTCATTTTGCTCTGGTTCTTTCCATTGATCTCATCTTGTTGCTCAAGAGCTCATAGTTCCTCCATCCAACTTCATACATGCTTTTTCTTGATTTCCCACCTCCCTCACCCACCCCATATTTTTATACTTGTCCAAATCACATGTTGGTTCCCCACCTGGTTTGTGTTCTCGTTGGTTATTCACACTCAGCATTCATGAGAGTGATGTCTCTGGCTGTTATATAGGAAGGTAGGTAGCTCTACCGAGCACATAAAAGATCTGTTTTTTTTTGTGTGTGTCTGTGTTAGTTTCTTTTTCTTTTTGCCTGAAAGGGATTATTTTTTGTACGGGTTTAGGTAAATTTCTTAAAAGAATGTTAAAGGCATATTGAACCTTGAGCCTTTGTTTCAAAATGAGAGTTATATTAACTGCGTGTTGCTACCCTCAAGGGAATTCTTTTGTCCTGTTGTTCTTTCTTGCATGTTGTTCTCTCTGCATGTGTAAAATTGTGAACTAGAATCTCATTTAATAAAGCGCATATCCGAGGGACAGAATAAGGTGTAGGGAGGAACTATGTTTTCTTTAGTTCTGAGTCATTTTCAACCTTTACTGGAATGTGAATCAGATGACCTTCCTTTGACAGTACACACTCGTCATCCCATTTTATAAAGCGTGGTATTTCTGAATCTGCTACAGATAATTTGGATTGTGATACTGATCATACCTTCTCAATTTCTTTTTAAGATCTTGATTGAAAACAGGCTGTGATAACGTGGTATTTTATCCTTGAATATGTGCGTGTGTTTCGATGTGCAGAAAATGTGTCACTGAAAAGCTAGCTACAAAACGTCACTGGCCAAGGTGGAAAAATTAATTCAAGATGGGATGCTTTAGTGGGCTGATATCATTGTAATGATTTTTGTGTCATAAAATTTTTGTGTCATAAAAGCTAGAGGCCATAATTGCAGATATTTATAGCAAAGAAACTTTCTGCAAGGGAAATGCTGGCAGAGTGGAGATACCAGAAGGCTAAGTGTTATAAATTGACAGGTAATAGGAGGTAAATTGGGTTAGATGTTTCTGAGTAAATGAAGTGCTAGGGGGTGCAAGCGTAATAGTCTTGGAGAGAAAGTCTCTCTACTCTTTATAATCTTTCTGGAAAAGATGCTCAGTTGGCGATGTTCATTGGCATCTTTCTGATGTCTGAGGGAATGTACCAAAGCATTTATAATGGAGAACAGCACTTCCACCCTGACTTCTTTACCAGTGGAGTCTTGTTAGAGCAATTGTTACTATTTTTTCTCTGGGTGTGCCTTATCTTAATGAAATTGTTAGAAGATAGAGTTCAACAAGAGAAACTACAAATGTTGATTGGTTTTTATACCATGGAATTTGCTTTAGGCTAACCCATTTCTTGACTGAAATCCTTTGACACACACAAAAAGCATGACTATCAAAGACAGAAATTATGCATAACTGAAGAAGCAAAAAGCCTTCACACAGCCTAAAGATGTCATTATTGTCCTTTGTTCATTACCCAGATTTCCCACATAATACTATGGTTTAGTTTGGGCAGTAAGTCATCTACCAACCTAAAAAAAAATAAATCTAAAATGCAGATAGGATTTATTGAGAAAACCATTAAAGTCTGGGACCTTCAGCATTATCTGTTGTCACAGGTGTCTGCATGTTACGTCAGGAATTCTTAACTGGGTCTGTCTTGAGGAAGATTAACGAGTCCAGCTCCTAGTTGTAAGCAGGGAGCAATTGTAGGTGCTCGTTAATTGTTCCAGAAGTCTGTTAATCCTGGAACGATCATTCTCTCTCTTCTAGCTTGGATGTGGTTAATTTTTGTAGACTTTCCTTTTGCTTTCTTATATCTAAAAGCATGCTTTTCCTTTCAGGAAAAACAAGAACAATAAATTGCTGCACCTTTCACATACCCTTTTTAGGATTACATTACCCTTAGGACAGAAACTGGAAAAGGAATTGTATGCAGCCGGTACTGGTGGGTTTGTTGATCAGTGTTCGTAAGGGGCATGGTGTCATGGGCACAGCAGTGAGAGTGCAAGATGTTTGCGTGTTCCCGTTTGTTGTATGCTGTTGCCTGTCACTTCAGATGGGAGTAGGAGGAAAAAAAAAAACTTTTGTGAGAGTGGAGAAACTGTGTTTTACCCCAAGTAACAAAATACTTGTTGCTTACCCCAGAATGGTCTGGCTAATGCTGCATTTCCCCACTTTTAAAAAAGTGGACTTACATCGGCTTCCCCTGCTCCCATGCATTAAATACTGGAGGAAAAATACTTCTAGCTGTTACATGATGGTTTTCATCTCTAAGTAATTGTATATGTGATTATTAATTGCTTTAGTTGTCGTGTCAGTCACTACTAAAAGATTAATTCTGATGAAGATGGCTATAGTGTATTTTGGATTTTTTCGTCCTTTTGTGCTTTTTTTGAAGGAGCTTAATAGACCTCTGTTTTGTCTGTTGCATGTCTCAGCTCCTCTCTTGCTTTTATTGCGTATTTATTTTTCTTCTTTGTTATGCAGCTGTGGAGTTCTTATCAATAAAAATGTAATGAATTTGAAATTGTGTTGTATTACATTGCTTCTGACCTCAATAATAAATTATGATCACCTCTTCTCTTTTGAACAAATCAGTTTGAAACACACTTCAGTGATATTATGGATTTGGCCCATCACCAGATATAGATTTAGTTGCCTGATTTGACTGCATGAATGGTGCAAAAGAGTTGGCAAGAACACGAAATTGAACAGCTGCTGAGAAGGGAAAGATCTTGAGGAATCAGGGAAATAATAGGATTGGTAGTACTAAGGGAAGGAGCAAGCACTCTTTTTGGTGGTAGCGTGCATGTATATTGGATTAAATTAGATTGGACTGTGGAACCTCAATACTAGTATTAAATATGTAGAGGAACAGAAATCCAGACACCTTCTGAATTATCTTAATAGAAATTTATAGTTAGAATATTGACAGCAAGTACATTTTAATGCAAAAAAAAGACTACCGCATCCTGCTTTGAAATTTGTTGCTACTCCACATGCTTGTCTGCCCCTTCTTTTACCCTTTTTTTCTGTTGCTCATTCCATAATACATGTTCACTTACTCTTGTTTTTATGTATTTTCTTTCTATCCCACAGACAACTTTATTTCTGAGTTGTATTTGAATATGAAAAAAGAGGGGGAGGGAGAGGAAGAAAAGGAGGAGTAGAAATCTCCGAGAACACTCTAGTCACTTAGAGGAAAATTGCCTACAAGTATGAGATGACTAAATTAACTTGTAGAAATGTAATCTGAAAGCATCAGATCTCGTACCTGTAACTTACAAGCACACTTTAGCTTGTCAAAGAAAATTGATCTTTATAAATATCTCTGTGTAAAGTAACATTTAACTACAGACAAAGCATTTTAAAGTCTTCAAAGTGTTTGATTTGGTCATGTTATCTTTTTATTTAAAAAAAAATGTAGTGAGTATTTGTGTTTAGTGCTGCACTTCAAAATAGTTCATTTGAACTTTAACAGTTTTCTTGTGACTGTTCATTTACTAGTAGTGGAGTCCTATAATAGTTCTTTTTGCAAACCTTTATTGCCTTTTTGAAAAACCTTTCCTCTTTAACTTATTTTAATATACTACCGTTTTCTCCCGCTACAGTGATTACAAGAAACTGCGATAGTGAACAGAGGAACCCCTTTGGGAAGTAAAATTGGAGTATGAATTAAAGACCTGTGTTTACGAACTTGGTTGGTAGAGGGAAAGAGTATTTATAGTCTAAATCTTACCATGAGCAAGAAACAGTGGAGGACATCTATTGATTTTAAGAAAGTTGCAGAGAGATGTAAAAATGTTTACCTCACAGTTGCAAATGTTTTAGGTGGGTGACAGATGCTGTAGATGATATTTTTTCAAAGTATCTAGCATAAAATAATCTGAACTATATTCCTGAAGTCTGTCAATCTCCCAGACTGGTTGTAAATTGTAAATATCTCATTCAAAAAAAGCCTAGTGAAATAAGTTTGTTCTGTTACAAAAATAACTCACTGAACAAGCTATACTATACGATTAAACAGCTGCTGTAATGCCTTTTTAAAAAACTGTTACTAAGGCATTGAACAACTACTGCTGAAAATGTAATTTTATGTGAATAGAATTCATTTAATCATGAAAGGAAAGCACAGGAGATTAATCCAGGGAGAATAGAACATGGACAAGATATATTTTGGTGACAGTGATAGTGTACACCTACGATATCAGTCAGGAAGAGATGACGTCCACATAATGTGTTAGGGATGATTTATATAATTTACATTACAATAGGTAGAAGAATTCTTGAACAGCCTATTAAGGGGAGTATGTATAGGGGTTTAAGAAAGTGGCTTTTTCTAGAGTCTGTTTTTCGCTATCTGAGTTCTGATAGCTTGGCACTGCTAAACTTAGAAACAGTTCCATTTCCTCCTCTTTACTCCTTGCAGCACATTTTAAAACATGTATACTTTTAATTGTTTGGTCACAATATTTGTCATTATTTGCTTTTAGGCATTAGACAAAAATACTACCAACAAACACCTTTCAATTACATTTGCTTCGTTACTAACTTGCAAAATGTGAGAAATAGCAAACATTATTTTAAAAAAAAATTAAGTAGTGTTTGGGATAAATCTGAAGAAGTGAAATTTCCTGCTGTTCCTTTCCCTAGCTCAAATCCCTCATTGTTTTTGGTATTACCTGAAGAACAATGGATCAGGTTCTCTCTAGTCAGGCTAACTAACCCGAACATATCCAGTAAAATTCATAGGTTACAAAGCCAAGGGAACCATTTTTGACCAGGTGAACTTTTCTGCATTACACGAGCAATCATAAACAAAGTTATAAAGTGTTAGTTGAATTAGGGCACGTCTCTTAGTATAGCTACTGTCAATAACAACTGTCAGTCTTGATTTAAGTAATTTCAGTGATGGAGGATCCCCAGAACTCCTGGAAGGCTGTCCCATTGAGCTCTTTGACTCATCCAAGGTACACTGCTACCCTCGCTGTTCGAAGGCAGTTCCACTCTAAGCCTCTACACCCTGAGGACTGCGGAGAGTTGCAGAAAAAACACACACACAAATGACAGATGAAATTCATTGCAGATGAAGATTAAGTGATGCACATGGTTTGGGTGGGGGATAGTCCCCTATCAAGTACAAAGACTTCTGAAGTGGTTGTTACTACTCAACAGTTGAAAAGAAATCAGAAAACACATTATGATGACAGTATGTAAATCAGTGACACAGCTGTATCACATATACCTTTTTCAGTTTGGGTCCCAGATGCTCCCTAAGGAGAAATGCAAAAGTACAGAGAAGGGCGGTAGGGCGTCTAACAGCATGGAAGGGCTTTCACACAAGGCATGACTGAGGATGTTATGAATAGAATAGAGGTCTTCAGTCTTGAGATGACGGATGACTGAGAATGGTTTGATGAAGCTGTATAGGAGGGAGTATTGAATGAAGCTGGCTGTCAGCAAATTCAAAACAAAGAAGGAATTTTTTGATGTTACTTGTAATTAAGCTATGGAAGTTTGTCACAGGATCTTGTGGAAGCTTGCATTTTGCACAGGTTCAAAAACCAACTAGAAAAAATCCTTTGAAGGCTATCTTATTTATAAGACATCATCTCTGGCTCAAGAAATCCCTGAACTACAAATAGAGGCTGGCGGAATATTTCTGAGGAAATGTCACTGTCTGTGCCCTGTTCTTAGTCTTCCCTAGACTTGTACTGTTGGGCAATATTTTAGGCTATATAGAACGTCTGATTTCATCTGGTATGACCTTTGTCATGAGATGCATTTCTTTCTTCCCTGTTTGTAATCTGTTGAATCAATAATATATATAGTTAGAGATGCTGTTGGCCCAGAAAATGTTGGGAGGTGTTGCAGTCATGTAACGGATTCACTTTTCTGTATTTTTTCTTTCTATTTTCAGTTGTATTTTGCAAGCTTGCTGACTTTACCATTATTTAATATATGTATGTATGTAGTAGGGGGGGGAAGCAAGTTGTAAAGCTTATTGAATCAACACTGCTTAACAGGGCTATAAATATATAAATCTGTATTTTCAGTGTTTCGTAACTGCAGGAATTTGAAGAAGGCCAAACAATATCTTTCTTGAATACTGAAAAAATGTTATCAAATGGAATGAGTTACGTAAATATAGGCCCGCCTGTTTGACACCAATTCGGGGGGGGGGGGGGGGGGGGGAATGGAAAAACTGATACTGGATTTGATTAATTAAAATTTGAAGTGTGGATGCAGGCCTTGCTAGTTGGTCAAGGACCCAGCATCATCACAAGAGGGAAGTGGAGACTGCCAGGTTGCAGCTTCTGAGTTACCAGGAGCATGCAGTCACATCTGCTGTAACAAAGGTTCCTTCTGCGCAAATGCTGCTTTGCCCTATCAGGCCCCTGCACAAAGCCCTTTGTATCTGCAGCAAAGGTATGTAAGCCCTCGTACTTATGTCAGAGTTCGTATCAATGGAGGACTGAACTCTTGTTGCGTCCTCTCTTGTGACTATGAACTGTTTTTGCCTGATCTGACTCAGCAAAACAGACCACAAAAGGGTAGCAATATAGCTAATACTGGTCAGTTTGTGGAAGATGTCTCTTTACATTTGGTCAAATTCTTTCAGCTAGTTACAGGTTTGATTGACAAAGGTACCGCATAATTATGGTAGGCATATGACTCTCTATCTCAGGGCAAGCTGCTTAGAATATTATTATGTAAAAATCAGTAGGACGGGAAGACAGGGTTAAGAATATGATAGTTCACAGATCTTGAAAAGTAATCATGAGTAGGGAGTGATGTATGGCAGTGTTTCTACTGGAGACCTGAAGTATTTAGTAAGAGTATTACTATACTTCTGCATTTCCATTCACTTACAAAACAGTATTGAAAAAATCACTGGTGAGCATATTGGTAAGTGATAAATAACAGGAAAAGCACATTCAGACCCTGCAGCCAAGGTTCTCACTATACCGTGCCCATTCAAGCATGGGGGCTCAGCCAGTGGTCTGTATTTAGGTAGAAGAAATGCAAGCTGAATCTGCTGAATGAGATTCACTGAAGGAGTGAGTTTAGAAAAGGTCTGTGTGTTCTGAACAACTCAGTATGAATTTCTAGTAAAATGCTGTGATTAAAAGTGCAACACAGTCCTTGTATAGATGTATGTATATGTATAAATAATTGTTAGGAGTCAGGATTTTTTTTTCCTCATGTGCATGGTATTAATAAGACTGCATCCAATGTAGGTTTTAAATTGTTTAAAATACAGGCAATGCAAAAATGTTCACTTAATGCAGTTTTATGAGATTTTTTTTAAGATTGACAAAATCTTGCATTATTAGACTTACAAAAGGGTATTTAATGTATCAAAATAAAAAAGACTGAAAGGTGACATTTACTAGATTCAAGTAAAGGGATCAATCCAGATATTGAAAGAGCTCTGATTAAAAAGAAACAATTAAAATTAAAAGCTGAAGTGATGAAAATTCAAATTGAATTACAGGAAGGAAATTCAAGTCTGCTGAAATAAGTTAAAATAACCTTTGCATTTCTTTTCTTCTCATGTATTGAAATTAAGACTGGTTTCCTGAAAGATATGAATTGATCAGCCAGTAAAAACAGTTGCTTAATGTAATGGTATATAGGTTTATAGGTTTTGATCTACGTGTGAATAGGTCTGAGGAAATGTTGAAATGGGTGATTATAACACTAACTGTTCTGGAGCATGTACTGGTCCTGTGAAGATGTTCTTATTTTGATTCTGCCATTAGGCTGTTGATTCACCTTTTCTGATGCTCAGTTTCCCAATTAGAAAGAAGAGAAAAATGTCTATTTTGATTTATTTTTTTTATTCACACCTTAAGAACATTTTTTTTTCCCAAACCTAAATTATCTTGAGATTTTCGTTGTTTAGGATGTTCATGCAAACACTTCTGTTAATGTAGCTTCATTTGGTAAAACTGGTTTCATACATATGAATAGAATTCAGAAATTTTAGGCTTCTAAGCTATTACTGGATGCCACATGGTCTGAGTGGAAGTCACCTGTGTACATCCTCTTGCTTCCTTTTATTTCCCCAAGCAAAGCAAGTACTTTACAGCTCCATGCAATATATTTTCTCAGGCTTCTGCATGGTTCTCTTAAACATTCTCTGGAAAATGTCATCTTGAACAATCTAGGGCAAAGGTTAAAATGATGTATAGATATTTTTGAGGAATAAACCCATTCATTGGAAGTACTGGCTCATATTATCTGCATGTACTGAAGTGCTTCAGTGCCCTTTTCCTCATTACAGTAACACTTTATGGGGAAGGGTTGCTGGGGAGGAAGTAACCAAGGGCCTTGATGGAGATGCAATTCCCTAAGTCTGTGCAGCTACTTGTTGATTTCTTTTAGCTGATAACTAACTAATAACTACTAAGAGGGGACAGTTTGGACTTCTGGTCTGTGCATCATTCTTATAATTTCTAAAAGGCTCATTAAACCATACCATGTCACTTCAGTGTTCGTTACCTATTAAATTAGTTGGTAAAAGGGTCCTATACATATGTACCACGTGTGCCATTTTGCTGAGCAGGAGTCCTCTCTTTAGGCAGTTGATTGTAGTTACTTTGTGACATAATTTACCCATTGCACATAGGTGAGTAACTTTTTGATTAGTTGGACATTGCAGATTGTGATAAAAGTGGAAAATAAATATCAAATCAGTGCTCTCAGATGAGGTACTTTTACATATTTACACATTTTGGTAAAAATTCTGTGATGTATTAATTTACGGGTGCGTGGAGATTTGGATTTTGGAACTTGATAACGAACTGTTTGTTTGTGCTCAGTTAATACATCAAATTCTGTCCTTCTGAAGACGTGTGAGAGGAATAATGCACTCAAATGACATTTGTCTTAAATTAAAGATTACTAATAAATACATTGAAAAGAATTGAGAAGATGTTTAAAACCCCATCTTTTTAAAAGTATTAGTTATATCTAGTCTTCTAAAAATACAAGTTGTATCCAATCCTCCTTCCTAAAAATAAACTTTCCACTTGTTCTTTGCCCTCACATATTTTCAAATCAGAGAGCTTAAGAAACCTTAGCTGCAACTCTCTTTAAAAGTTTCTGAAACACTAGGTTTTGAATATGCTTTTTGAGGGCTTCATTGAACAATAACCTGATTTTTTTCTTAAATTGGCATGTTGGCTAACTGTTGGTAAACATGATAAACAATACCTTTTATAAAAAGAGGAGGCTCAGAAACCAGATGCAATGTCCAGCTTTTCCATTGTGAAAACAGTAACTGGAGAATCAAAACGTGAATTATAAATCTGATTGTTCTCTCTCATTCACTACCAACCCTGAACCAGGTTCAGCAGACACGTGTCTGTATTAAATCAAATGACAAAAGCTGTATCTGCCGCTTGTTATAAGCGTTACCTTGTTGTACTAGGTTTGTCAGTTCAAGTTATGGAAATCCTGACTTGTCACTGAAACTGAAAGCCAGTATTACTTTGTTATGTATTATAAAGAACCTAATGCTTAGGTGATGCTTTTTTTTTTTTCATTGTATGTTAGGCAAGAGACAAAATACCAGTGCATGTTGTATAGGAGCAGTGAGTAGGCAGGAAGAATTCTTACTGGATTGATGTAATACGTGAAGTGAGGCATAATAAAAATAGATGGAGAGATGTTAGTGGTTTATTAGGCTGTTGTGAAAGGAGCGGTTGGAGGTACTTACAAAAGAAAAGGACAGAAATTGGGGACACACAGAGTGCTGGAATCTGTCGGCAACAAAACGGCTGAGTGAAGGATAGGTGCACTAGCAAAAATTCCCAAGTTCTCGTCAAATTACACCAAAGGGGGACATGGAAAAGGGGTTTGAATAATGGAAACTTCTTTGCCTGTATTAAGCAGAAGACTTGAGCTTGAATGTTCAGAGGGTATGAAACTTTTTTTTCTCTTCCCTGTCATGGCTTTCAAGAGTGGGATCTTGCAGGAGGAATTTGAGGTACACAAAGTATTCTGTAGTAATACACATGAGATGTCCCCTCTTTTGCAAAGGTCTCTTGCATATCTTTCCTGGTAGAAATACCAGGATTTTGGGAGTATGCTGTTGACTATTATATTGAGAAAAGGTTCTGCCAGAGTATCAACTCCTGGATTTCAGTCTCAAGGTACTCTATCAGTCTTTGGCAAGAATTCATAAACTCTCTGATCATAAGCGAAGGGTTCAAAAAAGGCGCCTGTGAATGTTGAGTTATTCTGTCTTCTAGCAAGCAACAGGCAAGATAGAGACCATTTTAATAAGTGAGAAAAACAGAAACAGGAAAAAAAAACAGAAGGATTGGTGGATACATTAAATAAAGATGTGCTAAATGGAAAATAGGGAGGTGATACAGAGAAAAGTAGAGAAAAGATATTTAAAACAATGCTGGAAATAGAAACATTGCATCTTAGTAAATAGAAAAACTGGCGTGAAACCAGTAAAAGACAATATGAGCGAAGATGTAGGTTTTCAAAGCTAATACATACAAAATTTACTAATGTAATAAAAAAGTGGTGAATTAAATGATACAAAGCTATTTATGCTTTTTCAGTTTCAGGGGGTGTGTTTTTGGTATGTGCAAGCACAGATATCTTTCTCCATGACTAGTAAGTGTAGTCTTTTGACTAAGAGATGCTGTGTTGTTTTTTTTTTTTAAATCCTGTTAGATGTCAGAATCATTCTGAACTGTTTTGCAAGTTATTTCCATGTCAAATTAATGTCTATGTGGATTACCTAGTGGATGCTCCAAATGAGTGAAAGAACTGAGGTGATCTGAATCTCTCTTTTTATCGTTTTATTATGGCACTGATGTCCAATCTTCCCACTGAAACTATGTACACAGTACCTTGGAGTGATTAACATGGTGCTGTTCCCTTACTGTGCTGTTGTTTGCCTTTCATAAGTAACTAATCAACACTTTTAGCTTTATTTAATAAAACCAAGGATTTATGATCCTATAATAAATTACATCCTTTTACATATTACTGCCATGGTGCAAAATATTGTTTGCTTTGCCAGATTAAATAGATAATGAAGTACAGTAAATGCTTTTTGCTAATATTAGCAGAAGCATTGCTTTTTATTATTTTTTTCTTAAACAGCCATATGTATTAAAATATTTTGAAGGATTTAAGTCTTATGAAATATTTCATTCTAGTATGTCAGAAACAACCATAATAGCAAAAGAGAGCAGTTATTTGAGCAGTACAGAAAATCTAAGAGCATCAAATATTTGGCATGAAACGATTTAAACTTCAGTATCAGTATAAAGAGAATTAAATTCATTGACTTATTGTCCATACATTAAAGTATATATTCATGTAATCAACACTTAAAACAGCATGTGAAATAAAAAACTTACCTAGGAGATAGTTGACTGAAGCTTTATCTGTGCTCTGTCAGAATATACTGAGACTCATTCAGCAGATAGGAAGCTTTTTTCAATTTGAAATGCATTGTGCACTCTCGTCTTGTGATTTCTTTTTCCACAGCATCTTGTTCACTGCTGCTTCATCTTGTGGTATTGGTTGTTTCCAGTTTATTTCCAGGTATCTCCAATATCTGATATCTTCCATATTTAGCATTTTTGTTTATTCTGCCTTAATCAGGTAACAGAAAAGAACCTGTGAACTTTGCATCTTCCCACCCCCTTTCACTCCCCCCCCCCCCCCCAAAAAAAAAGGAAAAACAAAAAAGAGGCAAATGCACCGACTCCAGTTAACTCAAGTATTCAGCATCCATTAAAAATTCATTTAAAGATTTAGCATCAAGTAAATTCCATCTGTTTTCTGTAGGTGATTCCAATACTGAAAAGTTATTTCTCTACAAGCCTCCACTTTTTATATTTTTGTAGGCAAAGCGCAGGATCAGTAGACTTCAGGTCTTAACTTTTAACCCCTGCAACATTATTCTGTGAAGGATGATGAAGGTCTGCCTCTCTCAGCTCCTTATGCTTCTGTCAGACACAGACGTGAAATGCCGCTTTAGAACAGAGGGAAAAAATCCCCAAGGGTGTAGTGTTTTGTCATCTCTCAGGACAGTGAGCACGCACGGCATCAATGAGTAGCAGATATGAGCTATTCAAACCAGTCGCTGAACTGACAGGATGACGCTTTCATACATAATAGACCCATTAATTATTTCTTCTGATGGACAGCAGTGTCTACAAGAAGAAAAAAGCTGCAAATGATAATACTAGGTTTGATAGGTGCTCTATGTTTGAACAGCCTGTCATCAAAAATGAATCCAGTAAAAAAAAAAATGTTTTTGGGGTATGATTAGGTGAAATGGACCAGAGTTGTTTTGATACAGTAGATGTTGTGTATGGGGTTAAAAACTGCATTCAGGTTAAGGTCAATTTATAGCTAGGTTTTATCAATAAGGTGTTTCAAAAAGATTTTTTACAAAAAAAAAAAAGGTGCTTTGCTTCATGTAGCTATGGAACCTGGTTATAGTCTTGTGATTTTTTCATTTATAATTTAATGTGTGGATTAAGCCTACACATTCATGGGAGTTTTGTTTTCCCTTTTACCCGCCCTTCCACCCCTCTCCCCAAACCTTACTGTTTTAAAAGATGTTTTTCAAAGGGCTGTGTTTATGAAAAAGATTCTCAAACTCATTACACATTTTGTATCAAACAAAGGCTTTCCGACTTCAAAAACACTTCCAATTTAGAAATGTAAACTGTCTGATTTAATGTTAATTAACCACTTTCTTGAGGCTAATATGTAGGAAATAATGTGTAATGAAAAACTCACTTTATTGTAGCATAAGCTGTTTGCAAATCTCCTAAAAGAATACAGGTAAAACCTTTATTCACTGTACTGATGTTGTTAGGGGCAACATATGCAGAGAGTGGGAGAACGGTGCAACATTTGGAACTTCTCATTAGAGTACAGTTTTATTTTCTCCCCTTGCAACTTTATTTACTTTGACTTCTCTTTTAAATTTCTTGGTAAAAAAATGTTTAAAATTTTCATTTGTTTCCTCCCCCCCCCATATAAAGAAATTATGAATTTCTTTCATAATTTGTCCTAATCTTGTTTCACTGTAACAGCAAGGTTATTTTCATCTTTCTTGTTGTGGAACAATGGAAATGAGTAGAACTGTGCCCTAATATTACAACAAATGACTCTTGAAATGCCTTTATCCTCTAGCTTGCACCCTCTCTAACTCCTGACCAAGTCCAAGTATACGATGACTGTAACTTTAAATCTAAGTTGTCAATCTTGTCCTTTTAGATAAGGAGATGAGTTGCCAAGGATACAATGGGTACATGATGTAAAGTCCATGCTGAAAGTGCTGGAATGAGGCATACTTTCTGAAATAATATTAACACTTTCTGTCTCATGAGTAAGCATGCAATGCATGTCTGGAGTCGATAGCATAACCTGAACTGAATGTGTCCTAAATTTATTAGGATATTAAGTGAAGGTACTGATTGTTACAAAATCCTTCCAAATATTTGGAATCTGACAAGGCTCAATCTGTGCGTGTGTAGCGATAAATAACTTCATATAGTCTGAATTCGCAGTCTTTCAGGAGACCAAGGGCAGTCATTACTCCTTGTAGTACAGGGCACTTGGATATCTACTCTAGTTATCCCTTAAAGAAGTCCTGAAGTGCAAAATAATTGAGCCTTTTTAAACACGCGTGCATACATACATATGTATAACATCCACATTTTTTCCCCCTTAAGAACAAGGTAAGCATATATAAGCATATATGTATGTTATCTTCAAAAGAGTTCTGCTGTGTCAAACCTGGAGATGAGGGTAAACGTGGATGAAACAGCATGTTAAAGTTTAGGGGATGGCAGTGGTCCTGTCATCTGGGCGTGCAACCTGAGTCTTAAGGTAGGGAGATGTTTGGTGTTAAGAATTCAAACCCCTAGGTGAAAATTTTCAACCTTGAATGTAGCGCAAAGAAGAGGAATTGCATTTTTAGTGTGGTATTCTGAGTGTCTTTTCTGTTTGGTCAAGCTACAACAGGAATAAGCTACATGTAAGATACCTATCTGAAGGGTACACATCTCCAGTGGAGAGTGCTGCAGCTATGTCTTAAGTGGCAAAAGTTTCAAGCATGCTCCACTCTCAAGTCTTTAGCGCCTATATTCTTTCTTGTGGCTGGATGTCTGCTGGCTGTCAGTCAGCACTGTCATATGTCATTAATTCTTGCAGAATTTGGTTATCTTGCACTCGCAGAATGGTGTGGTGAGGGGAACCATGTAGGTCAGCAACATCAGTTGACATGTCAGGGTGCATCCCTCTGCTTCGCTTCGTTTGGTTTGTGGCCATGCTATTTTCTGCATTACTTTTTGATTACAGAAAAGTAAACGTTAGTATGTAGTGAGGAAGAAGTGCTGTCCTTCTTGGACAAACATCTCTATCAGTTCCCTTTAGTTTTTCAGCGCTTTTAAACTGAAACATTTATGCATGTACCTATTATAGCTAGAAGCCTCAAAATAACTACTAGGTAGTTCTGAGTAGCAGTGTATTGAAACTGTTCGATCTCAAGGAGACTTGATATTTTATAACATCAAAGATGATAGCTTTTAAATAATATTAAGCCATACAATACTGTCTGTGTTAGTCTGTTTATGATTAATAATGATAGATTCCTGAATTCTAGAAGTCCATGTGTTACTCCTTCTGTAAGGAAGTAATTTGTCAAATATATCAGGAAAAATATTTTTCTAATTAAAACTGAATAATCAGTAAAGGCATAACTCAGTGAAATGGTTATAAAAATTATAGTGTATGGTAACCATTAATGTTAATACTGCTAATAAATTTGAAAAAAAAAATAAGAGAATACATACTTTTGGAGAATACGTCTAAATATTTTCCTTTCTGAGAATTATATCAAGTATGTATCACTTATCTAACAAAAAGCTATGCAAATGGAAGTCCCAGTCTTACTTTTTTTTTTTTCCTGAATGTTATCATGCAGCTTTTCCAGGTCTGTATGATTACCTGTTGCAAGCAAGTTGATAACCGTAGTGGTTGCTTTTCAGAGAAGAGCAGTGTATTTACCAGGATTTTAAAATTGCTGAAGAGCTTATGTTCTGAAGAAAATGTCCTGATTGTTGCTACTTTTGTTGCCTGCAAGTAGTTGTTGCCTTCGTGAACAAAATTATTTTCCTACTTCCTCTTCAACCTGTGTGTGTGTGTGTGTGTGTGTGGTCATGGTGGTGGTGGGGCAGGGTGGGTAGGGTTTTGCTTTCTAGTGACCTCATATCAATAATTTATTATGGCAGATTAAAGAATTCTCTTTTGTCAGTGGAATATGTGATTATTTTCCAGCTAAATCAAATTCATCTGCAAAACTGCAAACAATTTTAATGTCAGTATAGAATGCATTATTTGTTTCTTAAAAAAAAAAAATACATGTATGTGTAAATGAAAACTTTTTTGAAATTACTATTATTTTTCCTATAATCAGCTAGATAATTGACACTGAGCAACTTTTGAGTGAAATTTAAAAACACGACAACCTGAATCTTAAAACTGCTTTTAACAGGAATTTAACAGGAATATCTGCTTGTTCTGAATGAACATAGGAACTTGTGCTTTCTTACAATGAGGATATTCCTCATAAAATGGGTCTTCCCTGTATTCTGAAAACTGGTTTAGAACAGCAAACGCAACACAGAAATGGACTGAGATAGCTCAGAAGGAACGGAGTTATTGTTACCTAGGAAATGAGTAAGTATAAGTGCTTAGCACAGCTCCTACCATGTCAGACATCTGAGGGCTTTGCTTCCTGGAGTTAAGTTACAGCAGTCAAGGTTAGACTTGAGGCAAGATGGCTTTAATAGGAAATCCTTTGAGAGGAGAGACAAATACTTTGCTTTTCCACTTTCATAGTGGAAGAATTGCTAGATGTACTTGGACAGAAATGTATACTAATGATGATTTAATATTTTTTCCAGGACTTGATTTTATTGCTACTAACATTTTCTTGGAAATTTCATTCAGTGAAGTTTCACTAGGATAATACTTGGAATTTAAATATAAAATGTTTTTTGAGATAGGTAATTAGCATACAGGTTTTAGTTAATATGTTCTATAAATTATACTTTGTGCATTTTTTAAATAAAATGTGTCTTGTTATGCTTTTTTATTTTTTCATTATTTGATTATTAGAATCTCCCAAAGATTTCTGCTGTTGTCTAATACCATATTAGGAAGAATAAGTAATGGCTGTTTCACAAATACATTTTTTGTAAATAAATAGTATTTGTGAATATGTTTGTGTGATTTAGTCCCATTGCAGCACGATACTGTTTTGGTAAATAAATCCTGAAACTGTATCTAAGAGTAAACATTTCTGCATGATTGTGGTTTTGTTAACTTGTGATGTCTGGGGAATGTGTGCTCAGCAGATGCTGGCCCAATATCTTATAACGAAGTCTGGCGTTTTTTAGACTACTGATATGTGTTTGCGCCGGATGGAATATGACCTTGGTTTTCGATTGTCTTGAATTTTGCACTGATGTGGCACATTCACACGTACACACACGCCCAACTGGTATTAAGGGAAGTTTTACACTTGAATGGTTGGTTGTGAAGGTTGGGGTGGGTAACGTTGTGACCACAGATTTTGGAAGAGTTTTGTGGCGGGTGGTGTCGAAGACTTTGAAGTTTTGCTTATGCGCACTCTCTTTCCCAACTTGATCGTTCTAGTTGCCATAACAACTTCATAATAGCGGAGCATTTGCTGCTGTAGTTAAGGTTGTGTCAGCACTTCCATTATAAGCTATTGTTTTCAGGAATTTGTAATTTATCTGCGGGCTTAAAAATGGCATACAGTAAGCCTATGTAATTGGCTTTAATGTATGGTACCAACTTTTCGCAAAGCTGCTATTGTTTCATCTCTGATGGCATGCGTACAAAAGAATATTGTTTTGAGTATTTTTTTTTTCTTTTTGGAAAAGTAGTAGCAAAATATTCTTAGTCTAAAACTAATTTTGACTGGTTCCCATCTGCCAGAGGTATTGTTATAAGTGAGACCATACAAATTTCTTGGTCTATCAGAAATATTTTATTAATTAAGTAAGCAGGCACAAGCAAAACAGCGCCGGGCGGCTGGGGAGTCTCCGCTCCACCACAGCACGCAACTTTCCCTTTTCAGTGTCGCCGTTTTATAGCATCCAAGTTTCGGCTTGTCAGGACTTGTTGAACCTTCTGAAGCTGCGCAGTTCGTTGTTGGGGGTCGTTGTTTTTCTTTCAATGATCATGCGTTGTGCTCGTGTTCAAGGGGGAGGGTAGTGAAGCGGGAAACAGTATTTCACAGAGTCTTTGTTTTACCAAGGATGTTTATCCAACACCCCCTCCCCACTATCTACTTGCTTAGTCTTCCCCCTTAACAAGGTCGTAAATTGCAAAACCTTATCTTCTCAGCAGATTCTCTGAATTCCTTTTAAAGACAATGAACAAACACCCGCTAATTTATCACAATCCCTCCTTTTTCTTTTTCTAACATATTTTGTTCATTGATGAATTTTTGAAGCACTTGTTTGCTCAATATTAAAGTTTCTGCGTCATCCTCCTCCTGTTCAAGAGATTCATATTTCGCACGCACAAGCATAAGGTGAGCTGCCTCTAATCGTTTTTTTTCTGATATAGATTGCTTGATACGGGCCAAATCCTCATCTACAGCAATGCGTAGAGAGGTAAATTCTTGGCTTTCTTTTACCAGAGAGGTAATTACAGTTCTGGCTCCTGCAGCCCCCAGAATCATCAGAGTGGCTAAAGTAACAGCCGTAATAGGCTCTCTCTTCCTTAAGTGTTTTTTTTGCAGTGTTCCTCACTTCCTTAACTGTTTTTTTTGCCATAGCATGTTGGATGTACATATACTCCTCAGAATGGTAAAGAATCCTAGGTATAATTACTACCTGTACACAAAAATCATGAGACGAGTTGAACAATTTCAAAGCTAAGCATGGAGTTACCCCCAGAGACGAACATACCCATCTGGTGTTATCTGCTGGTATTAACCATTTTTCTTTGTCTAATTGTGTAACATTTTCTGTAATATTGCATAGATGGAACTTCTCACCAGGGACCGTGCCTACGCACCTGCCATTCCCAGTTACTTCCGTTAACGTTATTCCTACATCCCTTCCCCAATTGCATTGTGGGGGATCGGTTTCGTTTGAACGGGTGGTTTCTCCCAGATCCCCCAATGGCGTCGTAATATGAGGGCCTTATATCAAGACATAACCAGCAAGGTCTAGGCACGTCTGTATTTGGTTGATTCAACAACTGATAACTAGCATTCATGATTCTCCATATGTTATTCCCGGTAACCCCTTCATTTCTAATCCCGTACTCCGGGTTTACTGATTTATTAGCAACCTCCAGTGGTTTAGGGCTATTAGGAGTTAGCATTCTAAAAGCTTGTAGGCTGAATCCTCAAAACACTCCCCGACAGTTTCTGATTTGGTCCCACCCGTTGGGGACTCTTAGTCTCTTCCTTCTTTATATTGATGATGCCTCCCCTATCAGTCCCCCAGCAGTAGTTATCTGCTGAACAACATGGTGATCTTCCCATCTAATCAGGCTCCATTTAAAAGGTTTGTGAGGGTGCGCAGACCCAGGAACAGTGTAAACAATCGTACCCATTACTATGTATCGCAAAAAAAATGGCTAGGGCCCATTTTCCAGAGTTCTTTACCTGGCCACGTAAGTCCCCACCGTTTCACTCTCTGCCTCGCTTGTCAGTTTGGTTGCAGCAAACTACAAGGTGCAGGTTCTTCTCGGCAGCAGCAGTGTTCTTCAGGGGAGTTTCTCAGGTAACCGCGACCTTTTTCTGATCAAACAGGGTCCCCTCTCCTCCTTTTTTTTTTTTTTTTACGATACATAGACAGTTAGACCATACTTATCGAGTTCGTTTCAACGTGAGCTTTAAGTCATCAGGGCCTGCGACCGCTTCCCATTTGCTTTTCTGGATCGGTCCTTTCACACGACTGGCATGCGTTCACCCCTTCTCAGCCATCCAGATAGCCGTCTCTGTGATAAGTAAAACAACATAGGGGCCTCCCCACCGTGGTGTTAAAGACGTTTCTTTCCATGTCTTAATTAGAACCCTATCTTCAGGTTGTATCCTATGGATTGCTATATCTAGCCACCAAGCCTTTCGCTTGCAACTCCCTCCGTCGGTTCATAAGCTGTATTAAATAAGGTTTTAATTGGATATCCTGTACCTGGGGGTGATCAGATGGCATCTCTAAATCATAAGGCATACCATACACCCTTTCAAAAGGTGAGATTCCGACATCGGCTCGGGGCTATGTCCGGATATTCAATAGTGCAAGCGGTAAACATTTCACCCAGGAGGATTTAGTCTCTATCATAAGCTTTGTTAGTTGCTTTTTAATTTCACCATTCATTCGTTCTACCTTTCCCGAACTCTGAGGATGCCAGGGAATGTGATATTCCCATTTAATTCCCAGAGCCTTCATCGTGTCTTGGGATACCTTTGACACAAAGTGTGGGCCTCGATCAGAGTCAATTGCTTCTATTACCCTGTATCTGGGTATGATGCTTTCTAATAATATCTTTACCACGGTTTGAGCTGTGGCCCTTGCCATAGGGAATGCTTCAACAAAGTTTGTGAGGTGGTCTACAATAACTAATAAGTATCTATATCGCCCCGTTTTTGGAAGTTCAGTAAAATCTAATTGAATCTTTGCAAAAGGTCGATGTGCCAATTCTCGTCCTCCTCCCGGGACCCTTTTTCTCATGTGTTGAGCATTTACCTTCCGACAAGTTATGCAATCATTTACGATCCTCTTTGCTATATTATAAATCCCTATACACATATAATATGTGGCAAATTGATCCACCAATGCCTGAGTACCCCAGTGCGTCTGTTCATGAAATCTCCGTAGCACCCTCATAGCTACTGATTTTGGTAACACTTCCCGTCCATCAGGCAGTACCCATTTCCCTTTATCTTTTTTTTTTTTTTTTGAACCCCCATTTGTGTCATCTTGTCTTCTTCTGTAATAGTAAGAGTAAGGGGAGGGGAATGGGTCCATTCGACCACAGGGAGTTATTCGGCCCGCACTTGTAGCAGTTTTTATAAGGCGGGCTTTCTTCCTCAGAACAATTGCATTCAATCCCATCAACTCCCCATTCACTCCAGCAATCATAACAAGGAAATTCCTTTAAGTCTTTCCCACAGTATTAAGTATTATATTAAGCATTATTATATATTATTATATTATTAATTATTATATTAATTACTATATATTAAGTATAAGTATTAAGTATTTCCCACAGTCTGGGCAATCTTCCCTCGTTCTTATAATTCTTATACTCATTAATGCTGCCCTTTTTGCATCCTGATCTCCTAGATTATTACCCCTAACCTGAGGAGTGAGGCCTTTTTGATGCTCTTTTATATGTACTACGGCAATTTCTTTGGGCTCTCTGATAGCTTGTAAAACCTGGGTAATCAATTCCTGATGTATTAAACCCTTTCCTTGTGAATTGATGAGCCCCCTTTCTTCCCATATTTTACCAAATGTATGTACTACCCCATAAGCATATTTTGAATCTGTATATATTGTACCGCTTTTATTTTTCAACAATTTTAGGGCCCGCAATATGGCATATAGCTCGCAAGCTTGGGCAGACCAGCTAGGACTCAAAGGTCCAGATTCCACTATCTCAAATGTTTTCCCGTTTACTAACGCGTATCCTGATTTTTGCTTTCCCTCGAATACTCTCGAGGAACCATCCACATATATCTGTTCACCTATGGGTAATTCCACTTCCTCTAGATCAGGTCTCAATTTCGTTTGCTCTTCTATATTTCGGAGGCAATCATGTCCTAAGGACTCATTTGGTTCCCCATAAAGAAATTGAGCAGGGTTCTGTAGGGAGGTTGTTCCTAATGTTAATTTTGGAGAGGAAATCAAAATTCCTTCATATTTTAATAATCTGGCGTCAGTGATCCATTTCTCTGCCTCCTGTTGCAGTACCCCGCATATATTGTGTAGAGATATTACTTTGATTTCCCCCGCAAAAGTGATCTTCTGTGCTTCTTCCACTAACAAGGCAGCAGCTACCACTACCTGCAAACAGTTTGGCCAACCCCGGCTAACCGGATCCAATAATTTAGACAAATAGGCCACAGGTTTTTTTTTACTCCCTGCCCGTTCTTGGGCCAGCACTCCGTATGCCGTGCCTTCTGCGCTGTTCACAAAAAAAAAAAAAAAACAGCCTCCTTAAATCTGGTAAGCTTAACACTGGGGGGGGGCGTACTAGTTCCTCCTTTAACTTGTTCAGTCGTTCCTCATCTTCTTTTGTCCATTTGAGTAATCCATCCTTATTCAGCTTGTTATATAAAAATTTAACCTTTCCACTATAATCTTCTATCCATTGTCTACAGTATCCGGTCAACCCTAACAGTTGCCGTACCTGCCTTTTAGTTCGTGGGGACACTAAAGCCAATATTCCACTGATTCTGCCTGGGTCTAACTTCTTAGTCCCCTTACTTAACTGGTGACCCAGGTACTTTATCTCTTGCTCCACAATTTGTAATTTTGCCCCTCCTTTTTCTTTTAAAGGGTACAGAGGGTACAGATTAACTCGATTCTCTGAGCCAATCCAAAGGCTTGCATATTAGCTCTCCTCTAAACAAAAAGGTTCCTTTGCATTTACATAAATGTTTAAGGCTTGGCAAACCCAGTCTTCAAACGACCCAAATATGGGCCAATAATTTGCCTACCTCCCCAAACTTCAACACAATAATGAATCATTTTTACTTTATCCTTTCCCCGCCTAAAAGGGGAATCACTCCAATTCTTAATCATTAACCCCAGTGGACTATCTGGGGGAATAGGGGGCAACCTAGCACTAGGCATTACCCCACCCATGGGACCAGAAGGCTTACTCTTCTTCTGTCCCATCTTCCGGAGTGCCTTCACACACACACACAGCCGCTTCCCCCTGGTCGTGGCCCAGTCCCTCGCGGGATGTGGGAACCGCACTGCTGAGGGGTCCGCACTCACTTCGTCCGCAATTGGACGTCTCACACAGACGCACTCCGGGATCACCAACCCCAACCGAACGGATCACCGGCCTATACTTACCCACCCCGTGGGTCTTCGTTCGGTCTTCGTGCACAAAGATTGCTTGGGGTTACCGGTTTTATTTGCTTGTGCCTAATTTTGGGTTCGTCGGTGAAGGGCTCGAGCGGGATTTCCCGTTCCCGGGGCCGCCGAAATCGGCGGGGCGCCTCCCCTAGAGGGATTCCCAGTCAATCCGCCTTATCCGAGTCACGGCACCAAATTTGTTATAAGTGAGACCATACAAATTTCTTGGTCTATCAGAAATATTTTATTAATTAAGTAAGCAGGCACAAGCAAAACAGCGCCGGGCGGCTGGGGAGTCTCCGCTCCACCACAGCACGCAACTTTCCCTTTTCAGTGTCGCCGTTTTATAGCATCCAAGTTTCGGCTTGTCAGGACTTGTTGAACCTTCTGAAGCTGCGCAGTTCGTTGTTGGGGGTCGTTGTTTTTCTTTCAATGATCATGCGTTGTGCTCGTGTTCAAGGGGGAGGGTAGTGAAGCGGGAAACAGTATTTCACAGAGTCTTTGTTTTACCAAGGATGTTTATCCAACACCCCCTCCCCACTATCTACTTGCTTAGTCTTCCCCCTTAACAAGGTCGTAAATTGCAAAACCTTATCTTCTCAGCAGATTCTCTGAATTCCTTTTAAAGACAATGAACAAACACCCGCTAATTTATCACAGTATGAGAATCAACATGTTCTTCTGCTCTACCACAATGCTCCATCCCGCCTGTATCCAGTTAGACCCATCTGTTCCTCTTAGTTAAAAGGTTAGCGCGAACACGGTGCTTTTCTGGGAAGTAGGGAAAATATAACCTTTTAATAAGAGAATTTCATATCTTGCTAAGAAATGATTTTGACATCCTGAATACTTTCATAATGAATTACATGTTAAATAAAGACTATCTCTGTTTCTTATTTGTTAGATGGCTTCTGAAATGCAAGAAATGGAGGGGGAGTAGAACAAAAGCTGTTATTGAAACAAGCCCGTTATTCATTGTGGATACAGTTTGTGTTATGGAGTTTTAGCAAAGAATTGTACACAAGTTTAACACAGCTTTCTGAAACCTAGAGACTGTTTAACCTGGAAAACCCATATAAGAGGTTACATAATTTGTGAATGATCTCTTCCAGGTTCTATAACGAGTGGTTCCAGTAACAGCTGGATTGTTCAAGGACTTTCCTCCACACAAATGGGTTTTGTTTTGTTTAAAACACTTCTATTTTTTTTTAAGCTTATCTTATTGCTGATTGTACTGCAGGACATTTGCCCCTTAAACAGAATGATAGCTTTTTACTGTAGGAGACAACACTTTGAGTGTACATTATGCAATTTTAGACTTTCTTCTGCAGTACAGTTACTCATAAATTAGAACCAAACTTTCTTTGCTTTTGAAGCAGAGTTTTATTTTGAATTGAAGTCTTCACTTAAATAAAATTACTTAAATCTGAAGCCAGTATGTTCTTTTTTAGTTCAACTATGCAACTTCTACACTGTAGTACCATCTAATTGCAGGTATTTAGACATTTGTAAATTGATAGATGTTTTAAAAGCTTCAGCAACAACATATAACTTTAATTGAAAGACTTACTTGATTTGATTTTACTGGTCTGTACTAAATGCAGCTATTCATTTCAAAGGCCAGTTTCTTTGACTTTGTTTTTAAAGGAAAATCTAGTTAAAACCTTGGATATTCTAAATTTAATTTAATCATCCTATTAAAAAAGTATTTAAGTATAAGCTACACTGAAGAAAGATTGTATATACTTTATAACTGAAAAACACAAATAGCTTTTAAAAGCTCTTTTAACAACGTTTACACAGACTTTTCATTTGACTCTAGACAAGCGAAGTATTCAGCCTGGATTTCCTGTTTCCAAACAGTTGACTGTCCTTTCTTTGCTTAACTTCTTAGTGTATTTTCCCTTTGCCTCCCCAGAGTCTAATTAACATTCAGCCACTTTATATTTTTGAAATCATATTCTTAGAGTTGATTTGGGGTATTTTGTTTCCATCTGACTACTAGATTTTACAGATGAAAACTTATAAATGTTGTAAGAAAAAAACCTTGAAGTACTGAATAAAAAAATTACTTCGTAAAAAGCTACATCACAACGGCAGTTGCAAATTGCATGTCTCCGTTGTAGGTTTTATAGAAGTCTGCATTTGTTCTCCTATCATCTTCTGTTAGTTTCTACTTTATTCTTTTTGGCCTCAGTCCCCACCCGCAATTTATGGAGCCTTGAATTCCAAAGAGCACTTCTACCTGGAGGATTTATTTTAAATCTCAGCACGAGTGGTTTATTCACCTTAGTTGCTTTCTAGGTTCTGTGTTCTGTTTTGATTTTCGTTTTAAAATATTTTTTTCATCTGATAAGAATCTGGATTGTAAGAATTTGTGGAAACATTTCCATCCTTTGCGGATTTCAAAGCTTCAAAAGTCATAGTATCTCATCTCAGCTCCTTTTGAGCAAATACCAGAACAGAATACTCAGTACTAGCTTGGTACTTTTCTTCATGTATACTTCAGGTGAGAGAGAATATAGAAGGGATTAATTCCATATTGCAGTCTGTAGGTAAACTATAGTCTCTATCTACACTTAATTTGAAATTAAAAATGCAATTCTGTGGTGCTATTAATCTTGCATTTAGTTAAATGAGATTGCTGGACATTCTCTGTAGCAAAGGTCTCTCTTTTCTTAGGGTAAAAAGTGACAGCTTTAGTGTCAATTGTATTCAGGAACAGCAGTATAGAACTAATAAAGACTAGGACGTGATGCTGCGTTGTTCCAAAAGCTCTTAAAAACTATTTTCCAAGATAATTCCTATGTTGATCTTCAGTGTCTTAGATATCAGACAGTGGAAGAATTATATATTTATGAAGGAAAGAATTAGATGGAACTACAGAACTCAGCTTTTCTTTTAAAAAGCTGTGTTTTGCAAATAGACGTAAAAGCAATTATCCATAAATGCCTAGGTATGGTTTGTTTCCGGAAAGCAATCAGCTATAGATCCTTTCTCTTCTCACTTCATTTCTTACATAATTTTGAGAAAACAGTACCCTTTTTCTAAAAAATACCACACAGCTGCAAAATTACTGAGATTAGTCAATCTCCAAAAAGTTCTCTTAATGTAAAATTTTGTTTTTACTTTCTACTGGGTATATATTCTTATCACTGAAAGGGTATTGTTCAGCCTTCAGTTGAGCTAAGGTTCAAACTTGTTTAAGTTTCACCCTTATCCAAAAGTTTGTTGGTTTCCTGTATTGTTTATAGTGTAAAGAAAGCTCTCTGTGAGCTATGTATGTTGTTCTGACCCAGCAGGTAGTAGTGCATATGAAAAACAGGTGTCCTTAGCCAGGTGGTTTTATAGTGGTGTTGTGTACTCCCGTTTTCTTTGGCAATGATTGAGATAGATGTTTTTGTTCTGAAAATGAGTGGGGCTATCCTGCAAGAGACACTGGAAGGTTCTGGAAAGTCATTTTCTACCTTTGCCAGGAGAGGTAGAAAAACAGATCATCTTCAAGAGCCTGTGTAATCTACCTGCTATATGCCTGCTTTCATATATGTATTGTATGGGAAAATAAATAAATTTTTCCTGTTTTAAGTTGGTGTGCAGGGTTTTCTAAAGATTCCTTGTATAAGTCTGCAAATTTCTAAGTGGAGTCAATAATCAAAAAATGTGACTTGTGCTGCTTGCTAATTAGGAGAGAAACGGGATACAGCAGTGGCAAAATTTAAAATCTAGCTCATTATGCACTAAACTCATAAGTTAATATTCAAAATATATTGGAATTTTAGCTTACTTTTGCTAGTTACATATTTTACTGTGCAGTCTATTAAGTAACCTTATGTGTCTTATACATTTTAATCCTCTAACTTTGTCAGTTTAAAAACTTCTAGAGCCTTTACAAGAAAGAAGAATGAAGTAAAAAATTCAATTTCACAAGCTGGTTAAACAACAGTTCTAACAATAGCTTAGGAAAGTTAAAAGGACAAAGGAACCCATTACTGCTCTGATTTGGAAGGGAACTGTCAGTGAGTAAGGGAGAGTGCATATTGAAGGACCAAAAAATAGATGTGAAGCCTTCATATGTTTCTTCATCATGTTATATAATGATTTACAGTTTTATATGGATGAAGGGATATTCTTTGTTGTTAGCTTAGCTCTTTTGCATTTCAGTCAGCACTTTAGTATTTGATTAATGAATCCTGGAGTTGGGCTTTATCATTTTTGCATACTTGTGGAGAAGGGACCAGAACACTTTCTCAAGAGGAGAAGAAAAAACACAAAGATAATGTGTTCTCTAGATACATAATATAAATAATATCTACAGATAGATACTTCCTCTATGGTAATCTAGGAAAATAGGTTTTATGTTTTTACTTTTTTTTTCCTGGGGATTTATTGCTGCAGAGTTGAGAACTGAGTAGAACACAACACATTGGTAACCATTTATAACAGCTTCCACACTGTAACTCTCAATGAACTGCTTTAAAATTCTTTTAGAACTTTGAAGAAGGTTGTACTTTGGTCCCAGATGAAGCCTTATGATTTTAGGGATGATATGATTTGTGTGAACTAAGGGAAGGAGCAAAAGATATATAATGGATATTTGTTTGGAAAAATATCCATCTGTGCAACTGTCTACACTTCAGCATTTAAATAAATAAGTGGAGGACAAACTAACCTACGTATAATGCATTACTTATCTTTTTACTTGTTGGGTGTTTTAGTTACAATTTTTTGAATTGCATTTTTAAAAGTTTGTCCATAAAGTTGCTCTAGGTGAGAATTAGCCTATTAGTGAGTAGTGCTGCTGGGGTAATACAAATGGTGTCATCAAGCATCTGTTTGGGCATGCAGCTCCAGTGTTGTCACTGAAACTATAAGTCAAAAAATGTTCCTTATTTGACTAAATAGAACTTATTTTTTGAATGTTTGTCACTTTTTTTTCTAATTGCTATTTACTGTGGCTGGAGACTGTTAGTAATGAAGACAAATCTTATATCTTTCTTTAACTCTTGGTAACTGGCCAGTGCTCCTTTCCACCTCTGGACTGGGGATGTACAGTAGGAGAGACCCAATAACTTTTGATAATTACCTAGTTAATTAAATGGTACTGAAGTGTTACTCTATTGCATTCCTTTTCAACTGATGAATTATGAAAATATTAAACTGTTTTTTCATTATGCACTTTTTTGGGTGACTCAATGTGTGAATGCATTTGTCAGTCGAATTCTGAATATCATGCTATGCTTTATCTCAAGCACATTTTAAGGAATCTTTGTGTTTTTGTTCAATTACACAAGTGTCAAGTCTCTGAGGGGAGGGAGCACAAGACTCATGTTTCTGTTATTCATCACATGCTCTCCTGCCACACTGCAAGCATCCTGAATACTGGCAGCAAAAGGCTGCTATCTCAGCGCCCTTCTGTGAGCCCATGTGTGAGGTGCACTTGGGTGGAAAAGGAAAGATCTGCAAACCAAAGAGGCGTGGGCATCGAGAACTGGGTGAGAGGCAGTAGGGCTGTGCAGAAGCACAGAGAGAGCCTCAGGCCTCAGCTCTCCTAGCTGCATGACCTGTAGCCCAGGGCCAGTGTCTTAACGTGGGCCGATGCAGTGTTATCACTGAACTGGTTTGCCCATCCCCGTTGTTTTGTCTAACACATGCACCTTCTATGCTTCATTCCAGCATGCTTTGGAGAATTGCTTTTGGGCTTCGAGCATCCTAGTCTGGTGGGAGGTATCCCTGCCCATGGCTGGGGGGTTGGAACCGAGGTGACCTTAAAGTCCCTTCCAACCCAAACCATCCTGGGATGCTGCGATTCTATGAAATCCTCTATTGTTGGCTGCCACTTTAAATAGAGCCAAATGTTAAACTGCAGTACTTGCGAAGTTAATACAGCTGTGCAGTTAAAAATGTTATTATTTGAATCTTCTAAACTCTCCCACGAACCCCATTTGGCAAGCGTATCAGCTGGAGCACTCATTATTTTTCCCTGTTCTTACACAAATGAATTTGTAAGATTTTACCCCATCATGGTGCCCTGAAGGTATCTACTTCACTCTCCAATCAAATACACTTTATCAGTCAGTTAGATAGTTGTGGATAGTTGAAATGGTCAAAAGACATTTGACTTTTTTTTTTTAATCACAGTAACAAAACCCACAAAAAATATCTTAACTATGTTGTGGCTCACTGTGTTTTCTGCCTAGGAGAAAAAAGTGCTGTTTGTTTATCTCATTAAGGTTGACATTTACCTCCAACAGCTTAAGAGCTGTTGCTCTCTGTATGAACACCTTGGTGAACAATCTCAGTTTTGAAGCTAGTCCAAATGAGGATGGCTGAGTACAAAACGTACAGTCAGTTATAAAGCACAATTTCTTTTGATTGGATGATCTACTTCTGAAAGTCAAAGAGATGATGAGTTTTACATTGGTATAACAATATACAGTTGTATGATTGGATTAAAAAAGTATTGTCATTAAAAATGAAAGTCGAACGTGTTGATTTAGTCATTTGACTTCCAATGTGTGCTCCAAATCACTGCCATCTTCTGTGCAGACCAGGCTGGTAGGACAACTTCAACGTTTATTTTAACACTTTGAGATAATCCATAGGATGTGCATTCAGAAATGTTACCTCAAGCTTCAACTAACAAATGAAAATGACATTTGCATAATCAAAGATAGAAGGCTCATCTCAGGGGAACCTTAATTTTATGCTCCTGATAGTGACTATGAAATAAGAATTTTTGAGCTGAGATACGGATTTCTCATAAATGCTCTAATTTTTGACTTTATAATTGTATAAGAACTGTAACTTTGTAGTGGATGCAAGGGCTGCTTCTTTAGTGAATAATCATAGTATCATAGAATCATTTAGGTTGGAAATGATCTCTAAGATCATCAAGTACAACCACTGATATAGCAGTGCCAAGTCTGTCACTAAGCCATGTCCCTCAGCAGGACATCTACGTGTCTTCTGAATACCTCCAGGGATGACGCATGATGATACGTTTTTAATGGAGCATGAAGAAGAAATATCTTGAAAGCTGAATAAACACTAACATGATTTTTGAAAATATGTAGTTCTTGAAGCTGTTTGTCATATTTTTATTTTCTTAAATTAAGATTTTAATCAAGCCTTGATTTATGGGAATCAGTAAGAAAAGCTTTAGAGACAGATGTTCAGGTGACCTGCTGCTAGGAATTCTGTATCTGCTGCCTAGATAGTTTTTTTAAATTTTATTTTTTCTTTATTTTTATTATTGTTTCTTTTACTTCTTTATTCTTATTATGTTCTTAAATAAAATAGGAGCAGTATTGTTAGTAGAATCTTCTAAGAAAATCAGTTTTTTCTTTCCTTTTAATTAAATAATAGGAAACTATGCTATTAAACATGTCTTCTGTAAATATGACAGACCCAATTCTTTTCTGGTGTAACCGGTTGCATTTTAACAGCAGTAATGCCCATCTGCTTCACAGGGATTCTTGGCAACTTCTGTGCACTAAAAGTTATAAATGCTTCAAATGATACTACAAGTTGTATAATTTTGGTTTACTGAAGCCTGTATTGGAACACACTGTTCTAACATGCTGTAAGTAGATATAATATGTATTTATATAATTTTTTTAAGCTTGGCTCTGAGTTTTCTCAACATTTATGATTAAATAATAAATCTCTTACTTGCAGTCTCTGGCATTCAACACAGAAAAGTGGGCTATTCTAGAATTCACGTACAAAGTGTAAAGTATTATTTTAGGGGGATCATGTCTTTAAATGGGATATTTTAGTTTATTGTCCAGTTAGATGCATTTTATAGTTCTGTTCGTCATGATGAAAAATCAGATGATAGGAATGTTTTGGCATAATTATTTTGACCTTCCAGGTTTTGCACTACTATCTGTAATATTTTGGTGGAAAAACAGGAAGATAAAAAGTGTGAAGTTTAGGAAAAACAGTAAGAGAAAATGGATGCTTTTTAAAAGCAAAGCAAATTACAGAGACTCTGAAGTCAGCCTGGTAAAAGGACTTTGTTCACTAGTTTGTAAGCCACGTACATGTGTTTTTGTCTTGATAGAAGAAAAACTTCTGAAATAGTTCCTCTTATGATTTATCAGTTGCTAATAAAGCACTGTGGAACTCTGGACAACTGTGAACAGGTATTTTTTTTTTAGTATTACAGTGGAATTTCACCCTTTAGCAAAGAAAATTATAAAAATTAGTGCAGCTTATGACCCTAAAAGAAACATTATACACAAAGATACTGACTATATTGGGGCCCTTTGAAGATGAGGGTCGAAGAAAGGAGATGATCCGAGTGTCATCAAGGAGCAGTGCAAGCGTCTGCTGTGACAGAATAGCAGGGTTAGAGCATGTAAAGGCACTAACAAAAGAGTAACTAAAAATGCCATTCTTTTCGAATTAACTCTTTGCTACTAGTTCTGCTATAGGTTTATAAACAAATACGAGCTAACAAAGTAAGGAAGGAATTATCCTGCTGCAGAGAGGGAAAGCGTTCAACAGGCAAAAGCAGAAAAGTGGAAGCTTTGAATGTCTTTTTTGGTATGCCTACACTAAGTAGGTCCCCTCTGAGTGGGTAACTAACATAGCTGACAACAGTTGGAAGTCCTTAGAAGGGATATCTTTTGTAGATTTCTGGAAATGTCAGGCACAAGAAGTCCACTTAGATGAAGTATTAGGGATGACAGAGTATCCTTCTGTTGTTTTTCCCTGCCCTAGGAAACTACTTGGTGAGGCACTGAGTCAGATGGACCATTGTATAACCATTCCTAGACTGTAAAAGGGAAAACGAAATGGAGGATTTAGCCTTTGCATGCCTGATGATAGGGATGTATGGATGTCAGGATGCAAGATAATTCTGGTTGGAAGATTCCTCAGGAGGTCTCCAGTCCAGCCTTCTGCACAAAGCAGGGTTGGCTATGGTCAGACCAGGTTGCTCAGGGCTTTATCCAGTAGGAATCCCAAAGGTTCACAACAGCACAGCCTCTCTTGGCAATTTACTCCACTGCCTCACTGTCCTCCTGGTGGAAAGGTTTTTCCTTGTACCTGAAGCTGTCTTGTTTATCCCTGTTGTCTCTTGTCCTCCATCTGTGTGCCATTGAACAGCCTGGCTCCATCACCTTGATGACTTCCCTGTGGGTACTGGCAGGCTGCTGGTAGTTTCCCCCCAAAGCCATCTCTTGCGCAGGCTGAACCTGCCCAGTTCCCACAGCCTCTCCCCACTGGGCAAGTGCTCTAGACCCATCTCGGTGCCTCACTGATTAACTTGCTGCATTTTATTGGTGTCCGTACTGGGGTTTTAAAGCAGGGTGCAGAATTGTAGGGGTGATCAACGAGCAGTGAGCAGAGGGGATAATCACTTCCCTTGCTCTCCTAGCTCTGGTCTTGCCAATGACCCTGGATGCCGTTGGCCTTTCTTTGGTGCCAGGGCACGCTGCGGGCTCCTGTGCAGCTTGCTGCCTGTGCAATAACAAGAGCCCTGGGACTTTTCAGCAGAGCTGCTCCTCAGCCAGACAATTAGTTGAAGCTTGGACACATTTTTGTGGGGTAGACCAAAAGTCATGTAACAAGTACATCGCAATGAGATAGGTTTTAGGTTAGACACGGGGGAAAGAAGAATCTCATGTGAGGACAGCAAAACATTTTGAATAAACTCTCAGATGGAGAGAGTTTTTATCTTTTGTCACTGAAGGTCTTTAATTACAAGTTAGAAAAACATCTTCTAGGAATGAATAGAAGTAGGTGATCCTGCTTGGGAAGATAAAACCTCTAGACAGTCACAGGAAGCCTTTTCAAGTCCTGTGATTTCACAATAGTCTGAACAGGAACATCACAAAAAAAAAAAACAAAACAAAATCTTTCTGAATAACAGCAGCTGTTTAAAGCTAATCTTGCATGAAATGAAGAAGTTCATATGAGTGAACACAGCTCTACATACCATAAGCTGAAGAAATGAAAACAAAAGAAACGGAGCAAAATATGTGAACATAGGTATCGCCATTTCTGCATTCCATTTCAACCTATATATACTAACTGAGGAAGTGTTGAAGTTCAGTTCTCATGCAAGGCTTGTGTAGCAGTATTCTTTCCTATTTTCCACAGTTAGTGACATTGCTTCTGTCTTTTCCTAGATCGTTATATTGTTCTTATATATCACTATTTGGTTATTGTATACAAAGTGTTAACATTTCACTGATATTTGAAGAAGAAATGACTGATGCCACTGGCAGGCCTAGAAATTACCACCTGTAGTTCTACATTGTTTCTCTTTATAATCTGCCTTTTAAAGATTTATTTCACAATCAGATTGGTTATATTGTCATCTTATTAAATCTTCTATGAGTTTATAACCTGTAATGCAGTGAATATGATTTAAATTGTACACATGATTATAATAAAGAGTACAAATATCATGGAGATCAAATAAAATCGAATTATATACTGGGCTTCTAGATGATTGTGTAGTTACTGTATTTTTTTTAAAGTTGATTACTAAGCAATAAATACTTTTTATTAGAAATTTTTATTAGAAATTGGGAGCAATCCTTCGTGTTATTTGTGTCCTTTTACGTGATAGACTTTAGATTATTTAGCACCAACATTTGTGTAGGAAATTACATATGCTATAAAGGAGAAGTATTTTTGACATGGTGTTTGTGTATGAGAATACAGAAATTAGCCTTGGAAGGACTTTTCTGCCCCCACCAGAAACCTAAACCCACCTGTCCTACATCTGCACATGTGTGCGAGGGACAGTGAGGACCTGACTTGCTACTGCTTTCCCTGCATGGTCACCATACATCGTATATTAATGGTTGTGTTTAGGTAAGCATTAGATAGTAACATCAAAGTAATGAAAATGTAAAATGAAGTAAAAATAAAAATGTATTTAACACCCCTGTTCCTTCCTCTGCTGCCCAAATACTAGTTCAAGTTAATCAATACAGATTTATTTTTTCCCCAAAGCCTGGAAAATCGTATAGTTTGAAGAAGCAGTGATAGATATTGCTTCTGCTCTATTTGTGTTCTCAGAAACACTTTAGTAGGAATGTATCTGAAAACCTTCCTATTTGCCATTTGAATATTCAAAAGGACAGACAAAATCATTGAAATATATAGTTACTGCTTTTGGGGACTTAATAAACCTTCTGTAATTTATACTAAATCTTTAGTTTACAAACCAAAGAACTTAATGATTAAGGGTATAGCTCTGTAAATATGTTATGTATGTGAATAATTGTCTCAGCATGAATTATCTTGCTGAACATATATACTATGTAGTTATGTTTATTTAACACCATAGATAAATGTACCTGAGTGTTTAATTTGTGGTACAGAAAGAAAATGCATAATTCATGTCCAGTACTAATGCAGAATCTTATTAAAAGACAAAATCAAAGAATTACTTGTAGGAAATAAGAAGTTAAGAATGCATTCTGTATTTGTGCATCTGTTCATACAGAATTTAGGCATGCTACTTGTTTTTATCAAGATAAAATGTGGAATTAAGACAGCTGTAGTGCTGTGAGGAGACTAATCCAAATAAAAGCAGAGAGCATCAATCTGTAGTAAAGCAAAATGGAGAGGAAAAAAAAAGTGATTGCTTTCTGAACCTCTCATGCAACTGGTAGCTATAGCTGTGTATAAATGAGAGCCTGTTAGGATTGTAAATACAGTTTTTCTCTCTGACATGTTTCCTGCTGGTTGCTTGGTTACCAGCACTTTGCCATGCATACATTCAAGATATTAGCTTATTTTTCTGTCTCCACACTTTGAGCTTTAATGAGAAGATACGTAATGAGAAGATACAGATTGGAAATAATGTTTTTATTTCTCTGTAGTCTCCTATTAATGGTTAAATGGCTTATTGTCCTAGAAGATTTTAAAGTAATTATGCTTAATTTATCAAATTTCATATGGAAGACTAGAATGTTCTGCTATATATGAATTATTCTTTCAGTTAAAAAATAATAATAATAAAAAATTGGAGGAAACCCAAGAGAGGAGAGTTTATCATTTCTGCTGTTTCAGTTTTTAATGTTTATAAAAATAACAAAATGCATTGGGGATGGTGAAAGAGTAAAACTAGAAGACAGTCTTAAAGTTACCAATTTTTTTTTTTCACACTGGGGCAGTTGAGAGAGAATTCTGTTCTTTCCAATTCCAGTCTTGCACAGTATTAAACTTCCAGCATAGTTGCTTTATAGTTGAATCTGAAGATTCCACCTGACTTAGGTACAAAAAGACCCCTTGCATATGATTTCAGGAAATTGCCACGATTTTTGGAGAGTTCTTACTAACAAAGGTACTTCTGTAAAGTTTTATCAATTTGACGTGTCCATATTTTAAAAAGTTTCTTTCATTTTAAAATATATGTGTTAATTTATTTTCAGACCTACACACCAACCAGAACAGATATAATTTCTTCCCACAATGTTATCATCCTTCCCTTTTTCACCCTCCCCTCCCTTTTTTGTGGGTTTTGTCTTCTGGTAATGGTTAAATGGACAAAGGAAATTAGTGCTGTTCTCCAGTATATGAACAACTTATTCGTGTTTCTTTCTTCTGTCCTTGTTTGAAAATATATTTTCATGTTCAGTAGAATCCATTCATATAGTAGACATTATATTACTTTCCTAGTTAGGAATTTGTGTAATAGGCATTTGTGTAATGGGTCACACCCAGAAAGCATGCATCCATTTTGGACTAATTTCATGTGTATCAGAGTCTTCAAGAGCTATGGCGAGAACCATGCTGTGATTTTCTGCTTTTGAGAACTCTACCCTTTGTACAAATTTAACTGCATTGCTTGTAACTGTCCTTATGCAGTCTGTGTGCCCCTCTTTCATTTCATCTATAGCCATTCTTTATTAGTTGCAATGAAAGAACTGAATGACTTACTATAAACTGTCATCATTACCTTTCTAGTGGTGGGAAGGGTCTTTGTCATTTTTCCTCTAACTTATCCAGTGCATATCGTTAGTGTCACTATGTGTCACTCTGTAGTGATTCTATTACTTTCTAACTTTCAAGTAAGTGGAGTAAGGAGTTAAACAATGCAGATAAAGATTTTTTGTTATATTTATATATTTGCTTGTTTATAAATTTACGTATTTACAAGTATGTACAAAAATTTACTTTTTTTTCTTTGTGCAAATGTACCAACTTACGTAT
This sequence comes from Anser anser, assembly GCF_964211835.1. NCBI lineage: Eukaryota > Metazoa > Chordata > Aves > Anseriformes > Anatidae > Anser > Anser anser. Next base: position 27,527,297 of record NC_139725.1, on the reverse strand, counting down.
TTCAGGATAGCCATGGAAGTAGGAATCTGGAAGTGGGATCATAGTTGAATAGATAAACAAGCATTTTTTTTAAAGGGTATGTAGAAGTTAATATTTATTTTGTATGTAGTGCACCTGATTCAAAAAGGCAAAGGTGTAAGCAAATTGAGAGAACTCTTTAAGTCAGTTGAAGATGCGTCAATAGCATGGCATGATGAAAACTAAAATCCAGACTTTTTAATCAGTCTTCAATGCATTGAATTATCCTTTCCTAAAATCTATTTTTCTGTAGATCTGAATATAGGTAGCCCTTTTATGATTTCACGAACATTAACGCACTCAAAGTCTATCATTTTAAAATAATTTGTATAGTTAATATGGTTTGGAGGATCAGGTGTTAGAAGAGTAGCGCCATAGTAGTGTTTTCTGAAATAGGTTTTTCATTAGTGAACAGCAACTCAGATAAGATTGCATATTGAATCTTTGCAGTACAAGATTCTGAAAGTCATTTGAAAAATGGTACATCAAAATGTATTTTGGAATAAAGTAGTAGATCTTAGTATTCCAACCTGTTTCTAACAAGACCCTTAAATATTTGTGCATCTCGTTCATAAAAGCTTATAGAAATCTTCAAATGTTTCATCTGCCTTATATGGTTAAATTATTATGTATATGCGCATGCATGTATGCAAAAAGAAAAAAATAATAATTTGTACTGTGCTTTATTTGTCAGTAGGCCTGTGAATTTTTCCAAACTGTAAACTTTGAGCTTCCTATTTCATAAAAGTATCTTCTTTTGTAGGTTAGTGCAGATGTGTTTATGACACTCTGCTTTCAGAAATTAGTCCCATCTTGAGACTTTCCAAAAAACCTTTTTGTTCTGTTCTAAATTCCATTTTCAAAGGTGCACCCCCCCCTCGTCTTTCATCCCCCTGAATACTCAGTTATTCTGAATTAATGGCAATAGAAAAGTGAATGTAAGAAAAACAATTTTTCAGAATCTCAAAGTATCTTCTTAAAAGGTACACTTCTTGCTAAATCTGCCAGACACTTTAAAATATACTTCAGAGTAAAAAATTGCATTTTTAGAATGCTTGAAAAAATGCATGCAAAAGGTCACTCCTTTTAAGAGAAAAAGAAGACAGTAAATTTCTTTAAGTGCATTTTGCTCTGTCTTAATTTTTTCTCTCTCTCCACAACAGCCATCTCTCTCTGATGTTTCTTCAGCAGCTAAAAGAAATTTTAAAATTGGCTACCTAACACATTTACTGTCCTTCATCTCTTATGACTACATGTATTAGCCCAGGACCATACAAAAGAATCACTTCCAGGCTGGAAGACAATTTATCACAAATGTGAATAAATTCTTCCACGGTGAGCAAGCTGATTTTTTTTTCCTATTTATACTTAGTAAAAGATTGATGTGTATTAAAGTACCCAAGGAATCGATCACTGGATTAGGATTATGAAGTTTCATTGTCATGCAACGTAAAATCGTACGTTTTCTCTTTAAAGTTAGGAAATTCTCTAAAATAAAATTGAAGTATGTTTAAACACCCTTCTAGAATCTGTCAGGAATAATATAATACAGGATTTTTCTGGGGAAAAGGAAAGATGGCTTCTGCAAAAGTGTGAAAAAATAATAATCATCTTGTAAATTGTAATTCCATCATGTTAAAACTTTAAATTGAATTAAAAATGTTCTTCTGCCTATTTATGAGGCAAAAATAAAATTAATTGTATTACTTTCTCTTTCACATTCTAAGATTTGAAGAGTATTTTCAGCAAAAGAAAGTGATTTTCAGTACTCAAGGCTGAGTCAAGTACTAATTTGGAGCTTTATGGTTATCTATGTGTGTATTGACGTCTGATGTTCTTTAATTGCTGTAGTGCATTCAGTTACAAACAGAATGATTAATTAGGACTAATCCAATGTACTATTGATATCATATTAACTTTCAAGGGAAATTTGTTAAAGAAAATAGTGCAAATTTTCTAAATGAACTAAGTAAAGCCTATTTTATAAGAGCAATAAGATAAAGACAAACAAAACAAAACAAATATCCCTCAGAAATAGTAGCTCAAGCTGAATTAAGCTTTTATTTAGAGCTCCTTACTTTGCAGTTCTTAGAGGTCTCAAAATGCTGTCTCCAGTGGTTTTCAGCAGCGAAAAGCACAAAGTTGCTTTGCAGAATGCAAGCTCAGCAGAACGAAGAGCAGTTAGCCTGAAGGCAGAGGAGAGGCTGAAGTGAACATAAAGCCTTCTTTCTTTCCTCCAATTCCTTAGTTTAATTTCTGCGTTGCCATCTGTGTTCAGATAAACAGTTGACTGAAATGTTGATCTTAATGAAATTGGAGAAACAGGAAATTCACATTGTAGTTCTGGTATTAATTTTTAATGCTAGCTTTATCTTGAGGTTTTTGAATGTGTTTGCATGGCTGATCATGCTTCTGAGTGTCTATCTGAAAGAGACACATAGAACAAGCCTAGTCTTTGCTTCTCTGTTATTTTAAAAATGTTTCCTAGTGGGTCAAGTTTGTAGTTCCTGTACTTGGTATTATGTGTGTCCAAACAGGTATCAGTGAAATTCCCCTGGTGTAGGTTTAGTTTTCTATTTCTAAGATTGCTTATATGTCAGAGGCTGCTTTTAAAGACTGTAGTAGAAAAATTTAAAATTAAATGCTCCCTTCTGCAGCCCCTTAATTTCAATGTCAATGATGGTAATAGCGGAAACAATCAGTGCCATTTCCTCTGTCCCCTTTACAAGCTTAAGAAAAATATATGTTACTAATTTTTTTATATAATGCATTTTGCAAACTAATTTACTGGATGCAGTAGTACAAATAATCCTTTAAATAGTATTATATATTAAAGGATGCATTCTGCCACCTTCATTCATAATAAGTTATGCCTTAATTCGCAAGCAATTCCTTTGGACCACCATAATGGTAGAATTCCACTTAAGGCAGAACCTGTTCATTTGTTTTCTTTGTGTTTTACTTGGATAATTTTAAATTTATGGTTCTGCTTTATGTGCTTTCATATAAGTAGCTGTGTATAATTAATGGAAGAGTTAGTTTCTTAGAAAATACAATCATCTGATTTTCTGAGATTGTCACATGAACCCTTTTAGCTTGTTTCCATACTCTTTCTCCCCAGTAGATACTCTTTGCTCCCCACTAGGTACTTTCTTCATTTTTGCACATAGAGGAATAGAACACGTGTCTAAAAGGCTAACAGTAAAAGAATCCAAAAGAGGTAAAAGTGAGTTATTAAACAGTCCGGTATGACCTCTAAGTCAGTCAAGTAAGGCAATAATAGCACATTTTCTAGTCCCCCCTGCCCCATTTTGTTCATTATTTGTTCTGTAATAACATCTATGTGTATCACAGTAAGATTCATTAGAAGATAAATTCCTCTCCCTGAAGACTATATGAACTAGGTATTCAGAAATGTAGTACAGTAAAGTTCCTACCAAACTCAGACAGTAACTGGGAAACACAAGGTATAATAATTAAATTAAGAAGTAAATGGGCATTAAGTTGTCAAAAAAGTTCGGTTGTTTTTCTGTGATCTAGTTGAAAATTTTCGTGAAGGTTATGGCCCTCTGTCATATCTTAATGATTTCATTTTAGAAAGTCATTAGCATGAATCAGAGTAAGCAGAAGACTGTGTAGTCAGCCCAGGATTTGACAGTGACAAGGAACTTCTTAACAATACTGTGAGATAATACCCTGGTAACAAAAAGGGTCTTTTCTGAAAGCTCTTCTTAAAAACAGGTTTTCCTATGCAAGAAAAGTAATACTTTTTTTTTTTTTTTTTTAAATTCTCTTTCTATGTGCTCCTTTTCTGTTCCTAGCAATTTGTCCAGACAGTTTTCAATCCACGTCATTACTGGTTTAGACTTTTTAAAATTTGCTGTTTACCCTGCTGGTTGCATTTTTTTTTTTTTTATTTTCGTGAATAAGAGGCTGAGTTTTAGTTGTCGTTCCTCTGGTAAATGCATTCAGGAACTCGTCTTTACCTGCTGGCTAGTCACAAAACTTGGACCTTCTTATGTTCAGAAGCTTCACCCCTGCCATAGTTAATTGAGATGTTCCAAATAGATCAAAAGTTATTGGTAGGTATATCTCATAAACCATTTTTCCTTAAGAGATACATAACTAAATACATCCCCAAATGAGCTAACTCAGTATATGGTTTTCATGCATTTGGTGCTTTTTTGGTGTTATATTTTTGTGTGATCGTTAAATGTGTTGCATATACATTTTTAATATGCTATTTGTCTTAAACTTTTAAAATAATTTCTTCCTGAAAGATCAGTATCCTCTGAGGACAAATCTGTGTATAAATTGGTTATTGCTCCCTGAAAGTGTAGTGTAAATTGTTTTAGTTACTTAAACCATCCAAAAGGTTGTAAGGAAGAAAAAGCTCACAAGTATTTTAGGAATAATAGGGAGCTGAATCCTAGTCACATCATTAGTATAGCAAGCTATTCCAGCCATATATCCACTGATGCTGTTAATTATAGCAAAAGATACTATCATTTTGGGGGGGATTGGTAGAAAAATGGTCTCCCTTTCCTTCACATCTGAGCTCAGTCCTGTAATAATTTCAGCTCGTGTTTGTTTATAAATTGTTTTCCATTCTTTCCTATGATAAGAATAAACTTAGGAGAATGTCAGTCATATTTATGGAAATGTATTTTTCACAGTCATTAGCCAGTGTTATCCTAGAAATAAGATGCAGGCTCATGAGTCTGAGAGAAAAGAACTTATAATGTTTCTGCGAAGATCGAGATAGTGAGAAGGCCATGTTTGGTGAGGCAGCTGCATGCCTTAGTCTTACTTTGTCCAGTTACAAAACTAATATCAACATCAAGTTATTAAATATGTTTTGTGGTTATTTTGTCACCCACGTGCTCAGATTATTTTGTTTTTGACAACTCTTGATTGACCCAATGGAGACATGTAGGGTTCAGGGGTAGGAAAGGAAGAAAAAAAAAAAAAGGTTAAAAAAAGAATGGCTATACTGGGACTCTTCTGTCTGAATTAGATTGTCATTTGAAGGGCCATCTTTTTATGATTTAGTGGAATATCGTTTATTCCACTATTCACTATTAATTGCTTAAAAAAAAAATAGAAAAAATTGTCATTTTGTTACAAGAGAAGGATGGGGACACATCAGAGAGGGATACTTTAATTATTTTCTTTGCTAATGCCAGCAGCTGAAAATGCTAGATTGCTGCCAGCTTTTAATAAGCCACTTAATAAGACTCAAATTTTGGGAGAGGATAGGCATGACACACCATGATAGAGGAGTAAAATGAAAAACGGATCATTCAAGCTAGCTCAAAAATTTCTATTTAAAACTGCAAACGTTATTTCTAGCTCCATTCTTGTATTACTGTAAAATCCCTGAAAAAGTACTGGCACATATTAATAAATACTGGAAAGCTTAGTTCTATATTTTTAATACTCTGTTTTGAGGTTGTTTTGAAGTACAACAGAAATTAAGGAGTAGAAAGGCTTATATTTTCCTTTTGAAAAGCTCTGCCAGCAGATCATAAACTAGATCTTTGGTACTTAGTTACCGCCATCCCATTTCTCTATACTAATAATGATATCAGGACAGTGCAAATTAAGACTGTAAACATCATAATCCTGGTAGTTTTTTCAGTACAGAACAGTCTTGTTGCCATGCTTAATTATAATGTTCTGGTTAACTCTCCTAGTCAGCCATCGTACCACCATAGCAGAAGCAATTAGTTACTTTTACTGGACAATGTCCTCTTTTTTAATAGAATTGCTATTGAACTGATTTCTGGTTAATGGTGCAAGAAATAGCAAGGTTCAGGGGTTTTCTTTTTAGTACAGAAAAATACTATATTTGCTGCTATACATTAAAAATCACAAGGTTTTCTAGACTTTTTTTTTTTTCTCCAGTCAGAATTTTAAATGTTTTCTCCTACCTGGCTTTTGTAGTTTTTTTTTCTTTTTTTTTTTTTTTAAATCATGATGTGCTTATCCATGATTGCATTGACTGCATTGACTACATTTACCCTTAATTAGTGGGTGTTTATTTTTGAATACGGTTACATTAGGGAGAGCTTAGACTCATTTCTGCCCATCAAATTCAGTTGATATTGGACATTGTATCCAGAAGTTCTTAGATACTGAGAGACAGACACCCACCCACATGTGCATATTCCTTCTGTATGTTTCATTTCTTTGGGATACCAAACTAACACCTCTGTCAGTGCAGAGGAAAACATAAAAGTATTCCTATGGTTGAAAAATCAGAGTTATTCCAGAGGGAGCAAGTCTTGACAATTTGTGTTTGAGATTAGAAGAACAGGGAAAGGCAAGGGAAATGCACAAGAAATTCCTATTGCTGTAGTGAAAGTTTGATATGTCATGTAGGATTTTTAAAGAGAACTAACATTTTTTTCACACTCAAAAAGCTGAAATCAAAGGGTTTTGTGGCAGTAGACAGCACAGCTTTCGCTCATCTAGTGATGAAACAGGATTGTATGTTGCATCTATCCCTTGGTGATGGAAATGAGCTGTCTTTTTGACAGGTTTGACTTCAGAGATGATTATGCACCTCTAACCTTCATTTTGTATGGATTAGAACTTAAAATTAATGTGGTCCTGCGTAGCCAGTTATAACTGGTTCCCTTGCTACAGAAGTTAAAGACAGATACTCCATCCAGAGGTTTCGGTTTGGGTATCAGATTCAGTTAATACCTGTAATAATGTCTTTGAAATCCTGGTTATGGTCAATGAAGCAAGGGGACCTTTGGAAGTGGAACAAGCTAGAAAAAGAATCCAATTCCATGTAACTACCTTAAAACTGTACCTCTATGTGCACATACTCACAAATTAGGGGGAGAGGAGTTGCTGACAGTGGGCGTAATAAAGGCCACAAAATACTAAACAATACTAAAAGCTAATTTTAAGGGAGAGCCCTGGCACAGATGACTGCTCTCCATAGCAAGTATTTTATAGAGCTTGTGGTATTTGTAACAATAAGGTTTTGTAAGTATTAGGACAAGACTACTGTATGACAGCACAAGCACTTTACAGTATTTTCAGCTATAAATAGTTTTATCCGTGCACAGCCGTGTTACTTCTGCAGCACTATAGGTGATACTATGTAATTAATGTACCTGATAAAAAAATATTATTTTAACAAGGCCTTGATTTTTCCAGGTGTGGAGTATTTGTATTATGGAAGAGGAAGACTTTAGGATAATGTGTTCTTAGAGTGTCTTGCTTTTAGAATAAGTGTCTGTGCCAGCCTACACACAGATACTTAGAGCTGTTTAATGGTAATTGCTTTCTCCCATGAGGCTCATTGGCACAGAAATAGGAACCTTCATGGCTAACCCTCATTAAAACAAATAGATTAATTTCTGCCTAAAATGAAAGACCTCTTTTTAATCATTCAGCATCATGCTATTTAGAAAAATGTTCAATTATTAAAAGGCTGCTGTAATGTAATGAACTGCAAAGGCTCTGCACTATATTATTTTTTTTAAATCCCAAGTTTTTTCTTGATATGTGAATTCTAGCAATTCCTTGTATTCCTAGCAAAATCTTGTATTCCTCAAACTACCTAAGCTTTCATCTTATTGTTGGATGATGATTTAAATCTTAAATTTGACCCATACACTTTATTAAAAAATTGAAATTAAATTAAAATACATCTTCTGTAGAGTATTAAAAAAAATAATGGTGAATGCTTTCATCGATCTGTCTCGTAACTTGATGAGCAGTGCTTCTTGTGAAGTAGTCTGCAGGAGACTGCAGTCTACTTCCTTATTTATACAAAGGAGGAATGTAAACTGTGGGCGTCTCGATAAAGGCAGGAGAACTAAATAGAGGCAGGTGTTGGAGGCGGTTACGGCTACGTGTACGGCTGCCTACAGACAGCCTCTGAGTGGTCCTGATGTGAGCCAGCTGCCTTCCAGAAGCCACGTGAGCAAATGAAATGTTGACCATGTGTTTGGTGTGGGTGATGCCATTAAGTGATTGTTTATTTTAATGTTAGACTTGAATCAGAGGAATACCAGGAAAGATTAAAAAGTATATAACAGTGTTTAACAGTAAACAATGTGTGAATAAAACAAAATTAATTAAATAAAATGAATGTTTGGTGATAAGCGTTACTTACATGGTTTCAGTTTACAAGATAAACCTGCTTTTTCATTTTGTGGACAGGGCGTGTGGTATCACACTCTACTTACTGCAGATAAGTATAGAAAAAGATCTCTGAGGTTTCTTATCTGAATGCTCTGGATCTATCTGTGCTCATGCTTTGTTAGTTTGGGTAAGCAAAGCTTTGAAGTGAATCTTGCAGTCATCCCTCCTTACTATGGTTTGGACCACTTGGTTAATGTATGGAATTTTTTCCCGTTAGAACATCCCTACTCATAGCAAGGCCTTCACTGTAGACTTCTGAAGGAAACTTAGTAAGGTTGTTTGGGAAGTTACCAAGCTTTTCTTTCTCGTGTTTAGCTTAACAAATAGGAAGCTTTAAGAAGAAAAATTTTTGTTGAGAAGGTGTTCCCAGTTCTGATGGACTTGATTTTAGGTTTCAGGATGTACTGATTTCAGCAGGTTTACTGTATTTGTTGATCTATCTGAGGAAGGGTGGGATTTTGTTTGTATTTTCTGGCTGAGACACCAATAGCCGTGTACAACTTCAGTTTGTTACCAAGTTGCTTCTTAAACAGACATGATGCTTACTTTCTTAAGCTGCATAGTTTTTAGAACAAAGCTGCTTGCCTCTCCCACATGCAGGGAGTCAGCTTAAGTCTGTCCTTTTTCTAGGAGAAGACTTCCACCTCAGTTGACATCTCAAGCTGTCTTTTTGAAAGACATGGTTCTCTTTAAAAATAATAAGTCTCTCTTGACTGTAATAAGATGTCTGCCTGTATAATTTTGCATATTATTTAATTTTAGGGTGTCTGACTGATATTTTATTGTATTGTATGATAGAAAATTTGTATAAATAAAACTACACAAAAATTTAGCAGTTTGGTATCACAAAAATTAGCGAGGCATCATAAAGATAATTGCAAGCATATAGGCTGATGAAGGATATTTTTACATGATTTGTACTTGCTTTCTGTTGTAAGGTTTCAAGCTTCTTACTAAATGGTGTTTTTATGTTCTTTTCTCTCCTTTCAGCTGACTTTCTGTGCATATTCCAGGCATTTTGATATGGCAATCTTTTTGTTACTATATTTTGAAATTAAAAGAGAAGAAATACTGCAACGTTTATTTTTAATAGGATGATGATGATAAGAGTTGTTTAATTCATTGTTCTGATGGGGCACTGAGTTTCTTAAGTTAGTTGCAAGGACAGAAAGCTGATTGAGAAACAAATTTAAGTGAAAAGGAAAGAAAAGTTTCTGTGGACTGGAGGATTACCAAGCCAAACAGTATCATTCCAAGCAGTAACCCTGTTTCTGTATCAGTTGTGCATGTGCTGAAAACAAAAAAATTGTGTGCATTTGTTCTAAATTTTCCAGAACAGCATTTAAGTGAAAATTTTTGCATGGACGAAATAATTTTTATTCTTTAAGTTGAAACTTTGCATTACTGAGACCAAGATATATCATAAGTGGAGGGGATTTTTTTTTTTTCAGCATGATAAATCTAGTAGCAAAACTGATACCACAAATATATATATTTGTAAATACTGTGACTATTGAATCCCTGTGTGCAAAGAAATTAAATTTCTTTAACCAGGAGGACATTTCTGAGAGCTCTGTTAGCAAACGTGCTATGTTTTCATATAAAATGTGTGCCTCCTTTACACAAAATGTGTCATCTGAAAACTTCACATTCCTTAACTTTCCTGTAACTAAAGCCAGATAATACTTTTTTGTTATAATCTCTGTGCTCAATTTTTCATTTAATTGTCTCTAATATCTTTAAAAGGAACGCAGTCACCCATCTGATATTTTTTGTTCTGGTTAAGGACCATATTTCAAACTAATTTACAGTTTGAATGCAGTGAAAAATGGTTTGTATAATGGTTTGCTGATGAAAGTGGTGTATTCTCTTGAAGCCTGGTAGCTGTTCTCATTAAAGCTCTTTGTAACAGTTCCTGTGCTCTCCTTACAATGTTTTTAGTTTCCTTCTAGGGGCATATAATAATTTGAAGTTAAGTTTACAAGGCAGTTTCATAGTCTTCCGAAAGTAAACGATATCTTGTCTGGTAAAGTTAGTAGCCCCATAGTAGTTTTTATTCTATAAAAAATGTTACTTTGTTGGTTTTACAAATATGTTCTTACTTTATATATTAAGGTAAATCATAGAATCAATGCTTATAATAGTAAAAAGAAATAATAGCAATTGATTAAAAGGACAGTTATAAGATTAGTATGGAAAGCATTCAGAAGATAGAAATTGCCTAAATTAATATTACTGTGTGACTATGGCAAAGCCTTTAATAACCTGAAGATATGTAGATTTTACTACATAATGTTTTTTTCCCAAAACAACATGTTTTTGTTCCATTTTCCTCCCCTTCATCCTTGAAAACACACCAAGAAATTCTATTTAATGGCTCAAATTCCCGTGCATGGCTACTCTGCCCCAGTTTTGTCAGAAAAACATGTTCTGAAATATTTATCTCTCTCTCTCGCCAAGGATTCACAAGTGAATGCTTTGCTCTAAGGCAGTAGGCTGAGGAAGAGGTGTTAGTAAGCGAGAGGTGGCTGCAGTAGTTGCGCTGTGCGCGTTGTGCTGACTTCATCACATGCAAAATGCCTTCAAGCCCATTTCTTACATGGGCTTTTATCTTCAGCTTCGTAAATGTACGTACTTTCTCAGAAAAATCTTTTCATTGTGAATAATATTCTCAGTTTCAAAGTGAATGGATTTTTTCTTATTAGTGAGTAATGTTGCTTTCAGACCTCCATTTCCAAGAAATTGAGCTTGTTGGATTTTTATTTCTTCAGTTTCAGACACAAAAATGAAGGGACTTATTCTGGTCTTCAGTGGAGCTAGAGAGTCCTGCTTTACCGTGGTTTATTGTTTCTCTTGGTCGCTCCTGACAGTGTGTATCCACTTCTTGTGCTGTGCCACTTCCGTTGCTCTGTGGCTGCTGGCTAAAAGGGCAAAAATTGAAACTGGCAAACCAAAAGCAATGCTTTTCTGGTGGTTTGGCAAGGTGAGGCAGCTCGGTCAGGATTCAGCGTGAGGGAGGAGGTGCAGCCACACAGCTAGGACCTGAGTGAGAGGAGGTGAGAGTGGACTAGCTCCCAGAGCCAGGGGGAGCTCTATGATGCTTCCCTCTGTGGCTGTGGTGTGGCTGGATGGGGGCATGAGCAGCATCGTCTCCTCTCTGGCCTGGGGTAGATTCTAGGAGCCAGGTGCATGCAGGCGCTTCCTGTACGTTAGCCACTGCAGTGCTGAACACCGCCATTTATATTGTGCTGGGTGTAAGGAATGACAGCATGGGTTAGCACAAAAAAGCTCCAACGTAAACTTCACGTAGTAAATGTCTGTGGTACGGAAAGTTACCCGGTATTTTTTAAGAATGAAAATGTGGGATCATAAATATGACTAGGTACTTCCTGGAGTGAAGTGGCCTGGTTTGTGCCGGAGGTTTTAAGTTAAACTTGCCATTATATTTTGCATTGTCTGATCACTTCCTTCAGATTTTGCTACAACAAAATGTTATTTCTATTTTATCTACCTAAGGATGTTGTCTAAAGGTGATTGATGTGAGGGGAAGAGATTGGTCAGTACAGATTGCTGGGGTTTGGTTAGTTGTGGAAATGAAACTTCAGGACCCAGTGAACATTGTTTCAGTGGAAGTAGGTCCTTGTACATTTTTATGCACTTCTAAAAGCAGCTGCCTTGCAGAAAAATCTGTCTTTTGAAAATAAGATATTTTATTTTTAGGTATTATTCCTTAATTTCAGTTTCTGAAACTGTTTTTCAGACTTGAATATCTGTAAAACTGTATCACTTTTAACTAGTGTGTTTCTTTGGAATGATTGTTGTGTTCTTGTTTTGCTTGTGTTTGGCCATCTCTTTTAGCTTGTGTGTTTCTTTTGTGTGTGTGTGTGTCGTGTTTTTTTTTTTAACCATTATTGAAACTTTCATTGTAGTTCTGCAGATAAGTAGTTGCTCCAAAAGATATTAAAAAGTTATTTCATTTTTATACTTAGAGCCAAGCATTGCAACATACACAACTGAAAAAATAGAGGGGAGAAATGATAGAGCTTCTGTCACATAATTGACAGTTCTACTCTTGTTCTTACAGGAAATATTTTGCTCTGTTGGTACTTCATTGGTCTTCAATAACAACTGAAGCTTTAAGGGATTATTTTAAAGCAACATCTTATTGGAACTAAAGCTTAAGACTCGAGGTTTTATTTCATACATGTGCCATATGAGGACTACTGCTTTCTAGTTCTCCGAAAACTTGCAAGGGAAAGTATGTACTTTTCTGAGAGTAAACATCACAGCACAACAGCTTCTGTTTAGGTATATTTGTAAATTAAAGGATACTTTTTTTTTTTTCTTTTCATATCTGCTAAGGTTTGTTGTTGGTTGCATCAGGAAAATGCAGAGAAGAAAAAACATATTCCCAAATAGGGTAATGTGTACCTATTGGTGGTAGCTTGATGTATGTGATATTTTAAAATGAGAATGCAGCAATACAGTGTTTTTGTGTTTTTTTTTTTGTTTGTTTTGTTTTTTTTTCTCCCCATGCTTTATAAGAATAGTGTTCACATTTTGTCTTAGGTTATTTTCAAAAGTCTTACAAGAAAGCACTAGACATATATTTCTTCCTACACAAAAAATCTTTAGAGCTTCTTAGAGGGTCTGGCCTTAGGAGCTAAGAAGAACTGTCCCACAGGGAGAAGAAATCAAGTGTCACCATAAGGTTAGTTGTCATATACTCAGACCGTGAAATTCAGATTTCTATTCCGAAAATTAGCTTCTCTTTGGCTGTCACTTCAGTGACGACAGTCTGTGAAATACATTCTCTGATCCCTCATTCATTTTTCATGTTTCTCTCCAAGGACATAGTACCCTGAGATCAGAACTCCAATTTTACTGGATATACTAGTTCTCTATGTTATGGGTAGGTTTAAGGTTAAAATTACAGCATAGTTAGATGTCATTTCCTTCAGAAATAGAAATAGGTGCTGTTAAAACTTTCGATTCCACCAGGATCTACTTAACAACCAAAAATATTTTTTCAATAAACCAGAAGCTGCTAATATTGTACCCACTGACTGATAGGAGAAAAATGCAATGAGAATTTTTGCTTATCCCGCATTCCTTTGTATTTCTGGGTAGCTATGACATCTGCACATTTCTCAGTCTTATTTGAGATCCTGATGGAATAAAACATTAACTACTTTTATTCAAGTCTTAAACATCAAATATGTAGGAACTTTTATAAAACAGTGGTATTTCTTCCTCATAAACCCACAATTTAATGGTATCCATCCAGAGCAACAGATTTGAAATACAGCAGTATAAAATTATGTACTTAAGCTTTAGTACAGGGATATTTGTGATCAGATTTTAGTGGCTGCTTTCTGTCAGTGTTTGAAACCTGTAGAGAAAGCCCGGGAGATGACAGTAGATCAGCTGACACAGTTTTTGCGAAGCAAGCACACATTCTGACTGGTTGTTTAATCTTGATCATATCTGTTCTTCATAATCCTCTGCCCATAAGAAAAGTGCATCTGTAATTTTTTTTCAGATCATAGAGAAGACTGCTGATCAAAGGGGTAAACAATTCACAAAATGCACATATTATCTGTTTTGAGCTGTCCTTTTTCTACTCTCAGGAACGTGTCGCATTGAAAAACTATTGAAAGAAACAGTAAGCCCTTATCATAGCCGGAGGCATGGATTTGTATCTTCCTATCACAGAGGAAGAGACTTTATTATTTCTTGTTTCCAAAGAAGAAAGGTGCTGAATTCAGTTGAGGAATTGAACACCTCCATCTGCTGTGTCATATTCACATTGGTCGTTTTTTGTCCATTTCCAGATTAAAAGCAATAGCAAAGGTACCTACTTCTGTAAGTAACCATCCAGCCAACATTCTGAGATTCTTAATCAGAATACAGTTATTTATTATATTCTTGTATTAAGCATCTGTGCAGGTGCTTGTTTGACCTTTTGATGACAGTGAGAATATTTAGGAAGACACCACAGTGGTTGTGGCCTGTGTATGCTGCCAGGCTGTGCAGTTGTTCCTGTATGAAGATGACTGGCTTATGAAAGCCATGTCCAATGAATAAATTCAGTGACTACCAAATATAGTCATAGGTCTGGTCCAAGAATATAAAAGGTATCAGAGGAAGCCTTTAAATAATACGCCTGTAGAAGGTTTGTTTACGCTTTTGAATAGCCTCTTATGAAAGGTACCCCCTGAAAAATTACACAGTAGACCTTTTAACTATATCTGTCCTGTAAAATCTACAGCCACAATTCTGGGTTCAAAGAAGCATAAGCAAATGCACTGTTAATGGATGACAAACTGCATCGTGAAATCAAGTTTGCAGTTTCCAGTCTGAACTTAGTCACCTTTTATGTCAGGTGACCTCTTACAGACATGTAGCACCTCATGCAATAGCTTTTTCCATTATTTATTTATAGACATGCAAGAAGCTAAATGAATCTACAGTCCAGATAAGTGCATTGTAGAGCAACTGGGTATAGGTTTTTCTGAGAGGGCAAAACTTCCTGGGATTTTGAAAGATAGGTCACAACGGGGAGTCCACGATGTAGGACTTCAGTCAATATCCACCTGTAAAACTCCAAACAATACACATTACGATATTTGTTCCAGGGACAGTCTGAATAAAGGTTTGATGTAGAGCCATATTTATATGATTGATACATGCTTTTCTGCCTTAGGCTATTACTGTCAGGTAACCCGGAATTACTTGTAATTCGAAGTGGGCCCAGCAGTTTTAGTTTTCCTAATTATTGGAAACATACAGTCTATATGCTTGACTCTCAGGACACATTTGGATGACAAAAGCTGGGAGAAGTAATTTGCTTTACTATACCCAGTGCAATGTTTACAGTCATCTGAATCAGAATTTATTATGCCTTTTAAACTCATCTTCTCAAACTGAAGAAAGAAGTCATACATGAAGACACATTTTCCAGTGAAAAGATTTTGATGGTAACGTAGTCAGTGCCACGCTTCCCTTTGTTCTTAACTTTATCAAATACATTGGATGATGCATTAGACATGTAGTCAATGAACCTCTCCCATAGTTTATCTGAATCTAGCATATGTGGATGGTACTTTTCAGTTGATGGTTTCTTGACATTTTCATGTTTGCTTGTAGCAGCGTTGTACATAGGATATAACATTCCTCGTTATACCAAAATGATACCAGTCATGAATCTGGCTCTTCTCCATTGGCATCTCCTTCATCTGGTAGCCACGTTCACTTCTGCACATTTTCATGAAAGATGCTTTCCTTCTAGCCACAAAGAAAAAAGTAGAAAACATTGTTGTCTTACTTCATATTCTTTCACTGTGCCAGTCTTACTCGAGCATACCGAACACATCTACCAAAAGAAATGTGCATTGATTGAATTATTGAGATACAGTTTTAGTTTTCTTCCTTACATTCTGTGATGGTTATGAAGAGGTTCGCCTTCCTTATTCAGAACAAAAATTTTAGAGCGAGTTCCTTGATTGTTTTTGTTAAGGGATGTTATAAACAGCTGCTAATGTCAGCAGCTCTGGTGGATTCCTTCTGCCCAGCCCAGAGTCCCTGGGGTTTGTCCAGCCCAGGCCAGTGGACGTGGCTGCTGCTTTCCCGTTTGCAGGTTCAGCTAGTAGTGAGCACTGAATATAATGTACTCATATCCCCACTGGCACAACCAGCTACACGGGCTGCCACAGACCAGGCACCTTAATTGTAAGGCCAGGAAGTCTTGGAGGCCTCTTTAAAACACCCACTAGTGTAATATGGGTTTGCAAAATAGCAACACTGGTTTCTACTCATAATTTTGTCTGTGGCTAAAAATGGATTGAGGTATCTGCATTGTAAATATCTTTGAGTAAGTCTGGCGTAATGCAAGGCCGATGACTTCCATCGCCCTTTTATTGTCTTGCTTGGAAAGTCTCACAGTGAAATGCATACAAGATAAACAGAAAGATTGCTCATGAATTCTGTAGGTGGCATTTTCTGAAGTTTCCTGGTGTGCATTTCATCAGTCACAGAAGTCATAGAAGGTTGTTTCTGAGATTATCCATTGTCAAGCCTTGTTTTATTTCTCTGAATTGAATGCATTCAATTAAGGGCAACAATATTTTTCATATATATTTTAGGTGTGAGTCATATTCAACTGTTGTGTCTTCATTTTTGTAGAACTAGCGAGATGCACAGCTTTTCAGCATTTAAGGGTGTTTTTGCATTTATTTTATTGCACTTTTTTAGGTGCAATACTAGTGAATTATTAATCTTAAATGTTGTGCTAGTACATAATGCAATGAAATACTTTTCTAAAAGTACAGCAATCTATTTTTTGATCACTAAGTATAATTGGATGACAATCCATTGTACCTTTTTTACACCTGACATTAATCTAAGATTTTTGTGATAGGTACCCCACCCTCCCTTTGAGGGCACAGAAATAGTTAAGATTAAATTTGAAACAAGTATTTTACTGGAAGTGTGTGATATCTTCCCAAACTGTCTTTGGTGTTGCTTTTCCCTCCCATAGGGCTAATTCCTAGTTGTGATTCATCCATCTAAGCTGGCCTTGCAGTACGTTTAGCTTCTGCAGTGACTTGTCGTGGATTAGATGTAGGTAAGGGAGCTGGTTACAGCAGTTCATGTCTCAAGAATAAAGTGCAGGTGAGCTTTGACAGTTCAGGTAAATTTTAATTCGACTTTTAGAGAGAGAATCCTAGATGTCCCCGTATGTAATATACCACTGAATTATTGCTGTAGTTTAACTGACCCAAATAGACTTTTATTTACTGAATGATTGATTGGACTTTTAGACCTTCAGTGACAAGTTTGTATGGGAAGTACTCATTCCACTATTGGTTTTCATGACTTCGAAAACACTTGGAAAATAATGTGTTGTGGGAAGTGGTTCTGCAGGACTCTGCATGATATTACTAGACAGATATGTTTAATCTCTATAATACTTTGAAGTCTGTCTTCTGAAAACTGGAAGTTGCTCAATGGGTATGCAATCGTGTGGAAGCATTTGTCTTTTGTCCTTTAAGTGAGAATATGATCAATTCCTTAATTCACTTCTTAGCGAGTTAAAAGCCTAGCTTTAACTGTACTGTTCAAACACATTTTGGGAAAGTTTGGAGTCACGTTAGAATGACTGCATTGTTTGTTTGCACTTAGCAAAAGCAAGCCAGGTGATGTGAAAGACACAAGCAAAATTTACTTCCTCCCTTTGGGTGCTGTGGAATATTACAAAGCAGAGGTGTTGTTAAATTGAGCTTAGTGGCTTGATTCGTTAGAATTTGGTAAGTCATTAACCAGATCATCATTCATCTGAGCATTCAATTTCATTTTGTTTCTGCAGTAGCCATTATTTTTTTTTTTAAGTGATTTAAAAATGTTTACTTAAGTACCAGCCTTCTGCAGGAAGATGCTGTTTTGGTGGTAGTAGGACTGGTAACAAATACAAGTCTTAGATCTTTGCATTTGTTTGTAGATCCTTTAGATCTTTGTAGAGTTTTAGATCTTTATAGACTTTGTAGATCCTTTAGATCTTTGTAGAGTTTTACAAAGGATGTTGTAAGTCTGTAAATGGGCTGTATTTTACAGCACTGCAGTACCATACATCCTTTTCTTGGTGGCAGTGGAGGGAGACTTTTTTCCTTCCATCCACTCCCAGTACTCTCCTTCACAGCTGAGAAGATTGTTCCCATTTTAGAGTTGACCTTTAGATGTGCAACAATAATGTTTGCTAGCTGAAGCCTGTGAAAAAGCTCCTCTGGCCCAGAGAAAGAGATGACTTTTCATCTTTTCATCAAATGATGAGGCTGTACGTTAGGCTATCAACAGGCTCGTGAGTGTAGCCTAGACCCTCTTGTCACCCTAAAATTTTTAGTAGACTCTGATTCTTTGAAACGCTATGTTCTCACCACATTCAAAATGAAAGCAAACACTAAGAATAGTGTTTGAAAGGTGTCGTGTATTTCTGAGCACAGTGAAATGTTTGCCACAAAGCAGTGCAATATGAAATGGCAAAGGGGAGAGAGTACTTAGTCCTTTCTGTGTGATTCACAGGTTATTTTCTGCTGAAGTAAAGAATTTGGTGATCAGCACCTGTTTGTTATGTTGCAGGTAGGCGAGAGAGACTTAAAATACCACAATCATGGTCAGAAAGCTGGAAGAATTGATTTAAACAATATAAAAAGCTAAAAAATAACCATAAAAACAAGGCTCGAACAAGCAGGGTGATGAATGAATAGGCAGGGAGAGCTTTAACACAACATTACATACATTAAGGAGTAATCTGCAAGCCGTATTTTTGGACTACAGAACCAGATCACAGAAAAATCTCCAAGTAAACAGTGATAGAAAGTGAGCATGTCTAGTCAATAGATATGACACTTTTTTCTTTTTCTTTTTAGCTTTATTATCATTACCTGATACATCACTTCCTTCAATACCTTAAAAACTGAGTTTTGATATATCTATGATGCTATTTAATAGTATGCCAATACAGTGATGAAAAACAAATTCTCTAAGTGAATATTTAAAAATGAACACCAGAGCACACATTTAAATCCTGTGCTATATGAACACAGGATAATTAAATAAAAATAAATGTGCATTATTCAGACCCACGAATCACTCTGTATCAGTGGTAAATATGCAGCCCAGATGGTGTTTGTCATCCACAAAACTGTAGTTCTTCATTCTGTATCATCTCTTTGTGTTTTTTAACTTGTGTGACAGCTGTACTTCTTGTTACTGCCATGCAAGAAGAGCTTGAGTAAGAAGGCTGCAGGTATGTTGCTAGGAGGTATTGTAAGGTAGGAAAGTGGAATGCTGCGCCCTGCTCAGGGCAGCCCAGGGTCAACACTGCAGATACGGATGATCTTACTTGAGCTAACTAACCCAGGCTTTATTTATTTCCAATAAATTCATTACAATACCCTAAAGGTACCTGATAAACAAGATGAACAGAAGCTTGTATGTGGCTACAGCTTGCTTTCTAACATGACCCAAAGACTTGTAGATAGTAAGCAATTATTTTTCACTTCTCAGAAGAACTCTTAACTTCTATTAACACAGGGTTTTAAGCTTTGCATTGAACTATTCATCTGTGGCAATGGGAAAACTCCTCTGTAGTTAATTATAACTTTTTAAAAAGCAAGTTTCTTTAAAAATAAAGCTAAGCTTCTAGCTTTTATAGATATTAATTTTTCTTAGAAATGTAAATGGGATTGAGAATGTAGTGGCTTCCTAGCCTTCAGTAAGACAAATCCAGTATGCTGCTTGCTTGGATTTTTTCATCTGAAATGAATGCTTAACAGTCTGCTGTTAGTTTTAAGTTGATGCTGAGAACTCTCTGATAAGCCATTGCACTTCACATCTTTGGAGAGTTAGGAGTACCTTGCATGTGCAAAAACTTCCCAGGCTTTTGCATGCTTATAGAAATGGTTTGCTCTTTGCTAATTTTAATCCTTGTCATTTTGTTAATGTATCAGAAGAAAATCCTCCTGTGTCTTGTTTTCTGAAGCTGTATCTCTTTTCATGTTTCATTGCAAGAAAGCCAAGCCTCATACTCAGTATATCAAAATGCTTGAATATTTTTAGGCCTGTACCTCAATTTATAAATTATGAATGCTTTGGAAAGTCTCACAGACATGGTGTCCTGTACCACTTTCATGAACAGCGAATTCTACTTTAGGGAAAAAAGCAACTAATTCCGAAGTGATGTTATTAAAAATACCCAGCACAGCAGCATAAATAATATTTATTGATTCTATAATCGCACACTTTGTTGCAAATGTTCTGTCAAGTACAGAGCAGCAAATAAAACTGTAACACTAAGAAAAAAATAGAATAGCTTTGTTGGGTTATGAAATTCTAATAGTGCAAGGGCTGCCAAAGAATGTGGGTACCATCAACAAAAATTGACTGGCTTTAAATGCCTAAAATTGAAGCTTGAATAGTCAATTGTCAAATTGTTTTCAACTTTCATGACTTGTCTGCTATTAAAATTGGAGGGAAGGGGGAGAGGGAGAGGGAAAAAGAAGTCTCCCAGTGTTTGTGTGGCATGTAAGAACTGCAGTTAGCAGACTTTTTTCTCTAATTTGCCAAGTTAGTGACTATTATCAGGACAAAAATAGCAGGCTGCTTAAAATAAAGTATTACTTAAAATCGTTCACTTGTTAGCTCTAAGATTATTGTCTTCTTTATTTTTGAGAAGTAGAGGTTTTTTTTTGAAGGAGGTACAATGTGGAGTGAAGTTATTTTGTTTGCTGCTCTTCGTATATCCTTCAAAGATATTTGAAGAGTTTTGAAGTTTTCAGGCCAAATATTCTGGCAGCATATTTACAGAAAATGGTGGTTTTCCTACTGCAAATTTAGGCAATACAATTGCTCTTAGTTAAGCATGACAATTAGATATAAAGTTTTCTTAAATGGAGAGGTGCAAAAATAAATCTGATATAAAGAATTGTGTGACATTCCCACCTTCCAGCTACAATACAACAGTATTGAATGCACTGTTGACTCAGGAGGTAGAATGAACAATAATCCAAATGAATATAATGGTTAACTTGGAACTTTGTTTAAATAAGACAAGGTAAAAAATGAACAAACAAAACCAATAAAAAACACCACAAAAAAAACAAACTAGGCCAGTGAATGCAGTCCTGCAGCTTACCAAAATACATTAGGATGCCCACCCCTCGCATCCTAAAGAGCTGCTGTAGGGAGACTGTCACCTTGCACTTCCCGCTGTGTCCTCCTGCTGCTACTAAACATAAAATAAATAAACGAGAAGTCTCTGCTCAGGAGTGTTTATGCATTAAGTGACCTGGGGATCTTTGCTTTTTTTCAGCCCTTCTTCTCAGTGATACTGCTCAAAACCCAGCATAGTCTGTGGAGTTTTATACTTTGTCTCATCTTCCAAGTTGGTTGCAATGACATTTAAAAATCACTAAGTATGTTGTAAATTAGTAACCTGAGAAAAACGACACTAGAAAATGTCATAAAGCATCAGGAAAAATGTAAATATTTAAGGTGACTAGCTTAAACTTAATGAAAGGTTGAAGTTTAACCTGTGGGGAAATCAGTAAGTTCACACTTAAATATCATTTTAATGTTTATTCAGTAAAAAAGTGAATAATGGAGAAGATGGAATTGGTGCTTATGAAAAGGACAAAAGGCTACTGCATTTGGATGATTTTTTTTTTGTTCAATGCGTTTTAATATTTTGCATTTTTGTTGCATTCTAAGACCTATCGCCATGAAATATTTAAGAAAAATTGCATGTGAAAAGTATTGATGCATTTAAGAAAATTTGGAAAAATTAATAATGAAGTGGAGAGGTCTGCTTAAGGCTGTCTATATGGTTTCCTGCATGGTAGATATGATAGACACATGGTTGTGTCTATTGTCTCCTTACACACTCTGCAGACGTAAAATTTGAATCAACTCAAAAGAACTATAAAAACATATCTGTGCATTCCCTATTTTTTCTTCCTGTTTTTCTTGTAGAAAGATGACTAATTAAGATAACTAATTGTAGAGTTCTACGGGTAAAAACTAGACCTTTGTTTAGACTGAGGTTGGTTGTATTGAAGTAGATGTAGGGTCCACCTGAGGGGAGGTGCCAGAACATGCCATCTGACAGGCTACTTTCCCAAATACTTTCATAGCCTGCAACAATTTATGTCGCAAGGACTTCCTGAGTGGAAACTTTGTATTTAAAAGTTCTCGTTACACTGATCACTCTCCCTTCTTGCATTCATACAGACTTGTAGCATCTGCACCATCAGGTGGCAAGGGGCCCAGCCTTTTCTGGCTTGTTTCTTGGTCACCTGTCTTCATGCAGAAGCAGGAGTACTGCTGTTTGTTTCTCTGAACCTCTTCGAACACCCATTTGTTTGTTCTGTTTTCCTTTATTGACTCTTGTTAACCTCTGCTTTAGCTTTTAATAAAAAAAAAAAAAACAACAGAAGTTCTGTGTTTTTTCTTTCTTTTTCTTTCTTTTTTTTTTTTAGCCATTATGTTCTCTGGCACTTGTTGGCTTTGCTGTCCTTCTCAATTGAAAAACTAGCATCTGACCTTGTTTTCAAGTCTGCAGCCTTGTTCACAGAATCACAGAATTACTGAGGTTGGAAGGGACCTCTGAAAATCAACTAGTCCCTCTGTATGTTAAATTCACCCTCTTCTTCCTACGTAGAAGTTCTTTGTTCCATAAGCAGCACTGGTTTCCAGAGGTCCTTCCTTTCTTACTCCTATATGTGCAACATGAATTAAAATTTTGTGGATGTGGTTTAACCCTGATCAGATTATCCTGCTGTTTGGTCTTTTTTTATATATATATTTTATTTTATTATTATTATTATTATTTTTTAACGTAACTAGTAGCAGTGTGTGGTTGTGCCAGGGAATTAATTTTGAACATTGTTCTTTCTGAGTCTGGTTACAAACAGTTCACAGCGCAGGCTACGAGTATCTTTGGCATCGATGTATTTGCACAGAGCTCAAGATCTTCTACTGGTGTCAGTAGAAGAATGTTATTTAAAAGTATTTTCCTATAGATACGTATTCTTTTGCTAGTTCAAATGTTTATGCTGAGCTGTGCAGTAAGCCTTCTGGATTTTGTAATACATTGCGCTGCAGCCTACTGGTGAACAGCAGAGCCAGGGAAAACTGTAGGTTGTGCTGAAGTATTTGTGGTGAAGGCATGTTGTTTGGAAATAACTGTCATGTTCTTGATAAAAGACAGACTTTGCAGTTACTTGCATGTACTGATCTTAATAATATTTGAAGAAAATTAATAGACGTTGAGTTCTTACAGGGTCTTTATCTGTTGTTTTTGTATGCCCACGTTCTGAAAATTGCTATTACTCAGTCTATGTGTATGGCACATTTCCTAAGTAGAGCACTGCAGCCTTAGTCATAGTAAAAGTAATAGTTACAGTGTGTATGCTATCAAAGTAGAGAAATAAATAATAATAATAAAAAGAAATCTGTGATGTTATTAGAACTGCCATGAAGTTTTGTGCCTTCCAAAAGTCTGCCTCCCTATAATATATACTACCTTATTGTGGCCACATTATTGTATCTGTTTATGATGTGTATACAATTATTTATATTAACCCATTGCAGAACATAAATTTTCTAGGGTTGGAGGAATATTTCTAATCAATTTGTATACCAGTAAGTCTCCTTTTGTAGGAGAAAAGAAGGAGAACCATCAGGTGTCCTATAAAGGGAAATCTTCTGTCATATTTCTCCAAAGTTATTCTATTTAAAACAAGCATTAATTGTAGATAGACTGCTCTGTAAATCCCAGCACGTGGAAACATTTTGTAACAATAAGAAAAATGTTTTGGTTCTGACGACATTCCAAAGTGCCTGTTCCACGATTCTTGCTGTTTCCATGTTTTCAAAATCTCCTAGTTAGAGCAAGGCATGGATAGGTGGAAGTTCTTCCTCATGCTTTTTCCTCCAGCTAGAGAAAGTTGAACTCATAACGAATCCATCACAAAATGGCTGGTAAGCTTTAGCTTTCTCTTTGTGCTCATAAGTTAGGTCAAAAATCATGACTTAGTAGTTCCCTACCTTCTTCTTTGATCTATAGATTTCTCTGTCGGATTTTCTACAGGAAGTCTTGAGCTAATAAAAGAAAAAAAAAAATTTCTTATCCTCCTTCTGACTCCTCGATAGAGTCGGTCAGATTCCTGTGTGAACCATTGATGCTGTATAAGATTTCAAGCATCAGTCCTGCCTGAGCTATGCAACTCAGATTGTTTTTCCCTGCAGAAAAGTGTTAAGTTGGAGAATATGATTTTTTTCCACCTTAAAAATAGCGTTTCCACCTTCATTTTTGAAGCCTATGAAGAAGACTGGTGGGTGGCAGATAGCTTGTTTTGATAGTGCATTGTTTATACGTAGTAATGAACAGGGGATCAATACAGAGAGAAGGGGATAACTTGCAAAATTGGCTAAGATCTTCAGAATAAAGATAGATGTTTTAGTCTTTGGTGAGAATTTCTCAATGCAGTAACTCAGGAAGAACTTTAGCCAGCATAACAGCAGGTACAGGGTGCTTTTTGAGATATTTTGGGTCTCATTGTTAATTTCCTAGATGTAGCTGAGTTTTAGTTGTCTGATGTGGTTTATTTGGTTCAGCTACATACTGCCAGCATAAATTTATTGCATATCATTTTGCCGACCAAACAGACATGTAGGTAGAGGCTTGAGCTCCCATAATAAAATAAGTGGAAAATGAACAAAAGTTGGAAAACCCCAGGTGAGTTTATCAAAAAGGCTTGGTTGCGAGAAGATAAATTCTGTTTTAAAAAAATATTTAGATTCTTGTATTTGTCTTCACAGTTGTTTGGTACAGTCATGTCAGAACATGTACAACCATGTTACGTTGGTTGTTCCCACTCACCCCCAATTTGAAAATCTGTTGAAATCTAAAAGTACAGAATATTTTTCTTCTATCTTCAGTCATGTTTTGTGTCTTTTGTTTCTTATGAATTAGAAAGTTGAAGTGAACAAAATTATGCTACCAGAATGTCAGTTTTGTTTTCATGCTGAAATGTTTTTTTCAGTGTTTCAACTTTCATACTCCTATAATTTCAGGTATTAGAAAATATTTATTACAGGTTACAGGGAGGATTTGTTTTATTCACTACTCAGTGAATATTTATATGAAGAGGTAATTGGGCTAATGAGACTATGAAACGTGTTCTATTTGAATCAATTGATTTAGCTTTAAAATGTATTCAAGTGTTAGGAAAGCATGGTGTTTTAGAACTGCTATTCTTTCATAGTAAGGTTACATGTTATAAAAAGGGTTATTAAGACATTGTGAAACTTACCAAAAATGGTGTGTAAGGTTTACTTGAGTGTATTATTTTTAGTTGCTGTGTATTTGAAGGCCAAGTCATGTTTGTAAGAAAGATAAAAACTATTCGAATGAAGAAAAGCACTTCTTACACTGTAAGGAACTTGGAGCCATTGCAAGACATTTGATTAGTATTCATGGCACAAAAGGAAATTATTTTCAGGGTAAAGGAATTGGTGAAAAGATAATTGGTTAGACCAACATTCTCATTAACCTAATTTGCATTAAATGTGCTACTGTGAATTGTAGTTATTGCTTTTCCATTTGAAAGGCATGTTTTGTTAATTTATTTAAAGAGCCCAGTTAAGCTACAGTTTAAGTCATACCCTTTAATTCAGCAATACAGTATCTGGTATCTGTGGATCTATTATTCTGAGCTTTATGAGCGTGGAGAATCATAAACCAGCTCTTGATCCCGGTTGATTTTTCTCATGAGGTAGGTTTGTTCAGCTGCTTTACATCTGGTCATTCTCAGATACCTAGAGCATGCAACTAATCATTTTCTTTAATTTCACTCCTTCGTCTTGAAGAAAACATAAATAAATCGCTTTGTTCTAATAGTATGAATACTCTGAGGATCACTTGGTTTAATTATTTTTCCAATAAAAACTTACATTTATAACTAAATTGAACCCTTAAAATATGTGCGGTTAATACATAAATTAATCTGCCCGTTTTGGTATCTATTGTAAAGTCATGAGAATGAAGATTGAATCTGGATTTCTTTAAATTTCAGCTTTAGTTATTACTTACTAGCAATGTCCTAGACGTTTTGAAACAGAGGGATTCACTTACAGTGGTGCTGTTTGCACTATGAGTGCTCAAGTTAAGCATTTGCATCTGCGGTTAGGCACGTGAAATAACTTATTTTTTCCAGGTGATCTGAATTCTCAGGATTGAATTTAATCTCCTTAATGCGATAATTCAACTGTTTCTTTTTAATTGAGATCCCAAAACAGCTATATTGTCAAACTGCATGGTCTAAGAAGACATACGCCATGCTCTGCATCAGCAGCATACATGCTTTGTGCTACCACAAAGTGATTCTAGACCTCTGGTCATCATCTGGTCTTGAGATTCTCTTGTTCCTGACAATTTTTTATGGCATATTTGTTCACAAATATGCGTTGTGAGTTGATAACAACAAGTGTAAGTGTAACAAGACGTGTATGCCCCACACCTCCCGTTTTACTTATTTATTTAAACTAAACAGTTCTTTAAACAGTGCCAGAGTCTAAAATGATAGATTTTTCAAGTTTAAAAATGTACAGACAGTGGTATATTGAATAGAAGCATTTGAAAGTGTGACTTGATTGGTCTGAATATTAGTTTTGTGTGTGTGTGTGTACAAATATATATGTCATCAACATGTATTAATTATTCCAGAATTATTTTCAAATATACACTGTGGGTAATTAATGTTATAGTATAGTTTAATTACTGCTTTACATAAAGAGTTTAACACATAAGAACTTAGGAAGTTTTCCTGGTAGTTCCAATTCTACATGATTATTTCAGTAGGTTCTATCTCATTCTCTGCAACCCTAATCTTTCATGTTACATCTGTGATAGACCTTACTATTTATTTTTTATTTCTGGGAATTTTGGAGTATTTTTGCAGTGAATATACTTATAGAACTGTCTTTCAAAACCCCGTGGGGTACTGCAATAGAAATCATTTACAGCAAAATAATAACCCACCTATAGAAAGAGGAAATTACTTCTCTGTTGGAGCAACATGGTAGGTTCCAGCTATAGCTAGAGGTTACATGTGTAGTTTAACTGGCCCTATTTAAGTTTTCTTTTAATTCAGTCCCTTGTGCAGATGCATTAAGATTCATGCTTCATTGGCTTCAAGTGCCATTTTTTGATGGCTTGCTGGAGTAAGGACTAGTTCAAGGAAGGGGGAGTTTGGAGAATTTAGCGACCAGACAAAAAAAAGTATTTACTTGGCCAGTACAAAGTGATTTCTAGTATATCTGTAATCCTGTTTAGGAGGGGGTTGCATGTTGATTGAGAAGGTGTATCTACAGCATGTTCAAAGCCGTTTATAAAAAAAATGCATTCTGAATATTGTACCTATTCTTAATGTGTTATCCAAATCAGACTTCAGTGAAGATCCTGCTTGTTGACATGGCATCCAGCACCGCCTCGTTCAATTTTTAATTTGTTGTGCCTTTCTCAGAACAGTTTTGTAAGCAAGAGGTTAAAAGATCATTTGGTTGTACTTTGGCTGAGAGGAATTTACTATTTTAAATGCAGCAGCAAATTTGCTCAATATGTGAGGTTTACTCATTGAAAGTACTTCTGTAGGGTTTGGAATTTTGGGGAGGTTGCTGTATTTTAAAAAAATAAACGTGTTTGTTTTTTTTTTTTGTAGGAGATTCCTTTACACAGTTTCGCTTCGCTGAAGAGAAAGATTGGGATACAGAAAGCATACACTCTAAACAGGTAACAGAATTTTCTGTGTGGATAATCACCTGGCACTGAATATGTAGGCAGTTGTACTTTCAGCAGCAAATTGTATAATACAATGACAGCGCTCTTTATTTTGTAGATACTTTTATTAATCTGTCTCTGATGCTGGAGGCTCTTGAGTCTTGTCCTTTACTAATGAAGAATATTCAAGGCAGCAGGCTAGGTTTATAAGTAACATTAGAAGAAAAGAACACACAAATCCATCCAAAGAAGGATAATTCACCTTGCTCCACTGACATAGAAAATCAGACTTCCATTTTCAGTTGTATTTAAGAGAATAGTCTGGCAAAATGACTGTAACAGAACAATGAATATATCTGTATATTTGACTATGAAACGTGTTTCAGTTAATTCAAATTAACAGTGCATGTTCTCTACTTGAAACTTCAGCTCCAAAATGACTATGGGACCCAGGCTAGGTCTGAGATTATTTGTATGTGGATTCTCTGTGCTAATATGAAAAAGGGCAAAGAAACTAGTAGCGCGTTGTTTTTATATCAGGATACTGGAAGTGTCTTGATCTCTGCAGCTGCCTTCCTTGCATAAAAGCTACATTAAGGTTGCAAAGTCAAATTAAAATGTAGAAATGCAATTAAGTGGCTTGCATGGCATTTGTTTAAACCATCAGTGGGATATGGTCTTTCAATGATTTTTTTTTTCTTATCAGTTCCTCCCTCTCCCACTGTGTAGCATGCCAGTAATGAAGCATGTGACCTTTGGTCCCTCTTCTTTGTGCAAATCCAGAATATTAATTTTTTTATGATTTCCTCATTGGCTTGCCATTATACCATTTAGCTGATTTGAATGTAGAAATTCATTTGTATGCTGAAGACACTGTGAGCAGAGGGAAGTTTTGCATTGCCAGTCAATGTCACAGATAGTCTTCTGTCTGCCCGTGCCGAGACTGCACAGTTCTGGATTTGGCTCCACACTCTGAACTGTGAAGCGTGTTGTGGTGGGCATATTCTTCCGTCTCTGTCCCTAAATCATCATTCATTTTGCCAAATCCAAATTCCATGTTTCAAATAGTTTTTTGTCTTTGACTTCTTGTTTTAGTCTCAGGATCCTGGCCTGGGAGGTTTCATAGCATTTGCTGGTGTTTCTTGTTGTCTCTGGTCTTCAGCCTCTTTGTTTCTGGTCCGTTTTTCTTTTCCCTGAAAGCTGGATTCAGTCCTTATTTTCATCCTAAATCCACTTTGCTTAGTTCCTTGCCTTTGCCTCCTAGCTCAACTGTTTCTAGTTCTTTGCCTGCCTGTTCATCACATACTTGAAGTTACTACAGAATCATAAACCAAAGTTGATGTGATGGAACAAAATGAAGCAGAAAAGGCATACAAATAGTAGCAGATATTTATGATATATGTTTATAGAAAGGAATGTTTGTAGAAAGGAATGACAAAACAGTTTTGAAAAAAGTGGAATGGAAATGTAACAGTGACATGAACAATAACAAACTTTCATGTTGTTATTATCCTTCATTTTTACAAAAGTTATATCTGAATGTGCTTCTTTGTATATTGATAAAAATGCAATAAAAATGTTTCAGAACACTGCAATTTAAAAATCAAACAGGTAGTAATCATTTGGATTTTTCAGTAAAAATTGGCAGTTCCAGAAACAGTGTTCTGCTGCTGCTTTTTTTTGAGCAAATAGCTGCGTGTGCCATGAAGCATTTATAATTTGTTAAATTCTGCTTTGATCTGTATGTTTTTGTTTATTTTTTATTCAAATACTACTTATAGTGAAATATCTACTTAGATATTGAATTCCTACTTCCATTATGTTATTCTCTGAACTGCCCTTCTTCATCCTCAGTTTTTCCCCTCTTCACCGACCTTATTTTCACCTTCAATCACAATGTTTTATTCACATTAATCTTTTTGCAAGTGTACTTAGCTCTTCCCAAATGCACTTAAATGTTATTCGATGATATTTGACTTTTTCCAGTTTCTTGTTACTGGGTTCATATGATTTTCCTTGCCCTGTGCAAACATACAGAGGCCATCTGTGGTCTTCAGTACCTGAGAAGGAGCAGGGTTTTCTGTAGTTCTAGCTCATTGCTGCATAACAGCTGCGATTGTTCATGAGTTGCTTGTTGGAGACTTTTTGAGGTTACTAATACCAATGAATCCTCCTTGATGGTGGTTACTGATCCATGTATAAAATAAAATTGTTAGTAAGGAAGAAATATTCTAACCAACAGATATTTAGGTTGTTTGATCCTTTTATTGCTGAATATCAAGTCCAGAATCTGAATGCCAGAAATTTTAAAAGCCACTGCTTCAGTTCTTTGTTATTATTTTGTAAATCTGCTCTCAGCAAACACCATTGGAATACAGCTTTAATGAAAACTGAGACTGGAAAGAATAGATTTATAAAATATTTTAATCATCTGTAAAATATCAACCTGAGTTCATTAGAAGACAGATGAGCAACAGGGAGGAAGGGAATGTCAAGTAATAAAAATGCAGCTTTCCAAGAAAAAAAGGAAACTTAATATCTGTCACAGGAATGAGTGACCCTTGCACCTTTTGAGCGACTGGGCAGCAGTAGCTTATCTTTCTTGATTGACATCTTCTCATGAGTGTATGTAACTGTAGTGTGTTGCTTCTGTAAAGCATCAAAACGATGTTTTAAATGATCGGGAAACAAGTGTAAGAAGGGCCGTGTTGTTAAGGCATTAAAAGCAGGGAGCTATGCACGCACTACTTAGGTTGCTTAGAAAATACTAGCAACTCATTAAAGACCGGTGATTCCCACTGCAAGGAAAGGTTCACAGGTTAAAAGGCGTTAAGAGTTCGAAAAGCCTCTTATGACATTGTCAACTTGCAGAACTGTTTCCTACTTTGGATTTTCAAAGCATTGCCTAAGGAGCACTTCATAGATATCTTCTTTAAAGCTTCACCCTCTATTTTTAACTAAGTGATTATTGGCTTTGTAGGTGTTTATATGGTAATTTAGCTAAACTGCTTCATGCATGTGTACTTTTGAAACTTAATTCCTGCTATTATTGCCAGTATCTTTTAGATGTTGTATATTTTTAGATTGTTCTTCACATTCCTTCAATGCGTGGAACAAGAGAAATTAATAGACTAAAATCATTAAGAGTTTTTTTTTTTTTTTTTTAATGCAAGCGTGCTCTGTGTTGATCTATATTTCAGTTATCTGCGCTTTCTGTTGACTGCCAGTCTTTGGCCCAGGCCCTTCTGGAACTGCCTCTACATCTGAGGTTGAATGTAGCCGCTGAACTTGTACAGGTAATGCTATGAATTTTCACAATAAAACGGAAATATTCTAAGTGAAATAATCTATGCTAGAATGAATACTTCAAACTTGGTCCTAAAATTTAACTGGAATGTATTTTATAAGTAAATACATCTTTTGAGACTGACACGTGAAAAGGTGGGTGAAGTGGGAGACCCCTGTATAAGCCATTTTAATGCTTCGTTGGTAGCTTTAAACAAAATGCTTCTACGTGCAGTATATTGGATGTAAAACCAGGTATCTGAGTGTTTGACATGGAGCAATTATACTGTTATTATAGTTGCTTCTCTTTTAAGCAGCTATTAAAAACTTGCACCAAATTTTGGAAGTGCTTTCACTTTTTTTCCCATTAGGTAATTATTTTAAGTGTGATTTACTCTTCTACATGGCTAATATCAACATACATGTTTGTTCCATGAATCAGACATCTGTGCTAGAACAGGTAGAACTGTCAAACACGTGAAGAAAATGTTATGCTCTGGTTAAGGAAAATTGTGGAAAAGAATGTTAGCAAAAATGTTTTTTCAGCTTGTGAAAAAAGAAAATATAAGAGGACAAGAACTAATGAGATTTAAGTATAAAAACAAGAAAACGAAAAAAAACCACACACAGAAATAAGATCCATCTACTCAAGCAGGGAAAAAGAAACGACTCTCATAGAAATATTAATTCTGTTTAGAGTTGCATGAAATGCTTCTGTTACTGACACAACTATGTTCGTTCTTAGGGGAACTCAAATACGTCTGCAGACGTGATGTCTAAGGGAATCTACAAATAAATGTTATTTTCAAATTCTTGCAAGTGAAGCAAGGCCAAGACTAGAACTCTTAGCAGGGTTATACAGCGTGTGTTATGACATCTAATCTTTATCTTGTCATTGTGGCAGGTGATGCGGTCATCAGATATACTGCAGTGGTATTAATTCCAGGGCATCCTGATAAAAAAGCAGGATGTGTGTTCCACAGTTAAATAATGAGTTGGCATTTATTTTTTTCAATATTTGATTGAGTTTTGTAATTTAGTTCCATTTTTCAAAATACACAGCTAGACATGAACTTAGTGATGCAGTTTGCTTTCAAGATGGAGATATTGGAGGGAAGGTTTAAAATGGATAGTTTCTAGCCAAATTCTGACTTCAGTCACTCCAAAATTCAGAGTACTGATGATATATCATTGAAGCAGATTTACAGAAGTATTTGTGAAACAATGGAACTTGTTGATTTATCATTCAATCTCATATTCCATATTAGGAGATAAAAGGAGGTGTGGTTTTTTTTTTTTGGTTTTGTATTTTATAATTATTACTGTACAACCATCATCAAGATAACTTTAGTTTACTTTTACTTCTGAATTCAATTCTGCTAAATTTCATTGTACCTTCTTAAGTGATCAAATGTAGGATGTCTGAATTACAGTCCAAATTAAATAGACTTTTAATATTCTATATAATAATTAGAAAGACTAAGTCCTCTCTTGTATTCTTAGGCATCAACGCCTGCAGAGCTCCCACAGATGAAATCTAAAATTACTGAAGACAGCAAGAGGAGAGAGCTTCTGTTTAGACATTCTTTGGCTCAGAGTGAAATGGTGTTGGGCTCCCATTCGGTTGCTGATTCTGTTGCTCCATCAGAGCCTGCAAGTAAACACGGTCCTGTGGCAAGTGCAGCAGAGCCATTCCAGAGAGCCCCTCAACAACCAAAGCATGAGACTGACCATTTGGATGAAGAACTAGATCTTCTACTAAAGCTAGATGCTCCTATTGATTCTGTGTCAGGTGCATTATTCTACAACACAGCAACAGAGAACGATCTGAAAGGGGAAAGTAAAGAAAATGGTAAGATTTCACTTCCTAATGGTGCCTTTATTTAATTTTCATTGTTCTCTTTCTCAGCAATGTTTTTAAGCTCATGACCAGCAAGTCACCAGTACTGCCAGCAGTACTCTCTGTCATAGTGCATTTAATGTATCTGGGGCTATGTTCTGACCCATTTGTTCCTTTTTTATTTTAACTCCCCACTGAACTGAAGTCTCACCATTTTTGCATGTTCATT
The DNA here is from genome assembly GCF_964211835.1 of Anser anser. NCBI lineage: Eukaryota > Metazoa > Chordata > Aves > Anseriformes > Anatidae > Anser > Anser anser. The sequence goes on along the minus strand of NC_139725.1, from coordinate 27,494,420 downwards.
TTAAGCTTTAATTCTTCTACAGAACAGCATTGGTATTATGACTTGGCAAAACAAAACTGTTAGACACTCTCAGTGAGTGGAAGATTAAAATACAGTTTTTATGTAACATTATCAGCCATTAGTTCACTGTGATAATAATAATATGTAGAAGAACTGATAACGTTAGAAGTGCTATTTTTAAATTTTACTAGTATTGATTATACTAAATAAGCTTTTTTTTTAACCAAAATGTATGCAAACAATTTTATATTTCAGAAATTGTGAGATTCAACTTCATTAGACGTTGTGCTCCCGTTTGTTAGTTCTGATGGAGAGTAGTCCTCCTCCTCCCCATCCTACAAGGATGTAAAAGGATTTTTAGCATCGCCAATTTTTGTGTATGATTGTCTTGCTGTGCTAAAAATTAAGTCCAAAAGATACATAGCTTAACATGTGATATCACCACACACAATACAGCAAGCCTTGTCACTGAAGAGGATCTTGACAAAATCTTTCATTGAAGTGGTATGTCCACTCCAAAGCACAGTATAAATCCCTTAAGAAAACACTGCCATCAGAATAGGGAATCATAGGATTATCATGCAACGTGAGCCGCTGTTGTGGCCTCCTGCTGCTCTCCTACATTAGAAAAAATTCTGCATCTGGCAGGATTGTGAACAGATCGCAGCAGGGGTTCAATCTGTCTGCTGCAGATCAGGCCCTGCCTCTTCTTGAATCAGAATGGAGCCACATTGCTATGGTTGAGCTTATCAGATTGTCTCTTTTTTTTATTGTTGCTACTGGTTTTGGAATGTGACACCCTATTCTTCTTCTTCCAGGGAGGATACTGTTTCAATAAAATACAGTCAGTTGTGCATTAAAAAGCAAAATGATCGGTGATAAAGAGCCAGTACAGAATTGTTTCCACATTCTCAAGACTGTTCTTTTGCTTTTCTAGACCCTCTAAAACTAGATGTGCCTGAAGAGAAAAGTACAGCACCACAGCAACAGCAAAGTACGTCTAAAACTGTTACTGAGGAAGAGCTCGAAGATTGGCTGGACAGCATGATTTCCTGAAGAACAAGTTTCCTCGTGTGAATAAATGGATGTAACAAAAGTTAAGTAGAAAGTGGAATCCTCCTTTATCAATTCTATTTCTTTTACCTGTTACACTTGGTTCAGTATGCCAAATGCCTGGTTTTATTTGCAGGCACCTAAAATTCTGTGCAACCAAAATTCAGCTAGATATGAGTGACTGAAAATTAAGACTAACATTCTAGAAAGATCTAAAATTTGTGGTGAAGTTAGGATTTCCTTTGCTAAAGATGTAGGCTATAAGAAACAACCAGAGCAGTTGTTTCAGCTTGTACGTGCTATACACAGTCCTTAAAATAAAGCTATGAATGCACAATAAATACATGTGTTTTTAATCACTTTCATCATGCCATGTTTCTATATTGTAGAAAAATTAGAAAGAAATCACAAAAGTAATATTTGGTTTATAATATTTTATTGCAGTGGGCACTTTTTATTAGAAGAAAAAAATGCATAAACCTAGCAGCTTCTATTTGCAGGTGACCACAGAGCATTGTTTTATTTTGGCCTAAAATTTAAATTGTATTCATTTTGATTCAGTGTATGTCTTTTAACAGCAGCATCTAGTAAGCTGTTATTGAAGGTAGTATACAAACAAACTTCAAGTGCAGTTTCATACAGAAAGACAGAAAAGCAATAATGGATCTGTTCGTCTAGAACACCAACATAAAAAGTTTGCATAGCTATGTCTACGGAGGTTTTAAGGCACTTAATGATTCAAGGTCAACAAAGTGTTTTAAAATGTTTCATTTTAACTGCTTAAAGCTTTTTGAGCTGTGTCTTAGTACATTCACTAGCAAATACTGTGGGGAAAAACTGGGACAGCACTTAATTAAAATACTTTTTCTGAGGCGTGGCCTCTGATGTTCAAGTTCGTAGATGTTGTGCAGTTAAGACACCTTTTAGCCCTTTCAACTCTGTTACCAAACACTAGGTTAACAATGTGGTTAAAAAGTTGTTATAATTTCATACCATGTTTAAATTGGAAGGCTTGAGTTGATCTTGGCATAGATTTTTCTTTTCTAATCAAAATTCCAACAGAAGACCTGTTTCACATGTGGTAGGTACGAAAAGCCTGTGAAATAGTTTCAAATTTTATGTATGTCTTGAAGTTTAAAGACATTTAAAGCAAATACAAGCTGTGAATTTACATCATGAAAAGGAAATAAGTTTTTTATATAGTGGATCTTAACAGTTCATGAATAAATAATTTCTTTTGTGATATTAGCCAAGTTGATCCTCATACTGTTTCCGGAAGCAGTCTCCTGCTGGGAAAAAATCCCAACATCTTTCTTGGTACATCTTCCACACAAATGATTCCTAAAATAAAAAAGAGCATTTATTTTAACAGACCCCTTACAACCAATGCTCTAAATTTTAACAATAAGCAGGTACTGTGCCTATTACCATGCAATAAGGCTGTGGAGACATAGGAACTCAAAGATCACAATTCAAGCATGTTTGTTAAATTATTGTTCTGTACTTTTCCCGAATGAGTACTACTGAAAATTAAGCCCTATTACAAAAACAGTGAAGTGAAAATTGATCAGTCCAGTTCTACTACAGCAAACCTGTACAAATCTGTATTACAAAATGTGTTTTAGTTTCCTTGGCAAACACTTAAGGTACTTTAATAGTGTTTCCATAACAGCTTCTTATTTGAAATAACATATAATTTAATCCTACTTATTTTGCAGTTTTATCCAGCACTAAACTCTGTCTGTAGCAATATATGTGTATATATAGGTAGTACATGGACATGTGTAAATGCAGTGTTGTTTGGGCCTAAATGTAAATAAGCAAACTGCCGCAACTCCTCCTCTCCCCCCTGCCCCCCCCCCCTTTTTTTTTAACCTTTCCTTTTTGTTCCACAAAAATCTCAGGGGTGGGATTTGTCTCCACTCCTTGGTGGTACATCAGTTCCACCTGGTGGTACACAGCTACAAGGCTGGAGAAGATTAAAAGGTTTGTATTTTCAACATTTTTAAGACAAAAATTTAAATTTTATTTTTTCTACTCACCTGGCCAGTATGCTCAGTTTCATCCTTGTTTATGAGATACATTAAAAAGAACCTGAGACAAGCACATGGAACAGGTATTAATGCAAAAAATAAAACCTCTCCCCTAACCTTTCCTAGAATGGAATATGAGGAACACTCTGTCAGCCAGCAAAGAGAGAGAAATATTCTGCCAGGCTTCTAAAGTGGATATGTAAAAGGAGAAAATGCTGTCTTCCAGGACTTCTCCTGTGGAAGTGCTAACATCTGTAAAATCTGTAGAAATGGAAAAATATTTTTCTTCATTTCAGTGCTAGAAGCAACACCTGAACTAGGCCGATGTCAGCTCCTGTACACATATGCTCTGTCTCACTGTGGAAGAAGTTGCTATAGCTTCTATGCAAGAAGGTAAAAGTGGGACAGACGGGGGCAGATGCGCTCAGCTTATGAGCTGTAGGGTATGATTGTTTGGAAATCTTGGTGCAGCTGAGTAGCTGCCTATTTATCTCTGGTGCTGCCTGTGCTCATGCAGATGTACAGAACTTGGACTAGCTAGGAAGGCTGCAGAATTCCAGCACTGGTCTGGTTTATGTGACTTAGCTCTTCGTTAGCCACTTCTGAGGCAGTGCGTTTGGAATTGAACATTACATGTTTTCATTGTAAAAAGAATGTATACTGACTTTAACATTTTTCTAATTAAAAGGCAATCTGAATAGTAAGATTATTCAGTATACATTCTAATATTAAGGAAATGAGATTTTTTAATTTACTGTGAATGACAGGATCCCACATGCCAATTAAGTGATACAATATAATAAGGAAAGCTTGGAGGTTGTAGACTGCTATAAAGCTATGGATGCTAATGGAAACTTGCCTCACAAAAGTAATGTGTATTGATTTTGCAGAGGTTATAATGCTATGCAAGGAATAATGCAACCTATACTCCGTGAGGCACACACTTTTTTTTAAAGCTTAGATACAGTACTGTATCCTAAAGCCAGATTTCTTTATAGAAGAGCCCGCCAGTTCAGCTTCTTTGGTTTTGCTGGCACGATGCTCATGTAATTATCATTTTTGTAGGGGTATCTAATGCCACTAGATTAATTTTTTAATAACCCTCTTTGATGTGTTCTATATTCACTAATGAAGTATGAGATCACTGTCTTGGGAGTCTGGGCAATAGTCTGAATATACAGAACTGCTGATTGTTTAGTGGCTTCAGAAAGCTGTGCTATTACTAAGGAACTACAGGATCAGACTTGTTTTTTGTAGCTTATTTTCCAGAAATGTTTTTTGTTTGTTTTTTGTTTTGAACATAATCCTTAGGGAAAAAAAAAGAAAAGGCAGCACCTTCCTTCTCTGCTGCCATTAGCTCTTGTTCATGTACTTCTCTAGTCTGGAGACAGTCAGAAGTACCATTTCAGGTAAGCAACAATTTTCAATGGTTTCATCAACATTACCAAGCCTCAGGAAGTCACAGCCCTCCTATCTTCCAAACTAAAGCGACTTACTAGTTATAAACTATTGTTCCTTATCCTTCCACATAGGTGGGTTTCCTTCCAGAGGAAAAAAAGGACACATAAGGGGTTGGTGTGCCTTCAGGCATCATTCCACTAAGCGAGCTCATATGTAGGGTGAGCACTTTAAAAATAATGACCAGTGCAGAGTAGAGGAGGGGAAGCCAGAAAGGAATGGAGATATTCCTCAGTTCCACAGAATTCTGTCTAAGGACTGTCAGTAATGTGTGCTTCTAAATTAGCTTTGAGCTGAAAGGTCTCTTTATAATAATTCCAATAGTAAAATATACTTACAGGTAGTTTGCCAAGTTGTGCTCTTGCAAAGTATGTGTTTCAAAGCCATGTGGGGTTGTGTCAAAATAGTCGTTGCCAATTCCACAAATAAAACATTTGGTCTGGAAACATAATTTGTATATACAAACCAGTTATAACTCAACAACCCTATTGTAACTGTTAAAAATCTAACTTAATAAGAGCAATGAAAAATGCAATGTTCTCATACCTCCATATCTTCTCTCACTTGTTCTTGCTGGTCTCTTAATTCACCAAAAGCATCAATGATCAGACCTATTTCAAATGGATAAATAGCAACAGTTAAGTACTTAGCAATAATTAAAGTAATGCAGAAAAGTAGCTCTATTAGACATCCTCCATTCTATTTGGAGTTTAGCATACTTCTGTCTAGGTTTAATAATTCAAGGTGCAATCTACTAATTTGCAGACATCTTGTGTTTGTTTACACTGTACTCCCACCAGTGAGTTTCTCTTACACAGAGCCATGAGCTTGCGAGTCAAAACCTCTTCCTTACTTATATTTTGGTTGATTTAAGTTTATGTGCTCTCATCTCTTTTGTTCCCATGAAAGAATTTCATTTTCATTCTCCTTCTTATGGAACTCTTGTACTTCCACTTCTGCTCAGTGAAGAAGACTTGGCTCCCACAGACAACCACCCCTCTCCAACCAGTTTGCGATGCCGCTTCACATTTGAAGCATTATTCCTTCACTTCCAATGTGTTAAGAATTGATCATTTTGAGGACTGCAACATTTGTAACTTTAAAAAAATATAGATGGATTACATTTATTCATTTTTTTTTGCTCCAAGGCTGCCTGAAAAATGTTTTTGTTTTGCTTTTTTTCCTAACAACCTTAGGACCGTTTATACAATGAGTGTTCAATACAGGTCTCAAAACAATTAGAACTGCAATTCCTCCTCTAAAGAAAGGAGGAAAGGAGTGTGTAGACATGATGTCTTGTCAGAGAGGAAACCCAAGGGGAACTACTGCATTCTCCAGACAGCTGTGCTGTCTCCAACATAATGCTGTAAAAAGAGTTAACAGCAAGGCTCTCCAAGTTTACATGGTGATTATAGCAGGAAGAGTTATTCCGCACAAGCCGCGTCATTGCTGGACAGTTGTCAATGTGCTCATAAATGCTGTAACACAGGTAAGTTTCTAGTACTTTGTGTAGTACTTGGGACAACGCATTATTTATAAATTAAATATAAAATTTGTACTTTCAGAATTAATGACTTTATGGGCTCAGAAATAAGTCTTTTTAGCAATATCACTTACTTTACCTCAAACACAAATATGGTTTAAACATACTGCAGAACTTAAGTACACTAAATTCTGTCAGTTTCTGCCAAGGTAAGTGAAGGTACCTTGAATAATGGCCAGTAGGATAACAATGACAAAGAAGAAAAATGTGATGTCAAAGACAATTCGATACATTTCATAAGGGTCTCCTGCAGGATCCTCAATTTCATCCCCAATGCCACCGCCAGCTCTTACACCCACATACATGTGGAACAGGTAACACTAAAAAAAAAAAAAAAGAAGAAAGAGCAGGAAATGTTATTTACCATGAATAATCCTGGACTTTTTTAATTATTCTGACCTACTAATTCTTTCCAAAAGTTATAGAAACAGAGAACATGTAATATAATTCCTCATGTTCCTGCACCAAAAATCTCCTAAGTATCTTAACTGATGTGGTTTCATCTTAGCCCTACAAAGAGGGGGAGTCCGCATCAATTGTGCTACCCTTTCCTCATTCCCTAAGTCTTACAAACTAAGACCATTTGGGAGACATTTGGTGCTGTATTCAACTATATTCTACCCCCTATGTTAATTCCTAAGGTTCAAGCTTGCTCTGAGTAAGTAGAGGACATCTTTTAAAGTCTTGTAATGGAGTTTAGGAAATGTTAGCAAATACTGCCGTAAAATAGTGACATATTCACAGCAGGTAGATCTATCTGTGTTTAAGTGGTTTCTGGATAATTTCATTTTGCAATACTAGAGTCTGTTTTAGTACCTTTTAAATTATTTATGATCTGAGACACAGCCTGTGTTCAGTTTGATGTGGAAGAAATCACTTTGCAGAAATGCTGGTGTGTGTTTTGTTTTTTAAACATAGAAGTCTTGAAGGAAAGATCCTTAAAAATTTGGTTATTTAAGCTATGCAAGTATTTTAGAATAGAATCTTTTGCTGGATATCTATAGTACTTAACATTTCTGTATGAATCAGCTACAGAATCTTGTAAACCATCTTTAGTCATACAATATGGGTTAAAAATATCAAATATTTAAACCTAACCAGTGTTCTGAAGTCACATTAGACAACAGTTGTGGTGGGCAACATTCATCATGAAAAGTGATGAATCAAGTCTTTCATAAGCAAACGTTGAACAGAAGTAGACACCCATTTTTAGAATGCAACCTTACTCATGACATAAGATACCATTACTATTTTAATCATGCTTAAAAATGTAATGACTTTTAAAAATATTTTTATTTTACATTTAATGAGGTAAATGATTTACCTCATTTGGCAGCATGGTTTAAAAAATAATATAGTTTAATGATTCTGATTACTCCTACATCCATTGTATAACCAGAATATTGTATTCCTCTCACAGAGGGCTCACTTTAATAAAACTGCTTGGGCAGTGTTCATATGTCCTATCATTTGTACATCTGATTTACATGGACTGTTTGATAAAAGCTCAAGAACAGCGAAAATCATTTGGTGAAATCTATGACACAACTATACTCTGAGGTATCTTACTCTATTTTTGGTATTTAAGACAGGAAGACAGTGACTGTTCCCGGAAAGAAACAAGCTGTCCACAAACTCAAACTGTTCAGTTTCTAGTACATGAAGTTGTGCTATTTTCTTTTTATGACATAAAAAAAAGTTTGGTTTTCTGTTGCAACAGGTAGAAATCATATGGGAAATTATTAAAAATAGATTATCACCTCCTTTAATTTTCCTCTTCTCTACTCACCCTTGACTTCTGGACCGAATTACCCGTTGTAAGCAATATGAAGCAAGTATTTGTAACTAGTGCTAATAACATATACTTCATGTAACCTAAATAAGGATAGGAAGCACTTGCACACTTGAAAATACTTGGAACAAACTGGGCTCTATTTATGCTGCAATAACACAGCTCCTTTTTGTAGGTAGGGCTGATCAGTTTGTCATAAAATTTGTTCCATGTACTTTATAAGGGTTTGCTGTCTTTACATGCAAAAGGAGCAGCAAATCACATGCAAAAATATTTAGAATAAAAATCCAGATATTTTCCCTTATTAGTGGATGTCACATATTTACTGTCAAGTTTAGGCCACTGAAGAATGCAGAAGGAATTTTAAGACCACAGATATTTTGCAAATGACATATAGCAATAAGAAGAGATGGTTGAACTTAACAATAAAAGAATCCTTCCTTTCTTATGATTTCACCTTAAGTATCCATTTAAAAATTCAGAATGAAATTTGAAGCATGCTACTGATGTTTTACTTACCGTCATCATGTCATCACATTTCATGTCTGGTTCATCTTCATCTTCACTTTTGTTGTAGAATTTGCGGAAAAAGTTGAATGCCACAACGGTGTAAAGATACACTACTACAGCCAGGAGTCCTACAGTAAGCACAAGCTGTATGGAGACATGACATGAAAGTAGGTTTCAGTTGGATTCTGTCAGATGAGATGAGCTAGCTCACTGTAGTGCCTTAAGCACTGAAAAGGTATCATATGCTACCTTTCCCAAGAAGGGAACTAAAAAGAGCAGTAATGATAGGTTTGAGGTATCCCTATGGTCTCAAGAAACTGAAGTTCTTTCCAGCTTTCTAAGCTATATGTATAACAACTACAAGTTGCTGAAACAATATTTTTACTATTTAATGTAAAAGTGAAATTAAATAAAAATGAAATGACAAAATAATCCCCTTTAGTTAGTTTGGTAAATAAATTCAGCTGGGACTAAATACAACTGTTGCTCTTATAACTAGTACAGACATGAACGCTGAAAGACAACTACTGATTTTCCAGTTGAAACGTATAGTTCAGGAGCATACTTAGAGATCTGTAGAAAAAGATAAACTGAGGATCAATTGTTCAACAGTCTTTTAAAAGAGTAGAAATAGAAAAAAATAATCTTTGCTTATTAAGAAAGTAACATCAAACAAGTTGACCGTTTCATCAACTATGCTCAGTTTTGAGTATTACATTTAGAAAAATCTTAAAGAAAATAAACTAAGCATTAAATTAAAAGTGATATGAATTTGGTTCATCATGAAGGAAAATGAAAGGGATTAAAATAGGGATTTCATTTATTTGTCAAGATGATAAGGAAAGAAATTTAATTGGTCAATTTCTGCTGAAAGAAAGGATTAGGCAAACACAAAGGATATAGAAGTTAAACTAAAGCAGATGTTCTTTTAACTCTTCAAAATAGTTTAGTATGGTTTTACATACATGACAGACTGTAAGAGAGGGCTTAGAATATATGCTAGTATATTTGAGAAAGAATGGAATGTATTTGTTTGAAATGAAATTTTGGGGAAGTTCAGTTAGAATAACATTTCTTAAATGTAAGGAGAAAAAAAAAGTGTGTTAATGAAAAGGATGTTTTTGATGTTGTGCTACCTAGGAACACAGAGCAGGTATCAAAGAATTCCCTGTATAAGTTTCCACAATTAGTTTTGGAAGCAGATTTTAACCTGATTTTTGCAGAACATAGTGACATATAAATATATTCTGCAATGCAGAATGTCCGTACCTATAAGAACATTCTTACTAGCAAAGTACTAAAATCTCAGTAGCAGTCAGATCATTGTTACTGCTGTAGCTAAGGAGAAGTTGTGAATTCTTATTAGTTATCACCAGTCCATTCATCACGGAGCATACAGAAGGAACTGATTAGGTCATAATTCATATTCTTATATTTTTCTAAAATATAAGAAAAATACCTTTGCATTGTATACAAAATGTCTTTAGTTTTCAGCACTCTTTGGGCATAGATTATTATAACTTTTTAAGAATTAACATGTCTTAAATGTGCTGAAGAAGACACAGTGGGGTCTATTCTTTAATACATTCATGATCAAAATTAATTGTATTCCAATATTTGCTAGGTACCCACAAGACTTTTTCCAGTAGTGTTATAAAATGCGTTAATTTCAAGTCTCTATACATAATACTAACCTGTTTGCCATTGTGAGTGACTGAAGACAGAATGGTTCGCAAAGTCTTGAAACCCATAGCAATATCCAGCAGATGAGCAGCAAAGAAGAAGTTGTTGTAGTGCCCAAGGATAGACATAGTTGTGTACCAAGCTAAGTATAAAAATGACTGCAGAAAAAATGAAAAGTGGCAGAATGTTACCAGGTGCTAATGTGCTATTGGGCATAGAGTATAGCTTTCTTTGTCACTTAAGTTATGAAATAAAGTAATACTATATCATGATCTGATTTGAATCAATCTGAATGTAATACCTCTAGTATACATGTTCAAAAAGACTCTCTTATCAACTCAACTATTCATACAAAGTTTGTTTATTGTTTGATTATGCTAATGAGACCTCTATTTTTACATATTTAAATGCAGTCTTCAGCACATATGTTACTAGCACCAAAATCCCCTACCTTAAAACTGTTTTGGTTAGGAACCTTGTTACACAGTACTTTAAACTTTAATACTGATTCTGGAGCAGACAAAACGCATTACATTACTCTTTAGGCACTTTGCTATTTTTAAATCTCAAGACGCCCAGAAAACCTAAGACATATAATACAGCTTATTCTTTTAATGAGCAGTGAATCTGAGGCCACTGTGACATGAAAACATATTATTAAAAAACACTGGTTTAGTGTGCTCTTTTAATCCACAATTAGTTTATTCAACTTCACTTTATTCACCTTGGCATTGTATTTGTTTGGGAAAGCTCAAAAGGATGCAAAAAGAGATTAAAAAAAAAAAGAAAAAAAGAAGAAGGGTATTTTAACGTAAGTTTGGGCCTTTCAAAGGAGAAGACATAAAAGAAGAGAAGTAAGCAACCATGTCAAACAGATTCAAGAATACAAAAGGGTAAGTTTCTGTATACTGTGTTTGATCTGAGGAAAAAACACCTTTGGTTCCTAATTTGATTTATAGAAAATTAAATGAATGTACCATTAACTTCCAAAATGCTGGCATTATGTTAATGGTGAGGAGGTACTTATTTCCCCTTGGAATCAAAAAGAAAATTCTAACACATATGAAAGCAATTTGCTACAAGGCAAGACAGAAAAAAAAACTATTTTAAAATAGCTCTATAATTCAATACTATATGTTTAATATAAAAGCAGATGGCGGAAAACATACATTCATAGAGTTAATCAAAGAATATTCTTTTAGGTTAACACACTTACATTATCAGTGAAAACAACACCGAGCTTCCAAATGTGGTACTTGGTATCAATGGAGCTTAACCTAGGAAAAAACAGATTTTTGAAATGCATGTACCAAATTCTGCAAGTATGAGTAACAAACTGTGCTTGGCACTATACATGTGTTTGCTGAAGGTGGTGATATCCATTAGCTGTTTATTATCTGAGTCATGCAGGTGCTTCATTTTTCATAGAGAATTCATTAACTCTCAGCACCTGTACAGAGCTTCTAAACTCTGACCTACCGAACTCTGACCTTCCCAACATACCCAACTGTGTCAATCTGCATCAACATTGCATTCTTTTCTTATTTTTATAACACAGGCATGTTGTTTGTTTTAAATCATACTTTTTAGAAGACAGAAAAACTTATCCATTTGAATTTTCTATGCAGAGGAAAACATCTCTACAGTTTCAATATAAAATCAAATTTTCTTTGGTGGTAAAGATACAACAATGTACAATTTGTAAAGTTCTGAGGTCATACCATGATAGAAGAGATGCCTCTTCTGGTTCACTCTCTTCCACTGGACTAAAATCAAGGGCATTTTTGTCCAAACCCAAAAGTTCTGCTATGCGCTCTGCTCCATATAAGTCTCCGTACTTGTTAATAACCTAAAAATAGAAGAAGATAAGCTTTTGCTCAGAGAAAGATCTTGGTCACAGTTACTTTAAGCCAGTAGTTAGAAATTAAAAAACAAAACAAATGAACAAACAACAGAAAGAACATTTTTTTCACAGTTAGCATTATGGGAACAGTGAGAACTCCCAGGAAGCTGGGGGTGGATAGGGAGCATAAGAAAAATAGAAGCATTAAAGGCTATTATCTGAAAGCTTCTGTATAATTTGCCATCATTTAAGCTGACATGTTTTTCCTTTTTTAGGGGGATGAGGGGGCTTTGTATCCTAAAGATGACAATGTCTGTAAATTAGGCCTGTATGGCTGATTGACAGCACAAGGTTATTTAGTGTGTGAGTCTAGGAAGTAAACCAAAGCATTCTTTCTTCCTCCTGCCTCCCACTTACTCTAAACTGCCTGTTCACAGAGAAATTTACCACAACAGTGACTTCCATAAAACAAATTTCAGGTCTCAATTATTTGTATATCTCTGTGTACAGAAACATATTACACATAGATATCCCAATTAACTGAATAGTGTATTCCTGCTATGAATAATATAATAGAAATTTAAGAAGTTTACCTTCCGTTTTACAAATTTGTCCCAGTAATTGTTAGGAAAGGACCTGCGAAGATAGGGAAAAGATATTCGAATTTATTCAAGACTGTTAGGGGAAAGAAAATAAAACAACAACAAAATACCATGTTCATGATCAGTGCAGGTTTGGGTACTCATTCAACCACACACACCACTTTGAATTGTGAGAACATTTTCTTTTGACATGGACAACAGCTGTCAGGACAGCCTATTTGAACTACGAATCACTGCAATATCATCCCCCCCCACCCTTTTTCTTCTTCTCAGGCACAAATATGATTGGCTACAAAAGGACAGCACAGCAAATGTCACCTTATGAGCCTAACAACTCCGTATCTAACGACTTTATTGCTCCTAGCCATAAAATCAATATACACGATCATTTTGAGAGGAAAATAAAGAGTTTTGTAGACTAAATAATTCTTCAATTCACTGCATTACATTTCAAATAGAGGCTGAACACTTGGGAAACAGTGAACAGTTTGCCAACATCAAATTCAAATTAAAACAAAAACACAAAGAATGAACAACAACAACAACAAAAAAAAAACACAAAAATGCAATGGTCATTTGGGAAAAAAACAGGAGTCAATGGTGATCTTGTACTCAGGTGTACAATATTTTTGACATTGAATCTAAAATCCCAGAACAAAACTAGTAAAAACCATTTAATTCTAAAGCACCAAGACAGTTCAGCTACAGAGCATGCAGAAAGGTAAAGAAAAAAAAAAAAAAGCAACTGAACTAAACAACAAACCTAGTAAAAAATAAAGCAAGCTTTAACATTGGAAGAGTAAGATTCCAGAATACTGTTCTACTGCCAGGAGTTGAGGAAAACTTCCCAGCTAGTTTTTCCAAATCGAATTTCTGAATGAAATTCCAGACCACCCTTTCAGATAAAGACAAATTGTCAGACAAATACTCAGATGGTATATTCTGGTCTTCTATATTCCTACTTTTTTCCTTGTTTTCTAAGATTTCTAAGCCACATTTGATTCTGCTGTAGCCAGTTTGTGTCTGTCTTTTACTGCAAACATGTAACCATGCTGCATTTATCAGGCTACCTGTTCTGTCTTTTTAAATACTTTTTTAACTTATAAAAAGGACATTTCAGCACATTCAGAGCAGTGGGTACCCTCCAGCAGTCACATTCAAGTCTATCCTTAATCAGAAGGACAAATAGCATTTTTCTAAGTATCTATATAAATACAAATAACATAGATCAATATTTCACTGAACTGTGTATGTTTAATTTAACTTAACTGCTAGAGCAGCCATGCTGCTGCCAAGGCCATATACACCATGAGTAGGAGAAAGTATCCAGAAAGGGAAGCATGAGGAATTTATGGAAACTATTTTTACACAAACAAGACAAACTCCCTATTATCAAAGAAAATAAAGTTAGCTAAATAACAAATAAAATCAACAAATAAATGCAAGCTTGCATACTGAATTCAGCTGTGCCTGATAATACATTTTTTCTTAGAATCCTGTATGAAACACAATTGCTTCCCAGTTCATTACTGTTGATTCTTATTATACATTCTAGCATTCAGCCTTCTACACACCAAATGAAAGACCACTCTATATTTAAAAATATTTTGGCAACATTACCAAAAATAAAATAAAAAAAATAATCAAGTAACCTATTGTAGTATACATTTCAACTTAAATAAAAAATCTTAAAAATCTGGTGCAGGAAAAAAAATGCATTCAAGAATTTCTAATAATGTGGATGTAATAATTTTAATGAAAGTAATAAGGGCACTATTTATAACACAAAAATGTAGTATGTCTGATAAAATAGATATTTTGGCTATTTGCCAGCATATTGTCACTCTGATGCATTGAGTTGATCTTTGCTGGCTTGTTTTTATCAAATAGCTATTTATGCCTGCATGTATTTTAGCCAAAATCTGTTTTGTGACTTGTATTTAGTTTGTGCTTGTTATAATCAGAAATAATCTGTTTGACTGTATGTCTTAATGGCAATTTAGACTGACTTATGTATCCAGCTACTCTGGTAAAACAACATGTAGAGGGGGAAAAGAAATTCAGGGTGACCTCTTGAAAAAACTGCTAAAGCTCAGCCGGAAGAGCCTACTGATACTTTTCCTCCTCTTGCCTACACTTGTATCATTCACACCCAGAACAGCAGGCGAGTCTCCTAGAATCAGTGTATGACTACTACAATATTTGTTAACGCATACAACCTGACTAATAACTGGCAGACTACTCAAATTCTGGGATTGCTATTTTATGTTACATTTACTTCTCCTGTCATATACAAATTTTGTTAGCAAGAAATGGGGAAAAATGGCAGGAGAGAATACCGCTGTACAATATGAACATGAAATTGAGCCAAGGAAAATTCTACATTGTGACTAACGTGTGAAATGGCTTTGAGAGAGCTTGTGGGGCAAGATGTACAATTCTTGCAAACCTCAGAACAATGAAAAGGAGGGGGAAATACATGTTAATATAATATTTATGAAATAAACTGATAATACAGGATTTCATATTAGAATCTACTACTGTGGCATCTAATGTAAGTGAAAGATGCCTTTATGTTAGATGTACTAGTTGCATGTGGACAGGTTAGGTTCTAGATCAGTGGCTTAATGAAATAGAATCTTTATAAAGAATTTATATATAAACATTTAATTGTACATACGGTGTGTTTATAACCAGGCGATCCCATTGTCCTTTAATATCATCTTCAGATGGCTGTTCAGTTATGTATAATCCATCAAATTCCAGCTTCCTAGCTACTTCCTTTTCTCTCTTGAATACAACCAGAGGGACCTATGAAAATGACAGTGGACATCTTGGTCATGGTTTATATATTTTTAGAACCTGTGATATCTATCTACAGCATTAAGTACTCTTTATAACACTATATAAAACCAAACATCATGCTAGTATCCTGACGAATAGAAACAGCGATCAGAGATGTGACTAAGGTATTCTCATCTCAGCAATAATGTTGATTCCTGTTACTGACCAAGAAGTTCTAGCAGCTCTTAGAATATGATCATGAGTAATATATATATATTCATACTAAATAATGAAATTCAACTTAGAGCATAAAACAAGATTCTAGAGACTGTTGCATTCACTGCCCCAATTTTGTAATCTTGTTGGACAGCTGAGAGTCCTGCTGTTCATCAGCAGTAATATAGGATGACTTTGAACTCCAGAATGAGCAAGTCAACAATAAAATGAAGGAGGAACAAGGAATTGAGAAAGACGGACTGCCCTGGTGAGCCAGAATAGTTTGTTTCAATTTCTTTCTTTCATAATCTCACATAAAGTAAGCTTGCCATTACTCCCAAAAAATTCAAATTAGAGGTTGCTGGAAGCATTAGTGCCTTTTTTTTTTTTTCCTCTCATGATAATTCATTGTAAAACAGAGGATTCCATTGGTGCAGACAAAAATTTGGCTACCACTTAAACATAAAACCATGTGCTGTCTGAATGGTTTAAATAACAGTGTAGTATGCTTTGGTGTCGCATCATAGCACTGAATTACCTACAGGTACTGACGTGAGGTGTTGCAGCCAGCAACTAAGCATCCATGCAGCTGCTTGCTTACTGCACCCCACCCCTAGTAGAACAGGGGAAAGAGCCCGAAGAACAAAACAAGAAAACTGGGTTGAGTCACAAACAGTTTAATAAGTGAGAAGAGAGAAAAACAACTCACCACCTCCCACAAACGGACCAATGCTGACCAACAGCCACCCAGAAAATAAGTCCCCCTCCCCCCCAGCCCAGTTTTTCTTTCTGAGCACGGAATATCCCTTTGTTCAGTCTGGGTCAGCTGTCCCAGCTGTGCATCCTCCTGACCTCTTGCCCACTCCCAGCATGCTCACTGAAGGGCACACAGAGTGGGTAAAGAAAAGAGAAAACTTCCACACCATGCATTCACTGCTCAGCAATAACCAAGATGTGGGCATTACCAAGAGTTTTAACCTAAATCCAAACACATGCACTGCTATGAAAAACGTTCACTCTATCCTTGCCTGCCAGACCTAGTATGTGAGGAAAACATCTACATATGAAAGAGTGAGAATTTGTAAACAACTGAATAGAAATATGTATTTTTATTTCAGCTCCAAAAACTACTTTGGGACAATGTCCTTTAACAAATACAGGGTAGTAATAAGATTCAGAACTTGCCTTTAAGCAATAGTATCCAATCACACAGACAAAGGAGATGATGGTATGAATAACTGCCAATGCTCTGAGAGCAGGTGCCATGTAACCTGTACTTTCTTCTAAAACAAAAAACACCATGCCTTCCTCCTCTTCCTCTTCATCAAAAGTGTTCCAGAGATTAGAGTCCTCCTCTACCTCATCAAGTGGCTCTTCTGTCACCTGAGAGAAATTCAAACACAGAGCACACATAATAAAGTTAAAAGCTTTTCCTTTATTATAATGACAAATTCCTAAGTTTTCTACAATAAATTATGTTTGTAAAGCCAGCTCTTCTGAAGATGACAGAGAGCATTAGCTTTGAACAGTAACGTCCTTCATTTTTACAGCAGAAGTCTCCACATCATCTCATTTCACTGAAAAGAGAAGCGAGGAAAAGCAAGTACAAGCATTTGACAGTTTACAAATCTTTCCTTTAACAGTGCCAAAGCAAAAAGAAAACAAATGAAAAAGTTATGCACAAATGTTTTATTGGAAGAACCTAGCGATGATTGGATTATCTAGTATGACTGATTTCAAGGATTGTTTGGTAATCTACATTGTTCCTGATTACTAGAGTCTAGAAAGAAACAGTTACTGTGTTATCAATTCGTACATTGTCCATAAGCTTTTATTTCATGACTCGGTTTAGAGTTTAAATACTTAATCACTATTTTGTAAATATTCTGACCAATAAAGTTGACACATTGCCCTAAATTATGCCAGTGACTTAAAAAACTTGGCCTTTAAACCTGAAGTCCCTTCTGTCCTGTTTGGCTCCCACTGACCCTTTCCTATCTATGACATATGGACTTGCTCTAATAAATATGAATTTTTGTCCTCCCTCTACAACAGAATGTTTTTTTGGCTGACCTCTAAGACCTAATGAAAAGCGGAAGTGAGAGGGAAGAAAAGGACTGTCAAAAAGAGAAACAGACTTCTCTATATTCTTTTGAAGTCCATCTTCGCTAACTGTATAAAACAGAAAGAGAGGCAAGAAGGGAGACTCAATAGCCCTGACAGTCTTTCTGCTGAAATGGTGCGCACAGATTCTATCCAGTTTTTGAGCCTTTTGCATCTTTATCCGCCCTGTCTCTGAGACTGTAATTGTATCATAGCAGATGCTTTTCAAGATACTTGAGATCAGGATTCGGTTCCTTAAAGACTGAATGTTCAGCCAGCTTCTTTTGTCTTTTCTGAACTTTTTGGTTGCAAACAACAGAACTAGAAAATGGAAATATTTGGAAATATTGGAAAACAAAAGATTCATCAGCTTATTGCAACTCACACAATATACATAGATATATCTATCTCACACAATGCACATAAAAAGAACAGTAGTCTACTATGAAAAGGCATCTCCTGCTTTATATTTTTTCTGCCTATTTATACCAATCAAAGCCCCAATCCCAGTACAGAAATATCTTAATCACAACAGTCACTAACAATCATATTGGCAATGAAAACACAGCAAATGGAGAAAGTAAGAATGAAAACTGAATTATATTCTTACATGGAAACACCAAATAAGAAAAAATGTACATACATTAGATGTAATTCACTTCACAAAAATTATGGGAAAAAAAAAAAGAATTAAATAAAGCCAGCACTCCCCCTCAAATGTGAAACCCCATGCCTGAAAGGCATGAAAAAATGTAAACAAATTAAATGTAATCTATGACCTCATCTAGATAACTCGAGACAATAACTTTATTCTAGAATTATGTATGAAGTATTTCCCAGTTAAAAATTAATGTAGTCAGTAGGGCTTTTTAAAAAAAGCAGGAAAAGTAGAAATATACTGAGAAATTTTATCATTAAAACAGAAATATATCATTGAGAACAATTAAGTGAAGTGTCTCAGTATCTTTAAAACAAAGGGGATTTAAAAATGAGGATATTTTGACATTCAAGTTATTTTAATTGGGTTTCAAATTTCCCATGACAAAATTAACCATCCAAGCACTAACAGATTTATGTGAGTAAATGGAAAAATGTCTATAAACACAAGTTCAAGTACAACAGATGAATGAAATGTCTGTTTTCATTCATCCTGAGACAAGCAAAAACAGAACAGGTTTAGCGTCACAACTTCTGGTAATAAAGCTTAAAATATTATTTTAAATATTTCATATCTAAATGTGTTTAGTTTGTGTTTGAAGGGACTGTAATACTTGCTTTATTAAACAAGCCTTAGAACCAACATTAAATATTCCTCTAGAAAAAAGCAAAGACATTTAAAGAATAATGCCAAATCTTACCTTGTAAAATAGTAGAATAAAGTTGATAGCAAATGCAACAAATAGAGCAAGAAACCTTAAGTTATAAAAATTTCTTGCTAGGTAGTGCTGAAAATAAAATGAAAAAAATATATAATTAGTGATGGCCTGTACCTAATATCAAGATAAAGAAAGTAAGCAGCAAGCTTTCTAAGAATGTAAATACGTAATTGTGCTGTCCTCATATACCAGTTAAAATAAGCAGGACATTTCTTGGCAGTCTATTTTTCAATTTAATGGTAAACAGAAGAGTGAACAGGATTAAAAATAATGGACATAAAATTGCAACAGGGAATACTGAAATAGTTTATTAGGGAAAACTTTCTAGAAGGAAATCTGCAAGACAAGTGCTGGAATACTGGAATAAACTACATGAGAAGGTTTCAGAAAGTTCTTAATTTGATGTTTAAAAGAACAAAGAAAGATCTTATAGAACTATAGGAGCTCCCTATTAAAGAAAGTAAAATAATAGATTCTAGACATTAGATCATAGAAAACAAGGAGCTCCTAACAAGGAGCTCAAGAGATTACCCAATCTATGCTACTGTAAGGGGAATCACATACGCACATATATATACATTTTACTCATATAATTCTATGACGTATTACAAAAATCACAAAAGAATCAATAAAGCCACTCTTTTGAAAACTCATGCTAATGGTCCTTTTATAATGAAATTTCTCCCTTTAATATCAAGAAAATATTCTATCTATTATTACATGAATAAAAGTTGAATGACTAACAGAATTTAAGAAAAACTTACAAGCATTTTGGTTTGATAAATTTCCAAAGCTTTGAAGAAGTTAGCCATAACAGCCTCAGGTTTCTCAATTTTTTGTCCATGCCTTCTCTTCTTTTTCTTCACCTTTCCCTCTTCCAGCTGCTCAGACAGTACTTCCTTTGCTTTATCTTGTTTCTCACCATCTTCCATGCTAGAAGAAAGATTAGCTAAGCAAATATGCGTAGACAAACTTCTGTATTGTAAATATGCATTAATTTAGAAAGAATCTAATTCAGAAAGTTTGGTTTTGAATTCAAACTAGTTTTGACACTGTAAGTGGAGATAACTGTGAGTAAAAGAGGAGGTAGACAAAAAATGTAAAATTAAAAAATAAAAGTTAGTCTTCAATTATATGCAAGAATAGAATTGCCAAGGAGAGATCAAAAGGGTAAAAAGCAAAAGCAAAAAAAAAAAAAAAAAAAAAAACCACAGTGCTGTGTATACTCGATGCAAACAACATAAAAATTTCAAAAGTTCATGTGTAGTTTCTTGAGCCTTGGGTTTGAAGGAAGAGTTTAGGATTTGGTACACAGTATCACAATTGAATCTTAGTATCATAATGTGAATTCATTCCAGTCAAGGCAATCAGTATTGTTACAGGGATGAATGAGTAGTAAAGAGGAAGTTTGCTTCACAGGGTCCAACTTTATAATATATATAGAAGATGACAATCGTTCCTCCTCTATGAAAATTAAGTACCAGGACTGTATGCATTAATAAGGGAATTTAGTTACTAAAACAAACAAGCCATATCTGCATATATTTAAAAAAAAAAAAAAAGTTTATCAGATTTTGTTGTCCACTGGGATGGACTGCCACCTCTTATGGACTGTACTACTTTTCGAAATAGTGATGAGATAAAGTGTGTATACAGTGCTTTGAATACTGAGCATTGTTCAGATTCTTTCTGGCCAAGTTATCTACCATTAGGAAGTAGCAAGGAATTAAAGAGAAAAAATAACTTACTCAGCCTTCTCAGCTTCCACTTTTCTTTCTGCTTCAGCTTCTTTTGCAATTTCAGATAGCTGCAAAAAATATTTAACTCTCAAAATGGATCCTTTCAAATGAAATTTTGGTAACTTTTGTTACTGTTTTCTAAGAAACAAATTGGTTACCAAACTGTATCTTTTATACCAATTTGCACTTTTAAAGAGTTAGATTTTATTTAAATGGACAGCTCAGACTAGATTTTGACAGTGAACGCTGCAACCATTCTTCTTCTGATAGCTTTTTCAGTATAGTATTATCAATACTGTAACTATTGCAGTTGACTGAATACCGTAAAGTAATTATTCACCATTATCAGACAAATTATGTGACCAACTGAGGATGAAGCTAACTACATCCAGATCACACCCTCAAGTTCACTCACAAAGACTCAGTGCAGTTAGTGGTTATGTAGAAAATGAGCATCAATTTGTCTCCTTCCAAATATAAAACAAGGAATAATGTATTATGTCAGTGACAGCATCAAAAATGTGAAAATGATCCATGTAATTATTAGGCATTACAAAACCCAATTACTTTGTCAAAATCAACTGATGCAATTGAAATCTGATGAAGACCTAAATAACTGTTACTTACGCAATGTTATTCCTGAAACTATTTATCTTAGTTGGATAGATGACCCATTAAACCACCTGGCACAACTCACAACCACCTAAATATATGTTTTCAACAGTCCCTTCAGATAAGGAAAAACCAATATACAATTTAACAGAAGGCTAACTGCAGCAGAGAAGCTGGGGTCCCGATTTCAAATACCTTTAGGCTTTATGTTGCAAGATCAAAGTAAGCTCATTTAAAATGCATTTCAGTATCTAAGCTTCACTGAAAAGCAAAGAGATGCAGGATCCCAAGATCTAGATTACAAAAGAAATCTGAAGTGCCTAAATTTGTTACCATTCACTTTTGTAAAAACCTGTGTTAGCTCTTAACCCTTTCTGTAATCTCTCAACGTGCATAGACACCAGTTGTCTATTGGTGAATTCTACATTTCTGTTTCTCTTGCTAAATATACATAGTTATCTAAACTTTTTCATTACTAGTCATCTGGATGCCTACCTCTTGTAAATAAGTAGTGAAATAATTTAAAAAAGAATTTACTAAATAGATCTTGCTTTACTTATTTCACCTCTCATCCAGTGAGTACCTGTGATGCAAGCATGTATAGATCTTCCACAAAGAGGTTCCCCAAAGTTCTCAAGCTGGTGGAGGGTAATTCAGGGATCGATCCCTTGATCACCTCTAATTCTTCTAAGGGTTAAGGTGGGGGAAGAATCAAAAAAATTCCTATCCATCTTCTCCATCCCTCTATCATATGCTCTCTCAGTTGCCTTCTTTCCAGGCTAAAGAGCCTTAGCCTATTTAATTCCATAGATAAGATATGTTCCATATCTATGATAACTTTTTCACCTTCACTGAACCTTTTTCAGTTCTAACATATTCTTTCTGAAATGGGAGACCCTGGTCTGCAAGATGCAGGTATACCTTGGGTTCATGGGGCATAACAATACTTCATTTTAATTCCCTCAATTCCATCCTTAACAATTCAAAATTTCTGTTTACTTTTTTGATCTGCGTTGACTGACATTTTCATTGAACTGATACTACTGCATGACTCTAAGCCAAGATTTCCTAACCAAGTAGTAATGATGATCTCAAAACCCATAATTTTACATACAAAATTTTCCACCCATATGCATTACTTCAGTGATATGAATCTGCTATTTTAAGGGTCTTCTTAACTTCTCAGGCAGTTGTTGATTTCATTGCTACGAGTAACTTAGCTCACTATTCACTTCTTTCCTTACTTGTTAACCTGCATGGCTCTCAGCACAGATGCTTATAAATACTTACAAACAAATCTGAGAGAAATGAACAAGTCAAAGAAAAGCAAAATTTGCTGAGGAAAATTTTAGAGTATTTACTCAGATCTAAAATCCTTAAGTTAAAAATATTTTCATTACAGACATAAAAATGAATGCATAAACAAGTAAGAAAATAAATGGAAAAGTATAGTTCAATCTGTAGGGAATAGACAAATCTTGGATGAAAACATTTGAATGAAGAGGAAATAATGAACTAAAAAGTTGTACAATGGAGGTTTATCTTGTAAATTTCTGGAAAGTATATTATAAAGATATATTATAAAGATATAAAGGTATATTAAATCCAATGAGAAGAAAAAAGTATTTGAATACCAAGCAGAAACAGATCTGAAATACAGCTTAAACATGATGCCTTCCAAATCTGACAAAAGCATTTGGGTTTTGACCTTTAGCTCAAATCTATTTTAAAACAGAATTATAAATTTTATGCATCTCAGCAGAGTGGAACACAGTAAATTGTTCACAAATGAATGTAAAGTATGAGACTATGATAAACTTTAAAGTAATAATAAATTCAAGTAAAATTATTTCAAATAAAAGGGAAAGGGATGTTTTATGGTATGTGATTAGTGTATAATTACTAAAGCATGTAGAAGAAAAAATAATGATAAAGAATTATTATGGAGAAAGTAAATTAAAAGGTAATTGAAGCATACTGTGTAAAAAATGGGCATATAGATTGAACAGGACTGTAAACCATTTAAAGCAAACACTGTGCCTAGCAATCTACTATCAATTTTTGTTTGAATAAAATCCAAATAAACAGTGACAACAACTTACTGAAGTGCAATCTAAACACCTTGTGCTGCTTTTTTCTGCAATGTAAGCTCTTCTATGTATTTTTTTTTAAGAGTAGAGATTATAAAGTATGTTCTCATCCAGAACATTTATTAATTCGTTAACTGGCAAATAATTCAACTACTAATAGAAAAATTAGCAATATATTTGTATTATTTTCTGCAAAGAAATTTAAAATCTCTTAACATACCTGTAATCCTTTTTTCTTACGAACTGTGTTTTCCAAAGAAGACTGTATATCAGAACCAAGTATTTCTGCAATATCCCCAAGTCCAGCATCGTGACCATGTTTTGAGCCACCTTCTTTTTTGGTAGGAATGCCAAAAATATCAGAGATAATGTCAGTTTCTGCCTTTTCGCCCTTTACAAACTGGACAAGTTCAGCTCTAATGCCATGCTCAGCACCTTCAGCTTTTTCTGCTTCTGTAACATCATCATGGATTCCAAACTGTGTTGGGTCAGGCATGTCCCCTAATATTTTAGTGACTTTAATGTTTTTGGCTCCTTCAACCAGGCCACCCCCAAATACAGTGCTCCAAAGAATCTGGAAAATTCCCCACACTATAGTAAAGAACAGTTGGAACATCCCTACAAATAGGATCCAGAAAAAGGAGAAAAACACTTTCACCATCTCTTTTACTGTCATCTTTCTAACTTTCCTGTACTGTTTTCTTAGGTTCTTCACAGTGACCATTTTAAAAAAGTTGGTAACATTCTTCTTCACTGCAGCACAGGCCATTGCAAAAGCTGAAGGAGATTCCAGGGACTTTTCTTCTTCCTCATCATCTCCAATATCTACAACATAGCAAGACTCTTCTTCCTCTTCCTCAGGCCTCTCAGCTGAATCAGTTTCAGAGATCTGTGATGCTAACTGCATTTCAAAGATTGTGTCTTCACAGAAATTCACAAAGAGTTCCATCTTTTCTTGCTCTCCACCTTCATTTACAACATCAAATATGAACTGCCTTTTGGATTCCTTCACCTGTGGCTTCTCCCACTGCATTCTACTGGACTCACTGATTTCAAAGTAAACTCTTTCTATTTTCTTGGCTCCACCCATTATTTCAATACGGCCAAGGTATGGTTCAAAGTAATTAAGAACACTTTCTGCAGGTTCAAGTAAACTCTGAAGGCGTGAATCGTTAGGCATGTGTTCTGAAAGGTTTGTTAGCAATACTGCTACATTAAATCCAATGTCTTTGGCTGGTTCATGGAATCTTTCCACAAAATCGACATAGTTAAACATGTCATTTTCATCAGCTTCTGCACAGGATAGCAGGAATTCAATCTCTGACTGTATATATTGTTTTTGAGCCTCCATTGACTTCTGGAATTCCTTTTTTGAAATTATGCCTTTACCATCTGGGTCATGTTCTTTGAAAGCATCTGAGTTAGTTAGATCTTTTAATTTGAGGAACATGTCAAAAAATTTCAAAATCAATTCTACATTGCTAGATGATTCTACAAGCGTATCGACCATTTGTTTTCCGATCGTTCCGTTTACAACATTACCTAAACAGTGTTAAAACAGTAAGTTATTTGATGCCTCTATATTGTAAATAAATAAATTTCATATTCATGCTGAGAACATAACAAAAAGCCAACAACGAAGAATTTCATTCTTCAGCCTTTGTAATTTTTCTTACAACATGCATTTCTCCAGTAACCCTCTTTTTCATGGATATGTATATTCCAGAATAATTGTTAAATAAATATGAAATAAGTTTTGTCCTGGCATTTATTATTTGAGGCAACTGAAAAACTGTTTAGAAAGATTAATATAATTATTGCACTTTACATTATGAAGCAGAGGCAATAATATTTGCATAAAGAAAAACAGCTACAACCTTCAAGCAGTGACAACAGCATGACTACCATATCCTTTAGTAGATCTAGCAGTTCTTTAAGCAATTCAATCTGAGCAGAGTCCTGTAAAATAAAAACAAAAAACTGAATATAAGTTTGTGTTTTCTTCGTATTTATCCAGCTCTTCCCTTTTCCTCCTTAGCTGTAGCACAGGAACCATGCTTTTAATGGTGCTTCTGCTCTAACAGATCATCAGGTTTTTGTAACAAGGAGGAAGAGACCAAATTGCCACATTCATTATCATAAAGGTACAAATAAGTTGAAAGGATTAAGTTTGTATTAGAAAATGTTAAGTGCACAGTGATGACTGATGGTTAAAAAGAGTGGTATGATGGTGTTAGTCCAAAGATTCAGTGTTGGACCTCTACATGACAGTAGCCCATGCATAGCCAATGAGAGACAGTATGTTATTTACAGAGTTCAACACTCACTTGACTGTAATTTATAACCAGATGCAAAAAAGCACTATTTGCCTCTTGCCAAATACCTGTGAAAGTTTCATCTGCATATTGGCAAAGACATGAAGAAAGCCAACAACTGCATCCCACAGCCTACTATGAGCCAGACTTTGTTGGTTACCTATGCAAGGGCCCTAAAAAAATTAAGAGAAATATATTTTTTTATTTATATAAAATCAAAATATGAAAATAATTTACCTAAGATTTCTACCTGAAAAACAAACAAACCACCACCACCCCACCACCACAAAAAAAAAAAAAAAGATAAAATAAACAATCAAACCCCAGAAATTTCAGACTTCCATGAAGCTGCATGAGAAAGTTTCCCAAAATTCCTGTGGTATGTAGTCCATATAAAAAAAAAAAAAAAGTCAAATATGCAGGCATTACCTTAGTATTAACTTTATACCAGACCAGTGATTCCATGTAACTTTTTCAAAAGTTAGAAAAGTAAAGTCAAATATTTACAATAGGAGATGATCAGACCATGTAATCACAGAACTTCACTGTTAGTATCTTGGGCAAAAAAGTTTTGTTTACCTGAATATATTCTGTAAGGGAATTGAATATTTGTTTGGTGACAGCCAAAGCTTTAGAGAAGTTACGTTGTCCTGATTCATCAATGACATCTTTTCCTGAATAGTACCAATAAAAGTCACTGATTGATTCCTAAGGAAAAAAAAAAAGTGTTATCTTTTCTAATTTTGGATTTTGTATGCAGTATTTACTGTGTGCATGCCTATCACCAAAGGTTGAATCAGCTGCAATTTATTATTTCTTTGTCAATCTATTTCTCATGACAATAGCTTTTTACATTTTTATCCAACTGTGCTGCCTAAAGAAGTAAACAATGAAATAAAGTAACAAACATTTGGTTTCCCAAACAATTCTGAAACATCTATTTTAAGAAGGAAGAAAAGACAAAATTAATTAAATCAAAATTCTTTATTATTAATACCCCTGAAAAGAGTAGCTTCACTTTTGATTCTAACAAAATGTGAATTTATAAAAATGAAGAAAATTATGTTATATTCCATTTTACTCTGATTTTTCCTCACCTGAAGACGCAAGAGATAGTCAACAGTACTAATGATAATATTCACTGTTGTGGTGTTGCCCATCTGAGTACGTAGGTAATTTTGAAAATCTGAAATAATAAGTGATTTGCGCTTCATTACTGTGTATAGGATTGGAAAATACAAGATTGTTTTCATATATTCATGGAGAATACATTCTTTTTAAGTACCTTCCTGAATACAGATGCTCATTATCTGTGCTGGAAATTGAACTACAATATATCACAATACAAACACAACTGAAGAGTTGTTAACCATATGCCTTGCAACAGGCTTTACTGATTAATCATCTGCATAAAATCTGAAAGTACATTAAGACTTAAAAATTCAAATTAAAATCCACAATTAAGATTTTTGGCATGCCACTTTTTCTCAGAATACTAAATTAATTACAGGAAAAAAAAATTTAGAATTGATTCTATTCGGCTCTGTTTAAGAACAGGCTTATTACTCACAGTCATCACTTTTCCCCAAAAGTGATTCAGTTCACTTACCATTGTTATGCCCTTCACAGAGCAGTTGTAAAAATCTAAATAGATCTCGAGTAAATTCATCATGCTGCAACACTTTTTCACCTTGAAAATATATAAATACAATGATAATGTGAAAACTGTTATTATTAAATATGCAGAACACATAATCTTACAGTATCCTTCAAAATTGGAGATTCTAGTAAAAAAACACAGTGCTATAAAAGCTGCTTTAAAGCAATTTAAAGAAACAGACTGAAAATAATGAAAAGGAAAACAGACAAAAAGCAAAGCCAAAATATTTAGCACTCCAATGCATCCATGTGTTAAAAAAAAACACTAAAACAAAACAACAAAAAAACGAACTACACATTATATATTTAATAATTAAATGGTTAGTTATGAATAAAATCATGCCTTAAATATGAATGATACTTCTTTAATAAGCATCAGACTGTTTATCCAAGCTGAACAGCTTAACACACAACCTGCTGCAGACCATAAAGCTAAACCTAAAGCTGTCTGGAAAGATGCAATCAAAGATTTCTTTCTGTATTTGCAACACGCTTTTGCAACAAAAACTGTATCAAAAACTGTACCCAAACATACCACGCTCACGAACGATGACTGTGGATTAAAGAAAAATAACAAGAATACAGGATAAGAATATTGGAAGTTACAACTTTTTCTTTAAAAATATTGCTAAAGATTTTGTAAATATAATGCATATTCAGAAATCAAACCTTAAAATTATTTATATTAAGTCTGAAAACAGAAACCTCAAACCAAGTTAAATAACATTTCTAGTGTAAGAAGGAAGCACAAATAATGTTTTAAGCACCACTGGTTATCAGTTTCATTCTACTTACGAGTTCCTTCTTCAGTAACCATTCCCAGGCCTTCAGCTTTATTTTGTCTCTCAAACGCATTCAAGTCAAGAACACTTATATTAAAAAAAAAAAAAAAAAAGAAAAAGTACTGTAGTACACAACAGAAAATTATTTTCTTCTAGGAAATTTTTGGAGGCCTTCAACTACTAGTCTTGACCCGCTGTAATATGTAACATGCACTGCCTCACATTTTACTAAATATGAATATTAAATAAAGGGACTTGGGATGAAAATAAGGCTCGAATGTCCATATCTGTGAAGAAATGAGTCTCAGATCAGGTCTTACCATTCCCCTAACTTCACTTCCAGTAACATCATTCATGGTTTTATGTATAAACGAAAAACAACTTGAAACCACTCTTAAACATGTCTGCCAAAAGAGCATCACTTGAGTTACTTCTCAGTCACGCTGTTTTCCATGACATTTCACTACTTTTATATTGTTGCTGTATATATTATGCATTTTTATATTATTCCTAAGACATATGGAAACTGATTCCATACTCAGAAGACATATATGGAATGAGTCCCCATATCTTCTGTGATCAAAATAGCACATTTTTTGTGCTACCTTGGCACAGCCGAGTACCTGGAATAGCAGGTGCTGATTCTTCTCAGTCAGAATACTTTAATTCACCTAGTCCAAATATAATTATATGATTATATACACTTTTTCAGTTAAACTGTAACGCATACACGTGTTCTAAGTTCTAGTCATATCCTTAAAAACAAGACGTGGAGCATTCTTCAAAGCATTATTTTCATTCTCTTGTCAGTGCTCAAGTCATTTTATCAAAAACTTCTTTTTTAAGGGAGTCCTGAACAATATACATACACAATTGGTAATAACATCATTGCAGGTGCTTGCTACAGTGTTCTACATAAATGGGAAAAATGACAAGATAGAATAGACGTTATTTAATTACACTGCAACTACTAAATGATAATTTCTACAATGCAGGTCAACATCCCTTCCACAGTTCTTCCTTTCCTCATACAGCTTCTCCACTTCTGATTCCCAGTCTACTGCTTCACAACCCTTCTGTTGCTTTAAACGGTTGAGAAAAGGAGGTTGCCTACTGTACGAGTAATCAGAAACACCAACGGTTTTCCACCTTCTTTATGAGAGACATTTACCTTAACTAATTTGAAGTTCTGTTTTGTCAAGTGAATGGACTACAGTGATCTCACCGGCCACATGCCACCTCTAACAAACTTGATACACATGCAGAGGGTTCAGATGAAGAGATTATGTGACTCGTCAGAGATGTGCAGAAACTGATAGTTTAGTAAAGCTCCACTGGCCTGTCTCTCCTTCAGTAATGGCTTTTCTCCATCCTTAGAACCATCCAGAAATCTTGAGGGATCTGGGACCAGTAAAGGAGCTATTACATTTTGCTTTCCTGCCTCTCCAAACTAACCCTTCAAATGCATACATATAATCTTTGCTTTATTTTCTTCTTTGGAAGAATATTCTAAAAGATTAACACACTGCTACTCTGATTCACAAAAATTTTCACAAAAAAACAGAGAGCTCTACAATCTGTGACCTGTCTAATTTGAATCTAACAAATCCACCTGGAGTGGGCAATAAGCTACCAACCCAAATAAAACTGAAACAGTAATAATATGATTTATGGTTTTACCTGCAGGACTGCATCAAGCCAGAGAGACTTTGAAAGAATCCAGCATCCTTTTTCTCCTTCAGGTAGTCTAACATTTTCTAGAGGATATGGGGGACATTTGGAGGAAAAAAGTCTGTATTAAATTTATGTAAATTAACAATTTCCTAAATTACCATTCTAAATGCAAATCACTAGCAAGTAATAATATCACTGTTACTGTAGCAAAAATACCCTGATGTATCTTCATCGTTTAGCCTAAAATTAAATGCACTAAAATAAAAATACAACAGAACACTAGAATTCTCCAAATTAGTTGTTTCCTTTATACAAACAAGACTCTCAATAGTTAGGAAAGCATTACCTGTTGAACTATGGTATTCCCACCATTTAGAATAGCAATACCAAGTTTTAATGTTTCAACAACCATGGGTCCTGTATGACCTGTCAAGAGAACGGTACAGTCAATAAAACTTGCAAGTATGAACTAATCAATCAGAAAAACAGTCCAAAAATTTTACCTAAATGTAGTTGTAATTCACATTTATTTTGCCTCATTATAGACTATACACAAATTGTGTAAGACATACATATGATATGTATAACAAGTTGTTTATGATACACACATCATACGTATAATGACATAATACATTATATATATATATCTCACTATACATGATATGTTTATTGTGTGTACTTAATACTTCACAAAACATTACCTTTGCTTGCACTAATCATCTGAAGGACCATCTCAGCAGCTCCACGATCATGCAAGCGAGCTTGCTGGTAAAGAGTTCTCTGCTTTTCCATTTCTTTCTCCTGGGTTTGGGAACAAAAGTGAGAACAAATTACAGACTGACAAATACAAACTGACTCAGGCAACATACAAATATGAGAAATCTCAAGTTATTAAATGCCATCTGCCTGCATAATCCATGGATTGTCTGATTCCAAAATTTCAGAACACGCTTTCTTCTATATGAATAACCTCATAAAGCAACTCAATACATGCTGTTTTATCCTTGCAGTTATTGTAGTGGACATATTTAAAATTCTATCTTGCACTTTAGGCGATGAGAAAGAAATAAGATTTAAATTCTTACCTCAAATGTCTTCTCTTTTTCTTCCTCTTCTTCCTCCTCTTCTTCCTGACAGCTCTTATTATGTTAAGAAATAGAAATCACAACATTTTCTTAGTATGAAACGTAATGGCGATTTTTACTACAGTATTTAGACTAAAAAAGATAACCATTCAAGGAAATGTTTAAAGCAATAACTAAGTCCAGTCAGAAGATTTAAGATTCCTGTAATCCTACATATTTGTGCTTATCTCCACTAAGAAGCTGATACTATGTTAGGTATGGATACTTCAGGGTATTAATCCAACTATATATGTAACATGTAAGTGTAGGTTATGTGTTCTTACGTCATCTCTCTATTCATATGCACAATATTGATCTTCAAAGTCAAACTCTCCTGATTTGGAAGCATCAGCCATAATCAATCTCAGTGCAAACACTGTCAACTTTCTTTTGACAGACTTCACATAGTAACTCCAAGATAATGACCCTAAGAATCAAGATAACTAATACTGTTAAGACTTCTCAAGTTAACCTTGTACAAAACTAACTGCCAAGTGGTATCAACAGGATTGCACCAACTGGAATTTTATGGTATTATTTTAAAGCAGGAAATTTCTTATTGCTCTGAACACCATTTGTTTCATTAAAAATACAGAAATGACTAGTATGAAGCAGTCCACTTAAGGAGACAAGGAAAAGCATCTGAAATTAATCGGAAGTATCTGAATGGAACAAGGGTTGGAGCTTGAAATTCTGTATTTACCTTTGCCATCATGGCAGAATAGGCGATATATAAAGGATCATCTTCTAGTTTGCTATAAAGAGAAAATATTCTAAATTATTTTATGATGTAGTAATAAAAAGACGTCATATTCCTAATAATAAGTAAATACCATTTTTACTAATGGGAAGTACGCATATACTTCCTTGAATTCCTATTACATTGGAAAATACTATTATAAATATATTTTCTAATCTCAAACCATATCTATGTAACTTTAATTAAACAATTTAGAGGAATATTTTAGACATCCAATTTAGTTGAGTAAGTAAGGATCACTGTCTGTTGCAAGTGCAGAAAAGCATTATGGAGGTACAAATTATAATTATTCTATCAGATAATAAGATTACAGTACAATATAGAAAAATATATGAAGCACTGGACGAGTACTCTTCTTATACTAAATGCATATTCTGATCAACAGTCTAGAACAGAAACTGTAAGAGAATCATGCTAATCATCAATGCTATTTTGGAACCTTTTCTAACATAATGAATAAAATGCAATGAATGCCAACAGTAAGAACACTTATCTATTACCAGAAGAGGATACACTGGATGAAGCAACAGTTCTTGTAGACTTTATGTTTCTATGAGAATTCTGGTTTCATTATTTCTGTATTGAGTATTTAACAAGCTTTTAAAATCTCAAAATTGCCAATATTTGCCTCAATATAAAGGTCATACTGAGTTTAAATACAAGAAAACTCTAATGAAACAGAGTGGAAAAAAAGTATTCACCATGGATAATACTGAACTACAGTTATGTTAAATCCATTATGTAGTATTATTAGAAATTCAGTTACTGTGTGATTTTATTTAATGCATTTTTCAACACGGCTATTTTACCTCCTCTCTGTGAGAGCATTGCGACTAAAATAAAGGATAATCTGATGAAGTGGATCAGGCTGTTTTTTCTCAGTATCTTCCTCTTCTTCTTCATCTTTTTTTGGAGGTGTCTGTGGTTATATAGATTTATATCAGAATATACAAATTAAGCTTCATGAGTAAGAAAAAAAAGACCGATTAAGCTTAGGAAAGGATTTAATTAATTTTGTTTTGTCCAAATTGTATTAACTTTCAGTACTCATCTTATTCAGCAGTTTACCAGAGCCTGCAACACTATTTGCCTGTATGACTAAGAAGGACTTCCAGTATCTGATTCTTTTATTCACATTTGATAGTACCATTAGAAGTTTCTCATTTGCAAGGTATTGAGAATAACACAAGTGAAAATCTTAGGGAGGCCTTATTCAGCAGAAATTATGTGTAGGTTTCCATTGGACCAGAACTGAAAGAAAGTCTCAGCTCAATTATGTTCTGGAGAATTGATTGGTAAATTGAATTATTTTTAATAATATTGTCAGATGCATCATATTCTGGCTACTATTTGCTAGATTACATTCATATATCATCTCTAGGTGACTTTGACTCAAGAAATGTAAGAACAACTCTTACTGTCAACTTCAAACATTTTTGGCAGTTTGAAGTAGCTAGCACTGACAAAAGAGCAGTTTATTACCTTCACCTTATTTGTCTTGTGACCCTTTGGTGGGGTTTGTAATTATTATAGAATTGTTGTAATCACTGTTTTGACTAAAATTTGCATTTCTTCCTTTCAAAAAAAAAAAAGCAAAAAATGAAGCAAAGACCATACAATTGTCTAGAGTATAAGAATATATTAGCTGTAATTTTGGAAGATCATACAATGTTCTATACCAGCTGGTCTTTAAAAAAAAAAAAAACTGCTAAAAAAACAACATAATTGCTTCTGCTAACTCTGAAGCATCTCCTGATGCATCTTCATGTGATCCATGGATCCATATATTCATTTTCACCGTGTTTACATATCACCAAGATAGGTCCCATAGAAGTATTTTAGACAAACTGACAACAGAGATGGAAGAGATAAAACAGCAGTTTTTCTGAATTGATGTAAGTACCAAAATGCTCAAGTTTATCAATCATTTCCATCAAGTTCACACATAAAGCAAATTTTTGCTGAATATGGCTGCATATATTTTCATCTCCTTATGATGTATCAACAATAAAATAGCAAAAATAATTTGCATCAAAGCTGAAAATGTTAAAATTAAATATTATGCACCAATGAAAATTTAAAAAAGGGGAAAAGCATCAATTGCGTCAAGCTTTAAAAAGAAGAGTAAATAAAATATAGGAACATAGGAATTACCATAATGACAAAAATAGTTGGACAGTTCCTCTAAACCATCTCTCTTCCCAAGAATGAGTATCACTATAGTTCAACTGAAGGCATAAAGCACCTTAATGCACTTCACTGTGCATCACAGGTTGAATGTCTTTTTAATCACAGCAGAAAATGAACTTATGCCCTGGGGCATAAGGATTGATATTTTAAAAATTTATGTGTATGTATACAGTACATAAAAATAAAATATAGGTTATAGATACATGAAATATACACTGAAGTGGGCACTGAAAAGATGCCCAATTATATCAGTACTTACAGCCAAATCCTGAACTAGTTTCTCCTCAAATGAATATTCCTCTGTTTCTATCCAATAGTTCTGATAGCCATGGAGGAAGAGGTTAATAGAACGGTGCCTGGGGGGGGTTGTGAAAGTGAGATCAAGAGGGGTAAAGGAACATAGTATAACAGCTCAGGTGGTTAATGATTAGTAAGGATACGTGTTTGTACAATTCTGATCCTCTGATTGGTCAGTGAAACAAAAAGTAAAACATAACTTTCAGCGACAAATCTGCACATATTTTTGAACATTCTTACGTTTTTTTTTTTTATTACACACGTATATAAAACTTTTTCTTCTGAAGGCTTTTAGAGTGCTAATACACATTGTGAGTGAAATTATGGGACTGGTGCCTTAATACAAGCATGGGAAAAGTACATACTTTAAAAGACTGAGAGCGAGTGGGTGGGATTTACTCCTACTAGATGTAATTTAGTTTACTAGATCTAGCACATAGAGACAGCAGAAGTTGGTTGTCAACAGCAAAATAATTATCAAGTGCTTTCCAGCACGTTATGTGCAGACAATCACTGCCTTCTTCCACACAAAGAAGGCAAACATCAGCTTCTTTCCTTTCAGTTGCAACTCTGGGCAGTGATAATGTGTCCTCAAAGAAGCTGCATTAAAAATATCTAAAAACTTCTCTAGAAAAAGACCAATTTTAGAAAACTCTTAGGTATATTGATTACTATTATAAAGTAGTAATTTAACTGGAAAATTTTCCACAGAAAATACAGCTCATGGCAATAAGACTACGCATAATATTGACCAAACCATCCCATAATTACATCGCATTTGAGGGAAAATCTTGTTTTGAGGTGCTCTACATGAGGTTACAAAGGTTGTTCCACAAAGCCTTTTTGTTCACTTTTATCCTGCACCGATAATTATACAAATTGATGGTATATACTATGACTTGTCTAAAGACACTGCACATAAATTCTCATTTTATGGTGACACAGATATTTAGTCAACCCTTTATACTCTCCCTCCTGCACTGGTGACATTTTATTATCAGTTTTCAAAAACTGACCAATCAGAATACACTCTGAAAATTGTACAAATTCATGTTTTATGGCAACATCAAATCATGGCTGGGAAGGAATAAGTGTGCGCATAAGGAAGAGGCTCTCCACAAGTTACATTACCGTTAACTTGAGTATAAGCCTGTCATACTGAGTTTTTTCATGTACTTTTTCCAGCCAAACACGTTGAAAGGTGCTCAGGAAGAAATTGCTAATTTTGTGTCTGAAGAAAAGCATATAGGTTTTCATTGAAGAACTAACAACAAAGGCACAAGTTAAATTCAATAAAGTAGTCAGAAAGAATGTATTTGTAAACTCTGTATGAAAAATTGCCATGTATAACTTTGCTGTATCTATGTGCATATACAGATGATAGACAATAAGACAAATAATTTACAAATTAATTTCCTTAAAAGATGAAACATAAATATGAAAATCTTAGAGAATGCATTTCTCATACAAGACACTATTTCAAAGCTGTTAACATACATTCATTAAACAGAGAATAAAGAATTAGTATTTTCTAACTTCACTGACATTTTTTCCTTGGAAAAAAAAATAAAACTACTATTTATTTTGTACCTCATAGTACTTCTCAGAAAAGGAAGTACTTGAAAAAGTTATGAAAGAAGTTAAAACATTTTTTCTATAATTTAACAAACCTGCATATCAACAAGACAGTTCAATTGCTGAAATATCCTACTGGAATTCCTAAAAACTGATACATATAAGAATGCATTTGAAGAAAAATAGATTTAAATGGGAAATTAACATTAAATTATATTGAAAGCCATATAAATCTCCAGAAAATTATCAAAAGAAAGGGATCATTATCCACTGAAGATATTAATCTTTTCTAGGATAAATTAAAGTATCGCCATAAACTGTTTGCTTACTGCCTTTTAATTTACTGCCCTTTAAATAAATCATCAATTTTAGAACTAACACTCCCAATACAAAGCTGCAACTAAACTGAGGAAATATACAAGATATCAGGAGCTGCATTTGAAACTGTGGTGCAATTCGATTAACATAGCTCTTAGAATTAATCACACCCAACTTGAAATTAGACTCCCTAGGGTTCAGATGTCTTAACAACACTATCAATTTAAATGACAGAGAGAGTTATATATGCAATAAGGTGCAAAATAGTGTGGTAGCCTTATTTTCCTGTCAGAATCCAATGATTTACCTAGAAAAATCTGTCTATAAACTAATGAATATTAAAACTTTTTTTTTCTGCACCTATCAACTGAGGAGTTTTTTCACTCTTGCCTTTTTTTGAAATGCAGATATCAAAATTAAAATTTTAATTAAAAATTAATTTAAAAAAAAACAATAAAAATTGGTTAAAATAGAGAGCTCATTTTTATAATCTGGAAGAAGAAATAATGGGACAGATTTGCCTCACATTCATACTAAAATTAGGTTTAAACTCCACCATAAAATCTACCATAAAGATTGAGAAGAACCAACCTCGTTGTTTTTTTTGTTGTTGTTGTTTTGTTTTTACAGCGAAGTTTTTAATGAAAATTACAGATACTCTAAGTTTTATATTTCAATGAGTATTATTCTGTATTTTCTTGAAAACGAAAATACAGATTCATAACACATTTTGCCCCTTGGCAAGTCTTACATCAACCTCATGAATCCTAAATATATGTTTTTTAAGACAAAAATAAAATGAATTATTTTTATCATTTAGGTGCTCATATATAATCCAAACATGTTAAGAATTATAAATCCAGAATACATTTATAAAAAAAAAACTTCACAAAATTGTTATACTGAAATATCTACCACTTCCTCTTGTTTTTTGAAGCAGAGTTCTTGAAGATAAATTACTTGATAGTTCAACCCTAATCAGTTTGGTTTCATGTTGTTTCATTTCATTTCTTTCTGTCTCCATAAAGATTGCCTAGTGGCATTGTGACAGTTTAGAGAGCTATTAGACTTTAGAACTACTATTTTCATGAAGATGTTTGCTTTTTATGGTATAACTGGCTTTTATTTGTCTTGTGCAAACCTTGCATTCTTCTCAGTATGTTAGTGGCACAGCTACAGACCTTTAGCTGACAACAAGCATGTAAATAGGCTTTATACAGGCATTTTAAAATGTAATGCAACTCTTTTGTTAAATACTTTGCAAACAATCTTTGAACAAAAATATTAAACATGAACCATGATAAAACACAAAAGTGAAGAAGCAAATTTCATTAGAAATGTGCTTAGGCTGCACCTGAATACAAAGCACATTGAAAAGAACATGGTAGTGAAAGGACAGTAATTGCTTATGGTGTTAATACATGGTTTAAATCAGTAGATGACTCCAGGCATGGGATGCACTTTATCTCAGACTTTGTGGTATCTACTTTCAACTGGAGTAATAAGCAGAGCAACACGCAAGTACAAAATCTCATTGTGCACTGCTCTGCCGCAATATCTCCTTTACTGCATATATAATTTGGATGTAATAGCTGAAGATGCAAGCTAGATGCAAGCTTCATGCAAGCTAGAGCATGGAGTGTTCATGCAATAAGAGTATTGCCATATAAAAAAAAGCTTTAAAAATATACAAACACAGGAGAATAAAGCACAACCAATCAGAGGCAAAAAAAAAAAAAAGGACAGAAACAGCAACAACATCTTAACATATTTTTCACAAATAACATGAGGAAATATAGAAAATAACGGCTGACAAAAATGAAGCATTTTGGTTTTGAAGCAGTGTAATTCCTATGGTCTTTTTCCCCTCTGGTTATTTGTCATGAGACACGTATTTTGCTACTGTGAGGAATTAGCTGATAACTACCCAACTCTTGTTTCTTAGACTCCATTACACAATCCAAACAAGTAGCAAACTTGCAGGTATACACACAAGTAATATTTCCGCTCAGAAATGTAAACAAAATTAATGAAAAATAAATCTTTCAGCCATTTACCTGGGCAGGTTGTACAATGGTGCCATTCTAAAACAAGCAACAACAGCCCTTTTGCGTTGTTTTGACAGGAGTTTATGCCAAACAGCTTTCTTTGATCTCAGCGGTTGTTCAACCTATGGGAAAATATCTTTTATTACATACTATGGAAACTCCACGTTTAATTCCAAATTTTCTTTTTAGACACTGGTTAATGTATCTAAAAAATGAGAAAATTTACAATTTGCTAACAAGTTAGAAAAGTTACAAAAACCCTACATCATCTGAAAAAAATATATATTTTTAAATACTTTGAAAAAATACTGAGGGCCTTATATACAGTGCCTCTCAGTTCATACAGGAAAGCTTGAGATACCAGAATATCTCATGGGTGGGACTCCTACATAAAACTCCATAATGATTACTTTGCCTGTTTATAACTATGCATATTTAATCATTCATGTGAACAAATTTCTGTGCTATATCACTTGTGAATGAAAAGAATTAACTTTACATGGGAAGATTATAAATGCATTTTTGTATTTAAAATAGTAGCATTTGAATGCACAGACAACTAGATTCAAAAGTTGCTATAGAATCCTCGTACAGAAATGGAAGACAGGCTAAAATCAGTAATATTAGAAGTAAATGTACATGCAAACATTTCTCCCTAAAATTCCAGAGTTTTCATCTACTGAATGTTGATGTTTTGTACGTTATACTTCATACAACTCTTTACAGTAAAGTTTTGCAAGGGCAAATACATCCTGAGATTTCCCTGAAACAAAATTGAGGCACTTCAGCACATGACATTAAAAACTTTGCATATATAGACATCTGTGTGTGTGTGTGCATGCATTGCTTTCATCTGAAAATTTTAATGACACACTCTGAATTGGAAATAATTTCTATAAGGAAAGAAACTCATTCTACTTTAAAACAAGCACAGTGTAGACATGTAACTTTATACCTGCTCCAGATGATACAGAGCAGCTGATATCCTCTGCACACGTTCCACATTTTTCTCAGGGTCAGTAGGCTCATCACTTTTCAAAATGTCTTTATACAGATTTAACTGCCATTTCACAGCTGGATCATCAGACTAAAAAGCAACATATTTCATACTAAAGCTGCTGAATGAAGATAGTGAATTTCACTACTGCCATTATTATTCTCATAGCATAATGAAGAATGTTATAGGTATTCCCACTTCATCTGTCCCTTTCAGTCCAAATTAGCATTTGCTAGCTGCTCAGAAAAAAAGACATTAGATTCTGAACTCCGTTCTCATGCAAGATTCTATTTCATGAAACCAAATAATCCACCCTGAAACTTCCTTATTGCATTTAACTCCATTAAAAATAAGGAAGCACATTTAGCACTGAGATTGGTGAAATTCTGTACTGACAGTGGAAAATCCGTTTTATGGATTTTAATCAAAGACAGCTGGAATGTCAGTAGGTGAAGAGTCACAGCCAAAGTTTTGGCTTTTTTTGCAACAGCCAAGACAAAAATATGAGAAAACACATTAGAATTACCTGTTGTGTCTAATTTAAATTTAGGTAAGCTCAAATTTATAGCAACAGGACAGCCATTTGCTACTAGAGAAAAATGAATTACTTGTATTATGTTCAAATATGGGCAATGATCTTAATTAAATATTTGTAGAACAATGAGGACTCCATTTTGGTATCACCTTTGACAATATATTCAGCATCTAAATAGTAGGAACGTACATGTGCTTGAGAAACTCTCAAGTGCCAAAATGACACATGGTTTCATTATTTCATTACAGTCACTTTAAAATGCATATTAGTAAGTACTATTTAATGGTTAGAGACAGTTAAGTTCAAAATAGGAAGCTGAAATTAGTTTAATTTTATTTTCTTCTTGGATTGAGATAATTTTAAGTAATTATAACTTTAAAACTACCATTATCTCTTTCTTTACACTTCACTGGTTCTATAGGACTTCCTGAAACTTGAAAATACCAGCCAAATCTACAAAGAAACCAGGTTTGTCACGAAAATATTATGAACAAAAATATTAAAATGACAATTTTTCTAATAGCTTTTCACTTGCTTTTTTTATGTACCACGATCATGATAAACAATTGCAATTTTCATGTTTAAAAGTGCTATCCCAGACAGATTTTGTTACCTTTTCCTGCAAATGTAAGTTGTTACGTAAATGCTCTTTGACTTCTTCATCAGTGTCCCTCTGTAGAAAGATAGAAGTGCTTCTCAGTTTTTGATTATGATTCATCTTATAAGAACATGCACAACATAAAAAATTATTGTTATAATATAAAAGTAACCTCATTGTTTTCAAAGTACGTATACTATCAGAAGAGCATGGGACAAAAGCGTTTTTAAATTGTGACCACAAAACAAGGATTAAACTTTGAAATGAATTAAAGCTAACTAATGATCTTTGAGCATTTGGTCCAAATGTATCATAGAACCATACAATGTCCTGAGTTGGAAGGCACCCATGAGAATCAAAAAATCCAACTCCTGACTCCACACAGGGCAACCTAACAGTTAAACCATCTATCTAAGAGCACCGTCCAAACACTTATTGAATACCAACATGCCTGGGACCACTTCCCTGGGGAGCTTGTTCCAGTGACTGACCATGCTCTCAGGGAAGAATCTTTTCCTAAAATCCAATCTGAACCTCCCCCATACAGCTTCATTTCATTCCCTCAGGTCCTACCACTGGTCACCAGACATATCACTGGTTAGTGCCTTCCTTTGGACACTCTCTGATAGTTTTATATCCTTATATTGTGGAGCCTAAAACTGCACACAGTACTCAAGGTGACGCCACACCCATGCTGAGTATAGTGTGACAATCACTTCTGTCGACCAGGTTAGCTAAACTGTACTTAGTGCACCCCCATAATACAGTTGGTCCTTTTGGATGCCAGGGCACAATGTTGACTAACATTGAGCTTACCATCACTCAAAAACACTTGATCCCTTTCTGTAGGATGGCACTCCAGCCATTTGTTCACTTGGCATATGTACATGTAAATGTACATTTTCACAGAATCACAGAATCGTCTAGGTTGGAAGAGACCTCCAAGATCACCCAGTCCAACCTCTGACCTAACACTAACAAGACCTCCACTAAACCATATCACTAAGGGCTACATCTAAATGTCTCTTAAAGACCTCCAGGGATGGTGACTCAACCACCTCCCTGGGCAGCCCATTCCAATGCCTAACAACCCTTTCGGTAAAGAAGTTCTTCCTAACATCCAACCTAAACCTCCCCTGGCGCAACTTCAGCCCATTCCCCCTCGTCCTGTCACCAGGCACGTGGGAGAATAGACCAACCCCCACCTCTCTACAGCCTCCTTTAAGGTACCTATAGAGAGCGATGAGGTCTCCCCTGAGCCTCCTCTTCTCCAGGCTAAACAACCCCAGCTCCCTCAGCTGCTCCTGGTAAGACTTGTTCTCCAGACCCCACACCAGCTTCGTTGCCCTTCTCTGGACTCTCTCGAGCACCTCCATGTCCTTCTTGTAGCGAGGGGCCCAAAACTGAACACAGTACTCGAGGTGCGGCCTCACCAGAGCCGAGTACAGAGGAACAATCACTTCCCTAGACCTGCTGGCCACACTGCTTCTTATACAAGCCAGGACGCTGTTGGCCTTCTTGCATTTTATACAAATGGAAAATGCCATGGAAAGGATGATAGCTGTCTGTGCACACCACTTTGTCTTGTGAAAGCACAATTAGCAGCTGTAATTGCTTACAGTACATTGACATATTTTATTATATTAACTGCTTAGATATTTATGCCTCCAAGTTGTTAATAAAGTTCTGTTTATTCTCCATTAAAAACTATTACAAATTATGCACTTACATGGCTGTATCTAGTCTTAGCCAAAGAGATGAGCTCTTGATCTCCAGGAGTACACATATTCAAGCCAATAGGAAGCATCTTTTTAAGTGCAGCTACAATCAAGGATGTTTGTATGGAGTACAAATCCCCTCTACGTTTTGACTTCTTTCTTTCTTGATCTTGTCCTCCAGACTGTAATAAAAATATTTAAATTAAATAAATAATACAAAGGTAAATGACTGTAATTATTCTCCTACCACATACTCTTCCAACACATTCTTCTCCTAGCGGTCCAAGAAAACTATGTTCCTAATGTAGTACATAATTAATTAAAAATGCTACATTAGAGGAGAGGTGTACAGTCTTGAGTGGGAAATTACAGGAATATTTTTGGTGTGCTCCAATGATGAAACTGCAGTAACAGTAATATTTTAATTGCAGTAAAATAGTTTTGGATGCATTCATACATATAAATCTAGCTATATTTTCTGGATCTTACCTCTCAAATCAGAAACAGCTATAGAGTTAAAAGCTATGTCAGTCTCAGGGGATGGTATTAGTTTGCAACGTTACAGAGTCAAATTCAGGATGTTTACATTTTTTTTAGAAACTTTCATGAAGATACAGCCATCCACAGTTTCAATGAATGAATATTGTCTGATTTACCTCACCTAAGAAATAACAGTACCTAAAATACTTTGATTGGTTGTAATAACATGCCAATGAACCAATGCCTCTGGGAAAAGCACTGTCCTTTGGCTTTGGCTAATGTAAGTAAATCTGGAATGAAAAATTAATCCGTTTACAGCTTTGGAGATTGTGAACAATAGGAAAACGAAAACAAAAAAGACAGGAATAAACAGAACAACAAAATAACATTGTCCTATCTTCAATAGACAGTGTACAATGGTATTTCACGCAACTTTTAATTTATGAGACAGCAAACCAAAACCTTTAGAACAGATCCATATATTTAATGAACATATGGTAAACACCAACAACATAAAAATAGCCCAGTTCTGAATTCTGTACCTAGATTAAACTCCTACTACAAGTAAGGGAGTTTTGCCTAAGACAAGATTTCAGGACTAGGCCTAGAAGCTTATAAAACACTACTGAACAGCAAATGCTTGCATTTAACCCTCCACATCCTTTTCCCTCTGTCGATTAAATTTTACTGACTACTCTTTGTATAATATATTGTGTAGTTCCACATAAGGATACAGCGGAATCCATTGCAATCCATAGTTACCAATTATTACCACACTATTATCACATAACTGAAAGGAAAAAAATGGTAGCTATACATAATCCAGTAGATGGGAAATTTTGGCAGATTCTGTCTTCTAGATGGTGAATCTCTGTGTATACAGCTGGTGTTGAAATCATTTTGCAGGTCAGAGGGAACACACAAGGGATGTGGCTTCCTTTCTTAAGGAACTAGCAATTGCAAGAGAGTACTTTGCCTCAAAGCTTTGCTTTTGGAAGTGCCTTAGAAATAGCAATGATGTAATGACTATAATAATGATATTATTTGTACTCTACATTGACAGCAGACAAACAAATCCCACAATGTATCACTATATTCCAGTGGCGTCACTATGCATATTAAATAAGGAATACCAACATATATACATAGATCTATTAAAAAAAATAAAAATAAAAGGAAGAAGAGAGAGACTTTTACTTTTCTGCATCTTTATGCCTAGGGACATTTTACACATCCAATTTTTTTTTTTAAATTTTCATTTCAGATTAATAACTAGGTGAACATAACACCTGAACGTTTTTAAAACATGAAAAGAAGATTCATTCTGCCTTTGCCATCATATTCTGCTGTCTATTAATTTGCAACTCTCGTGGATAAATGTGTAAGTAGAGTCACAGACAGAAACCTAAAAACCAATAATATTATGTCTCTTTACGTTCTAATAGGTAACTATATAAGTGAACAAAATACCTTAATTTCAACGTAAAGAGTTTTAAATTGGGTATATTTTCCCCTAAAGAATTAGCTGTGCTAAAAGAACCTCAGCAAGAAGAATGATATATTCTGATCGCCTAACA
This sequence comes from Anser anser, assembly GCF_964211835.1. Classification (NCBI taxonomy): domain Eukaryota; kingdom Metazoa; phylum Chordata; class Aves; order Anseriformes; family Anatidae; genus Anser; species Anser anser. The sequence goes on along the minus strand of NC_139725.1, from coordinate 27,450,336 downwards.
ATGATCTTATTGCCTAAGGATTTGAACACACAAGCTGAAATTTCTTCAAACAAATATATATAGAAAAAGAATTACAGATTTTCCATTAGATTGATAATAATTGAATATATAATCAAAAAGTAGAATATTTATATTGAAAAAATATAAGGAATATTTATATTAAATATAGCTAAAACAGGTTAAGATAATGGAATTAATATTTTTCCAACCCTCCTTAGATAAACCATTCTATCAGACCATCATGAGAGCGTTCATTAAACCCTACTCTATATACCTGGGTAAGTTTGAAAATAGCAAGGCTTGAAGTCAGATCTATTTAAAAAGTGAGCAGTTGTGGTATCTTATGCTTCCAGTTTAATTAATTACAAACTCTTCACACCATCATCATACTTCTCAGGGCACAGGGTGAAGGGACAGATGAAATGGAAAACCATGAAAATGGATCCCAAGGGATCCCAAGGGATCCATTTTGCTTTTCATTCTGTATCATCAATGAAGAACACACCATAGGCTGAAAAGTATTTATCTCTATTATCTCTATTATGAATTATTATTAAAATAATACGAATGATGGAAAGGAAGATGAACTACGGTTCACTGGAGACTAAGGAAGCCTTGAATACATTAAATGTATAAAAGAAACAAGGACTATTCAAAACTGTCCTCACATCTCACATGATTAGGAAGGACCCATTTTAATTTTGGAAAAAGGTAGTAGTTGAACTCTGTATCTAATTTGAACTTCTTCATTTTAACACAATCTTCCATTCATCTACAGACAGGATACAAGCTATAACACTTTTTCCCATTTATTCTTCTTGAATATCATAAACCAGATATGTTTCTGATGACTCTACTTAGGCATCATTTTTACAATGTCTGCTACAATATATTAGCAAAAAATACCCCAGAATGCAGAAAGACAGCAGAGGGGGAATGCACATCTAAAATAATTACAAAATACAACTTTATTACATTTTTACATTAAAACAACATGTGGGTGTGCTAACGCGAATTTCAGCCGCTCTGCTCAAATGCTGCCACTTTAACTCAGAGAAAATTTATAGTATTTGGGACTTGGGCCTTCACTTTGTGACGCCACTGCTATGATCAATGGAAAGAATGCTTGGAGCCTGATCATTTCTAAAGATAAAACAAAAACACATCATGCATTTTGACCTGTACCTTTACTTGCATGGCCTGTATGAAAGAAAAATAAAGGGAAAAACATAAGTAAAAGAGATGAAAAGATGGTAACTTTACAAGTTAGTAATAAACTTACTCAGCTCTATCAGGACAGTAAATATTGTAAGTTTGTAGCTAAAACAATAAACTGTGAGTGTATAATTGAGACCTTAGTGAAATAATTTTTATCCAGCTTAATCCTTATTAAATGATTGTACTTCTAAATTTATCTGCTGCTATTCAGCATGATATAATACATCACTATTCAGTGCTTCAGCATGTAAGGAAGTATATCTAATAAGTAAACACATCAATATACTAATTACTGAAACTTTCCCCAGTATTGTTAAAAGGAACAAGGTGTTTGGAATTCTGGATAAACCAATAATGAAAAATATTCCAACAATATAACCCTTCCTACCCCCAACCCTAAATATCAATGAGAAAAAAAATGCTTAGAAATAGAAAACAAAATCAAGACACCACCAAGAAGATGGAACATTTCACTTATAGCTGTATTTTCCCATTGTCTAACACGTTACTGTCTTGTACACAGTCTGAGAGAAAACTTGAGTTAAGCTCATATCTCCCAGCAGTACCCATTTTGAGAACACTATTATAAACTCAGCTGTAACTCACACATACAGTTTTATTTACCTCTTTATTATGTTAATACCATACATACATACACATAAATGAACATGTATTCATAGCCAAAGCTAGGTTATGATTGTGTCATGTAATATCAAAAAGATAACAAGACTATGTTGCTACAGTGAAACAGCACAAAAGTTTAAGCATTACTTAAGGGAATCCTTGACTGAGCATGGGAAAATACTGTAGAAATCTGTTGATTAAAAACAAAGAGAAAAACGCATAAAAACAAACTCTACCCCCTGCTTTCCATGATTTCTCTCATTCTAACTTTGCTTTCTTGTGATACTCGAAGTAGTCTATAATGTTTGCTTTTTGGCCTCAAACTTTGAAGCCAAGCTACTATTAAAATGTTTCTATATCCTACGATAATTATGTCACATAGTAAAGACCTTCTGTAAATCAAAAAAGAATGACAGACTAATAACCAAATAAGTGGTAAGTACCTTAGAATCTTCAATACCGTACTTAGACAAATAATACATTTTAACTGAAAATGTGTGAAATATGTAGATGCTGCACAGACATGGTTCAGTAGATACACGTTAAAGGTAAGTAAAGGCAAGTAAATGCTAATTCCATTTCATTTATTAAAAATGACCATAAAAGTAATCCATTCATAATTTACCATAATATAAGTAAAGGAAATATATTCTATGCAATTGAAATGTTCAATGTTGAGATCTAAAATTCTTGCAGAAAATATTAATATAAAATCCTCAAATAACCATAAATTTGCAAATAATATGTATAACGTATTACAGATGGGCACAAATCATAATGCTGTTTTGTAATACAAACTTGATTTTTTGACTGCCTCAGGCTTCTATAATAGGCCTATACAGATGCTTTTTAAAAATAGATATAAAATTGTATTAATGAATGCCAGTCATATTAAACTTCAGTAGGATATACAAGTGTTTAGCAACTGAGGTTATATATCCAACCACACCTTCATTTAGATTCCAAAGATTACACAGAAAAATTGCCCACATATGTATTACACATTTATTACGTACATGTTAATGTCTACATTTAGACTTTTATACCAATTAACCGTAAAACAATAGGGAATTATTACATTCTAATAAAAATACTATTTTATCAACAAACCTATGAAGGATTCAAAAACAACAAATACAGGATGAAAAGAACATGTTTAATTTCTCCATTTCAACTGCCATCACAAATCTCTTATTTCAATGCAATCTAAGTTACCAGTCTCTCTCGCACTAAAAGTTCTCTAACTTACCATTCCCCTCCGAGCACTCTGCTGCCATTTTTTTAGAAAAGAAAAATTAAAAAACTTTCTCAGCTGTTATTATATTTATTTGAGAATATATTAACAAAGTTAATATTGTATAATCAAAACACAATGGGTACTATATCTTTTTTTTATTTATTTATTGTAACAGTGAATCATTTGTCACCATTGATATCAGCTACAGAAAAATAACGTAACCCTAAATCTTCATCCTCAGCACAACTTTTTCTGCATTTGGCATATAAAGATACAGAACCTCCCATGATATATCAGACATTACACATTACCACCATCACAGCATCCTAGATCTTTGGAAAGCTGGTAGTCTCTGCTATAAAGTAGGCAGTTGCCTAAAGCAGCCTGGGATCAGCATAGGGCCCTTCGCCTTTAAATAGAACTGTTCGTGTTGGACTCACTGTTAATGGCCAGTGTTCACTTTCACATTTATTTATATGTTCTCATGCTGGGTAAATACTGTATATAATTGCTTTCATTAAACATAATGTGAATAAAGGAGAACTCATAATAAAGAGGAAAGTGCTAGTTATTCTTCTGTCGTACTGTCATTTCTGAGCTAAATGTTAATACTAAAGCAAGAAATTATAAAAATATTGTTCCCTAACATAATGTGCATTACTGATTACTCCATTAATATATAAATAAGTAACAAACCTCATAGTAAATTCTGAAATTCTGTTACTTAGATAATTTCTTGTTCATTCTAAACTATGCAGTCTTAAAAAAAAATCAGATATAAATGCATGCTTTAATGAACACACTGGGGTTTAAGAGCACTTATATGATATATTATAAAATGTTATAAATTTCCTGATTAGAAACAATATATAGAGAACCAATACAACACTTCTAAACGATGCCTCATGTATTGTATCATGGCATTTGAGTCCTGAAAAATGGCCTAAATGATCAGCTGTTCTGCAATCACTATTGCAGATATGGTACCAGGTTAACAAAACATTCAGTCATTAACAACAGTCTTTTATTTCTGTTCCTATATTAGCAATAACCATGCACAACATCCTTGAATGTTATGATTTTGCATTAGTATGCTTACAAAAAATTATACGTATATAAAAAGATTTATGATCTCAGTGTATTGTATGGCCATATGAAGAAAAGCACATTACATATGCATCTACATCTATGTTATATATAAAAATATATTAGTTAAAATATATATAACAGGTATTTGGAAATCTAATTTTAAAACTAAACCCTTTCAAATTTGGGTTATATAAATTCTTGATGCTGAATCCCTGTGATTTTATCTAAATCAGAGCAGTATGAGGCTATCCTTTTTTTGGTGAAGATTTGTTTTGTCATTCCTGCCATGCCATCTTTTACTAAAATATGACACTAACAGTTTACCCCATCTTTTCAATACTGCAGAGAGATACAATTCAGATAAAATATGAATTATCTGATTCTAATCTACCATGATCTGAAAAAAAAAATAAGAAAAAGAAAGAAAAGATTGATTTATTGGCTCCTGAGACCAATTCTAACGCACAAATTTCAAAATCTATGTATTATATGTATGTGTAGCAATTGCCATATGATAAAGTATAGAGATTTCTGTTAGACTGTGTTAGCATGTAATTAACCATCACATAACGTGCATTATGTCCACTAATCATCTCACTAATGAGGATTATACAAACACTTCAATACTATCATTAAATTTCAAAGAGCTGTATCTTGAAAAAAAGAAAATGCACTAAAAAATTCCTTTTCAGAATTTTCTATATAGTTTGAACTGCTGTTCAGTATCAGTCATGAACTAATGATGAGCAGAAAATCCACTATTTTTACTTGTAAACTTTCCAGTAATATGATTTGGCTAAACCAAGTTTCAAAACAAAAACTTAGAAAAGAAGCAAATGTTTTTCAAGAGAATTAAAAAAATGTAATGAGACATTTTTTCTGACTCTCTATTGTATAAAGTTGGGCTTACTGTAGCTAAGTTACAGACAAAATCAAAATACAGTGAAATACAAAACAACAAACCCCACCTCTTCTTGAAGCATTTCTAAACAGGATTTCTCAAAACACATTATAAATATAAATGATTTTTTTTCCTATATTTACCAACACTACCTTGGAATTATATTTCATCTGACTTGTGGATCTTGTTATGAGCAAGGCAGTCTTCCTCAGCTAATGTCAAAGGACACAATGACATTTTCTCTATTATGCAGGTAACAAATGTATTTTCCAGCCATCATGTCAGCATCTTGTCATATTGAAAATGAGTAAAAAAAAGAACTGAATGTGGTCATTAATAAGAAATGAGAAAAACAGTGCACATATGGCACACTATGCGTATGAATAAAGAGAGATATGCAAATGCAGCATTACTCCGTCAAAGCTGAACAATACCGACATTCACAAGAAAAAGAGCAGGTGGACTTACTGTCACTTATTTTTACAAAATATTCTACCTGATTTGTTTTTTAAAGGACCAACAAGCTATATTACATATTACGACCCATGTTCTCTTTTATATGTAACTTCTTCAAATCAAGACCCATGTTTTAATCTCATGTCTTTGAAAATTTAACACACTTATTAACTAACTCAAAGGTACATAGTCTATATTGTGCATAGTTGTTTCCATGCCTGTCATCAAGAAGCAACATTATTTTTTGTTTCTTCTATCAGCAGAGCAGCAGCAATCTGAGTAGATTTTCAGAGCCTTCTTACAAAGTATTAAACACATCTGAAGATTTAATTGATCCAAATATTTTTATTAACTTACTTTAGACATCTTGCTTTTGGTATCTCCTGTTAAAAATGCCAAGTTGTTGATTTCATTCTGAATCACAAAATTTTGTTCTTCTCTTTTGAAATTCTAAAAACAACCAACAAAAAAATCACAAACTATTTAATTCATCTGCATGTACCACACCTATATTTACAGATGGAATGAAATGGAGAAAAAAGTATACATCTTATCTTACATGTGATTTACACCACAGGATAAACACTTCAGCTACCATTCGGAAGAGTTCATCAGAGTCTGCATCTGGTTTCTTTAGCCAATTGGCTCTGGTTAAAAATAAAAAAAAGACATTTTAAATAAGACACCTGAATATAGATATTGGTCTCTTTAATGGATTGGGTTACGTTTGTGTAGTTAGTCTTGGAACTTAACAACAGTCACTTCAATTTTCCATGACCATGGCTACAGAGGCCATTTTTTATGGCAGTTTAACTTGTCTCCAACAAAATTCCTTATTCTTGGTTACTTATTTTTGCCTGTCACCCTTCCCCATGGTGACAATGTGTTTTTGTGCCTTCCATGAATTGGACCAGAAAACAAACCTAGCTGAAAAACAGAACTGGTTACTTATTTTTGCCTGTCACCCTTCCCCATGGTGACAATGTATTTTTGTGCCTTCCATGAATTGGACCAGAAAACAAACCTAGCTGAAAAACAGAACTCATTCACTGAGTTTTTCTCTTCTTTTTTTCTTTTTTCCTTTTCTTTCCATAACAAAACCTTTTCCTTTCTTTTTTCTTTTCTTTTTTTTTTTTTTTAAAGAAAATCATTGTGTTGATCCAAAGAAGAACACTAATGGGAAGAGGATGAAGAGTAAAAGGAGTTTAATGAGCGGGTAGAGCTGTAAGGAGTGACTGCTTTAATTGGTTTATTTTTGTAATGCAGGAACTAATACAACTTCAGTCTGTCTGCACAAGGATCATCAGTAAACTTGGGCAAATGAACTAACAGATGCAGTTCTCTTAAATATCGCTAAATTAAAATGCACTAATATGCCCATACATAAAGTGGGCATAGAATCATAGAATTATTAAGATTGGAAAAGACCTCCAAGATCATCTGGTCCAACCATCTCCTACCACCAATATCACCCACTAAACCATGTCCCTAAGCACCACCTCCAGCCTTTCCTTAACACCCCCAGGGACGGTGACTCCACCATCTGCCTGGGCAACCCATTCCAATGCCTGACTGGTCTTTGCGAGAAGAAATGTCTCCTAATTCCCAACCTCAACTTCCCCTGGTGCAGCTTGAGGCCATTCCCTCTAGTCCTATCACTGGTTACCTGTGAGAAGAGGCGATCCCCAGCTCCCCACACCTTCCTTTCAGGTAGCTGTAGAGAGCAATGAGGTCTCCCCTGAGCCTCCTCTTCTCCAGACTAAATGACACCAGTTCCCTCAGCCGCTCCTCACAGGACTTGTGTTCCAGGCCCTTCACAAGCTTTGTAGCCCTTCTCTGGACATGTTCCAGGGCCTCAATGCCCTTCTTGTACTGAGAGGCCCAAAACTGAACACGGTACTCGAGGTGCGGCCTCACCGGAGCAGAGTACAAGAGGACGATCACCTCCCTGGGCCTTCTGGCTACACTATTTCTGATATAAGCCAGGATGCCACCTGGGCACATTGCCAGCTCATGTTCAGGTATCTGACAGCCACCATGAAAGGAATTGTAACATTTTAATTTAATCGTCATTAACTCCATCCCTGTAGTTGGACTTCTGTACAGCTTAGTGAAGTCTGTGTTTTTAAAAATTAAGTGTTCTCCTGCCAACAAGATCTGATTTAGTAAAGCCTAGTGCATCTAGAAAGAGTAAATTGGTTCACAGCATAAATGAACATGCATGCAATGAAAATGCTCTTAGCTATCCTGTTATGTACTAGCACCTAGAAAAATTTAAGTGGACACTGACTGTGTATATTAGAACAGTGTTGTTAAGAATAGCATTAAAATACTGTAGATACTTAGATACTATAGATACTTCAAATACTCTTCTGAAGAGGATCTCAGGAGTGTGGTCTGGGGCAAAGGAAAAGGAAAGCGTAGGCACGGAATAATCCTTAAGTAAACTGTTGAGTAGAAAATCTTCTGGTTATTCCAAAGGCAATACAATATTGTTCAAACATTTTTATCTCCTTCTTAAAGAAATGCAAAAAGAGAAGATAAATATTTTTGTAGTATTAACTACATATATAGTGATTCAATTGAGGCAAAATAGCTTTTCACCCCTTCATTAGTTAAGAGTTTTAGCCATTTTTTAATTTTCAAAAGGTATACTCCTGTGTAATGACATTGGGCTGCTGTAATACACATGAAAACTCTGGTCAGGATATGAGTTCTCCACAGTAACACTGCAGTTATAATACAACCAAATAAGCCAAAATGCTTGTGAGAAAAAGATGTGAATTCAACATAACCCATCCTGTAAATTAAGAATCTTAAACTACTCAGGATCTGAATTCAGAAAAACATGAAATGCATTATTTTCTTCCTGATTATCTGATCACTGATTCGAAGTAAATTAACCAATAAATATGAGTTTAATTATTATTTACCTGTTGTTGTCTACATAACGTATCAACATTGGATAGAAGGCATAGAGGTCTCTACAAAGAACAGCAAATTCATCGAGAATGAGTAGCTCAGCTTCCTGGGTGTCAGTTTTACTGTCTGCTTTCAGTTGCTCCTCTTCCATCACAATCTTTATAGCTTTCTTCTTCAATTTCTCCAGTGTTGGAATAAAGTGAGTTTTCAGCAGATCTGGTCTGGCTTTGCTGATGATAGGCTGAGCATAAACTACACATAAAAATACATATGACCTTACGATTAATACACAATTGATACTTTTAATTGTATTAATATGAATCCTCTGTGGTTATAGAAAACAAAGGTCATAGCACTCCACGTATTTCTGGAGCACCATAAAACTATTAATTATACTATGATTATAGCTTTCTCAACCATGTATATTGAGAGGTTAAAAGCCAGTTACTGGGAATTCAGATTATATGTATTTCAGTATTATGTCATAGAGTATCCCAGGTTGGAAAGGCACCAGCAAGGATCATTGAGTCTGACTCCTGGATCCATACAGGAACATCCAAAAATAAAACCTTACTACTGAGAGCACTGTCCAAACAATTCTTGAATTCTGACAGGCTTGCTTTCGTGACCACTTCCCTGGGGAGCCTGTTCCAATGCCTGACCACCCTTCCTGTGAAACACCTTTTCTAACATCCAACCTGAACCTTCCCTGTCACAGCTCCATGCCATTCTCATTCCTTCAGGTCCTGTTGCAGTCACCAGACAGCAGATATCAGTGCCTGCCCTTCCACTACCCCTCATGAGGAAGCTGTAAGGCCACCATGAGGGCTCCTTCTTTTGACACTCTCTAATAGATTTTCATGTGTCTCTAACCTTGTTGGAATCTCAATAAAATAAGGATTGAGTCACTCAGTCATCAAAAAACAGCTTTTTGGGAGGTTTCTTTTCTGTTTTTGTTTGTTTGGTTGTTTTTTAATACAATGTTTAAAATAGTCAGAAGGCAGTGTTCTAGAAAAATTTGTCTTTTGACTTCAGCAAGCTAACATAGAGAGAATGAATGACTCATTCAAGATCATAGTTCTGTGTTGTGGAAACATTAGTAAGATAATGCAGACCACCTAAGTCAAAAATCCTTTCAACAACCACACTAGTACATTATCCACTTTTGATTAGCAGTGTCTACAAAACTGGAAGCACTGGTCTCCATAATTAAGCAATGAACTTCTTACTAAATTTTAACGGAATTCTTAATATTAGCTTAAGACCTTTCAGTATGTACAATAATTCTCAAAACCCAGTACTGATATAGCATTACAATTTAGCAGGAAAAGTCTATTTTTATATAGATTTTCTTGACTCACCATATGGCATACTATATTCCTACCCTAAGATGAATGCTAACATTTGTATACAGTAGATTCTTTCAGCTAGCTGTCTGCTAAATCTTACAGGACATTTTGAGAATTTTTCTCATCATTTAGTATTTGACAAAGCAACTACTTCTGAATGCTAGTTACTACTTTTTTCTTTTTCTTCACCGTATATCATTTTTTCCCTTTGTCTTGATACTTTACGAACAAAAATCACAGTATTTATACACTCTACTGCAATGCCCAATTCTTTGGTGTCTTGAGACTTAATGGTATTTACAACTCCAGATTAAGTACTAAGGCTTTTATGTAGTGTATAGGGAAGATAAGATTTTCAAAATCCATTCTGTTGTATAGAAAGCTCTCTGCTTACAGTGATACTATGGTGCACACACAAAAATAATAACAAACTTTAAAAAAGAAAGACAATCTCTTATTGTTCTTTATCTGCTTTTTACCTGACCTTCTTCCTGCTGCTTTTAATTAAAAAAATATTGTATCACTGGGTAATATGGTAAATTGTAGCATAGGAATTAAATATTATTAGATACAACTACTCTCTAAAAATATTTACAGTACCTGCAATTCTCTTCATCCAAGATGCTTCATCTATTCCCAGATTGTTGTTAATGATTTTCAGAATGTTTCCCAGAATGATGCTTAGATGTTCAGATGTTATCATTGTACAGAAAGGCCCAGCACTTTCAGGAACACTCTCGGACCCTCGTTCCCACCAGTAGGACAAATAGTTGCATAGCATGGGTAAGATAACCTCAATTACATGAGGCATTTCAGTATACCTTGCTCCAGACTCTGCTAAATCATTAATTTCCTTTATTAGTCCATCCAACTGGGGGATCTCTGGACACATCTCCTCTACTGTATCAGGCATACCTAAAACTGCAGGTAGAATAGAAAAGGGTAAAAACCAAAAAGATTAATTAACAAAATACAGGAGATCATCTACATTTAAACCTAAAAAATACAAACAACATTTTCACTGTTTTTTTTTTCTTGTCACCATCTTGGACAGACATAAACAATAAGACTTTGGGACATACAAGGGTCTCTTATCTAATAAGTTATGTCTTTCTGATGATGTGCATATAGCACTGATGTAGACAATAGCAGCCTCACACATATAGTGTCCTGCAGTTTTCTGCTAACCAGCCCAGCTATGTAGAAGTGAAAAACTGAGAACTTGTATCAATATTAGAAAAACAATGGCCATAGTTTTCACAATCATTCACAACTTTCATGTTCACCAGCAAAAAAATCAAATCCATTTCAGGGTACAAACGGGCTTTTAGTAATATTGTGACCAGCTCAAGGTTATGGGTAAGACTAAAACTTAAGTGTACTTTGTTTACAAACTCAGCAAATCTACCCCCCATATGAGATAGATAAGAGTCTGTCAAGAATAAGTGAAATAGAAGCATGTGAAGAAAAATTGTGTAGAAGGACTTCTGCTCCCTTGATTAAAGTTTCATAGAATCAGTCAAATACTGCCAGGAGCTCCCTATATTGAACTGCATTAGAGTACTAGTAAGACAACCAGGTAGCATAGATATTTTTTCTGTTCACATGAATAAAAAAACATCTTTTGCGTGTTGCTAGTCAGAACACATAATTGTACAATTTGCTAAAACCTTCTATAATGTGGATGTGACCTTAGGTTAAGCTTCAAATATTACTGTATTCAGCTTCAGCAAAGAATTCAAACATGATGTTCAGAAAAACATTGACATGCGAGAAGAAAGGGAATAATGCTAACATAGTCTCAGCAAGGCTCAAATGACAAGCAACAATATAGTGATAGTAGGAGTTTTCTCCTTTTAAAAAAAAAAATACAATTTCTCTCTAATATTTGGGGAGAAGCAAACAGCTTTATTCAATCATTTATTTATTTTTTCCTGAGGAATGATACTTACTTGCTCTTTCTCTTGCACTTTTTGTGTTGAAGACAGACAATGGGTTGTAATGGTTGAGAGAAGGTTCAAGAAATGCTACCGGAATGGCTGCCGCAAGAGATGCTAAGCACTCACCAAGTGCAGGGCGCTGCCTGTATACGACAGATACTAAAAGTTATCAGAGAAAAAAAGTCTTTCACTGGGCTTCCAATATCTAGCATGCATTATAAAGCAGCATTAACATTTATCGCTGATTCAGTTTATCTTTGTAACACAGAAACTATTTGACAATTTTGAAAAATTGTATTTCTCACATGAACAAAATTATTGGAAATTACAATGGTACAGGAATACATTTTTTAAAAAATACCCCACACCAAATGTTTTACATTAAAGGTGAACTGTGTCTCAGTGTAACTACAGACTACAGAAAACATGTCTACAACGTGCACAAAGAATAGGTTAGTGGTCACATTATACCTTTTCTTTTTATACCCATTGCTTTGCTACACCCATGTCTAACATCCAGTGCTTATGGCTCTTGCCAACTAAGTGGAGACCTGTGCTTTGAGCTCTTCCCTCAAAAAGCAATTAAAAGACAATCAACTTTTATTTCCTGTGATATCATCCTGACTCCTATAGTTAGAGTAAGGGTGAGGCACTTTCTATTTTGCCTACAAGATCAGTGTCAAAATGTATTAAAGATTTTTAAGTCTAGAAGGAAAAAAAAAAAGTGTGTAGCTTTATAATTTAGTGATGCACATATAAATGACTAAATGTGCAGATATGTGAACATGAGATTTTGTGCACGTGTACATGCATGCACATGGGAAGAAAGAGGAACTGTCCACCAGACAGCTCTTGCATTTTTCATGGAACAATTACTGAATAAATTCTGGACAGATGGAAGTGGAGAACAGCATTCCTATGCAAATGCTCTCCTAACTGGACTACAGAGCTGTATTTCCTCCAGTTTAGTATCTCTTGGACCCTGTAAATTTTAAACTTTTAAGATCATGTACAGTGCCTAAAATATAGGCTTCAGAAGAATAGGAAGGGTTAATGATTACCTCTGCTCCTGTCTTTTGACAGACTAGCAATTAAGGTTCCTTTTTCTGAAGTAGCAGATACAGATATGAGCCTCTTCTAATGGAAGAGGATCCAAAATCCAGGTTTTGGAACATACCGAAAGCACTAGATTCTTTAAAGAATTTAATACCCACTCTTTTTAAAACACAAGTAACTGGTAAATGGAATTCCTTTGTAGAGTTAAAGGGTGTCAGAATGCTCTACATATGGTCTTTAGGATTTTATGGTCTAGACAACTGTTCTGAGAACTCTGTTTAGATTTATGTGTGAGACCGACATTAAATACTCGACCTACTTACCACATAGGCATGTCTGGTAATATGCAGTAGCCAAACTTATGGAAGCTTAAGGGTGACCCATGGAAAAATTTAGTTTTCCCTATGGTTGAACTAAACTCCCTGACGATACACAGCAATATGCAGGATGATTTGTTTTGCTTTTATTCAGTTTGGCATTTCTTTGTGTAGAACTGAACTCTGAGATATAGGCAACTACATTCCACCTAAACTGTATTTTAAACATGTTCACACTGTTTCAGATTCACTTTTAATTCAAAACGCTTTATTACATACACAACAAGCTCCTAAGAAAAAGAAAATTTTGCAAGCTGAGTTTTTCACTCAATACCTTTCAACATAGATGTTCTTCCCAGTCCCAAGGGAATAGAGGCTACAAAGAATTCTATAACATGAAACTTGTACATCACCCACTAGAGGAAAACAAGAAGTAGGTAATCAGTATTTATTCAGCTAAAGACTACTTTCTAAATATAAAACAATGTAATTTTAACCAATGAATACATGGTATCTAAAACTTCAATTTATCTTCAACTTTTCTTATACTTATATGTCACCTACAAGCATTCCAAAACAGATCATCAGACATTCAAATAAGCCAGCAGATACTTGTTAAAAAAAATTGTGCGGACTATCACATTTGCAGAATGTAATTTCAACTTAAACCACATTCAGTCTGTGTATATAGCCTTTAGAAACATGATCTAGAGGCTCCCCACCTTCTTAAAGTTTTTTAATTGCTATCTATCTTTGAATCACCTTCTTCTATGGAACTCTAATCCCCAAATACACTTAAGAAATTTTAGAATAGCATATTGCTGCATCTCAAGGAAGCATTTTGATAATTTTAAGTTAAAATATGCAAAAAAAATCAAGGAAACTTTAAAAGCATTAACGCTGGAAATACATCTGTTACTGAAAAAGGGAATTCATTCCTTTGAATTCCTGTTTCAATTATTTAAAAAGTATTATTATAACATAAAATAATTCAGAATTTTAAAAAAGTACTTACAAAGTAAATCAACTCCAAACTGATACTGTGAAATATGCTCAAAAATTGATGTCAAGACAGGTAACAATGCTACTGTAGTATAATTGATATTCTGTGAAACACCCTTGATTTGTGTTCGTGAATGGGTAAATTTTCCAAGTTTAAGATTTTCTGAAGTTTTTTCCAGATCTTCAGCTGCATTTTCAAAAAAGGCACGTAATCCAGCTTTAACTAGCTCAGATCCCGATTTCATAACAGTTCTGAAAAATAATAAAGGAAAAATATTAATTTTACATTGATCAACAATATACTATAGATGTGTGAAGTACACATTATTTACATTCTATCAGTCTTTGAAGATACACAGGTTTCAGTGTACTTTATATTATGAACTGAAGAGGACAGTAGTACCTAAATAGCCATATAAGCAACACTGTTGTTGTAGTATTTCATACAAAATAATAGCAGAGAATCTGCTTCCGCAGACTTCTTGTTCCTGTTTTTGTGATCTGCCCTTAAGTATGACAATGCCTTCCCAGAAAACATCACCATACTCTAAATTTTTATGGATGCCACAGTAACTAGGTATGCAAATCAGGATACACATTTACGTGTAAACCTAGAAAACACAACATTAGCATTCCAGTCCCATTCCTTAATCTTGCACTTTTCTCCAAACGTTTGATGAAGTTCTCCTGTGTCATGTGCATTGTCAAGTTCATTGTCAGGCTGCTGCATAACATAAGCAGGCGAGAAAACAGTTCAAATAAAACCATCCTAGATGGTATTTAAATCTACTTAAGCATTTTAATGGTACATGGTAGAAGTGAGTAAAAAGCCCATACATTCTCATATTCTGAGCACTTCTAATGCCAAATTTTCAACCATGCACTGAACTGTTATAATAAAACAGTAGATATCTACTACAGAACAACAGAACAATAGCTATCTACAAGCATCAATACTTGCAGTTCCAAAGTTTGTGTCATTTATCTCTCTCAATAAAGTCCTCAAATGCTCTTGGAGAGCTTGACAGGAGTTTTCAATACTTTAATCACAGACAATGAACCCCTGCGTGTGCTAATATGGTGGTTGTTATACTGAAACTACTAGTATCAGTAATTACAAATACGGAGTAAATAATACAGGAGTAGTCTAACTGCCCTGAAAAGCTCTGTGATGCCTATGTAGTTTTGTAGTTGGTACAATTCTTTTTAACTTACCGAGTGTCAAGAGACTGAGCTAAGATGTGCAGGCAGCTAACCATTGTTGTAGAATCACTACCTGTTTAGAAAGAGATACTGTGAGAGCACAATAGCACAGAAAATGTAGGATAATCTAATAATCTAAAATGTCACTACTGGAAATACGCAGGTTAACAGAACATGGAATACATATTCCACCCCAGGAGTTAGGTCTGGTTCCAGAACTAACATTCATTTTCTTAAGTCCATTTGTATAAAAGAATTGAAAAGAGTAATTGGTGTCTACTTAGGGATCATTTTTATCACTTGACCCTGAAATACTATGAGCTTTGTAACCTGTAGCTTATAAATTTCTTTCATAATTTTCCTACCAGTACCTTTAAAAGAGGTATTCGACAAGCTTATAGCTTGTGAAAAGGTTCAGTTAAATAGAAATAACTGTTACACATTCTTCATGTTTTTAACTTTATTAAGATCTTTCTTAACAACTTACCAAAAATTGAGATCCTATGTCTAACAAGAGCAGCTAGTTTGCAGAACAGGCTAAAGTAGAAGAGAACAGAAAACAGCAAGACAAGACAGGACAAAGATTAAAGATTTGTTTAGAATATATGAGGTAAAGAATAATAAGAATATGAAAGAGAAAACACAACATAGTTCCTGGAAGGAGCATTTCAAATCACACATGATGACAGTAGTCTGTGAAATAACTGCATTAAGCAGCATAATCTCAGAAGCTTCTGCATTCTCTCATTCTCTAAGCTTCTCTAATTCAGAGATTACTTGAAACATGAAATTTTATTTTCATTACAGCAGATTCCAACAATTACATATTATATGGTTGAGTCACTCTTTATAGCTAGGAATTATTTCTGAGCAAGAAATTTTGGTAGGAACAAGAAAAAAACTGAGCAATATTTTCTTGTTTTGCTATAAATCTTCATACTATTTCAAACAATTTGAGAAGGTATCCTTTGCAAATATTTTGCCTTGTGTATTGCTCATGATAATCCTGAAATATTTACAGATTTCTGGCAAGTATGTCAGGAGCTTGCATGTCTAACCTCTCTGTCAAAATAATAGGATAATTAAAAGAAAAATCACCAACTCTCTTGAGATTAAAGGGGCTACCTTAACTTCTAAAAACAAAGACAACTAGGAAGACTTCCTTATCATCTGTGATACACCTTACAAATGGAATTAAAATGTAATAAAATGAAGCAAACATACTTTAGAAATTGATATAGTTTCTTACTAACAAAAGATTGTCATTTTTATCTGTACAATAGCAAGAAAAAAATACTTCCTTTAAGAGGAAAATGCTGATAGCTAATTTTCTCAACTAAGAATGGACAAAGAATTGTAAGATATTTTTAGATTTCTAATAGCAAGCATGCTATACATCTAACTTATTTCACATGCCTTTGTAAAGGCATTTTGTAAAAGCCTAATAAGCATCTCTCTAACTTCATAAACCTGACCTGACTGACGTTAGGGAAATACGAGCATTCAGAAAGGAAGCATGATATTAAATGAAATGAAACTTCGATCCTCCTGAACCTGAACTAACTTCCCTAGCTACTGGAGGACCATCTTGTACATCTACATTAAATATACCTGACAGCTCAGAAAAGCAGCATCTTAGCATCTTTGGAACGCTGTTATGGGGAGCTGCAATATAAAAACTAAAACCTACCTAGAAGATGGTAAAGAAAGTGTAATAATAATTTAGGGGAAAAAAAACACAACAACAACAACAAAAAAAAACATGTCAGAAGATAAATGGAAAGATGGACCCTAGAAAGTTCAGTCCTAGGTCTGGTCTTATATAACAACAAGCAAACAACAAGCAAACAGCCTTTACTTTAAAAATTTATATCTACTGGAATAAGTAGTTAGCACTGGTCAACAGAATGAAGGAAATGTGAGAAATTGACAGCTTAAGTAAGAAATCATGAGAGTAAAATACAGTTTGAAAGATTATAATACAAAATTTCCCATAGAAAATAACCAGCAGCATACCTTCAATGGGGAGAAAAAAAAGATTGACGACAAAAATATTATCTGACCAATTAAACACTCAGCTGTGGTTAAGGTATGTTTTTTATATATATATATTTATATATATATATATTTATATATATAAAGCGTCTATCACTGTGTTGATAAACACTCTTTGAAACCACTCTGACGGCAGGGGTAAGAACATGAGTTGGCCTGTTAGTACCTCAGCACTTCTGTTTCCAACCAATTAAAAAAAAAAAAAAAAAAAAGCCACAAGACTGCTACCAGCCTGGCCGGCTGGCTGGTGTTTAATACTGCTACTCCATCAGGGTTAAGAAGAAATTAAATAATCATTTTAAAATGTTAATTGCAGAAAAATCAAAGTCATATTTTTGTAAAGGCAAGACATTGTAAGTTAAAAGGCAACTGTCTCTTTTTGATTTTTTTAGAATAACTGAGTCAAATGGCTGATTCCAACTAAGTCTGACATGGTACACTTGTCTAGAAAACTATAAAATTCCAGAAATTTGGGGGTAGGGGAGAGTGAGCAATTTTGTAGAGAAGAGAGAAACTATAATTCCCCCTAAAAAGCTTCATCATGGTATTTTCACATTTTCTCATATTTGAAAATTCAAATGTGAGACCATTTAAATGACCCAACAGTGGGCTAAGTTTCAATCAGAAACTGTTATCAACAATAAAATAGAAATCCGTCAAAAATTAAGCTTTATTAGTTTTATTGCTCACAGCATCATGTATTAATAGTTGTGATACTCTCCCCCTTACAAGTATTTGTTCATGGTGAAAACAGGGAAATGTACCTTAGTACATTAATACCGTAGTAGAAGAACTCTGTACCAACATCTTTTAGGCTTCAAAATTATTTCCAAAAAGAAATGCAGAAATGCCTGAATTGAATATGAATGACATCACTTTTGATCCACAGCCTACTATTTGAATGTTTCAGTGAAGCACACAGCTCTCAATTTCTAAGTAAGCCTTGAAAACTATCTGATGTGTGACTAGTGATATTCCTTCATATGCCCTTTGTTCCAGCACCACCCAGACTCCATCACAGACACGTAGTAAAGCTTCACAGGACCAGGCTGGGATTCCCTGACTTTCTTCCTTTTAGCTATCATTCTGACAATGACAGAGGCAGATGTCTTCTCAATAGATCCTGGTTGACAAAACTCCATTGGGAAATAAAAAACAGGAGGGAGGATGAGGAAAGGCAGCCAGCTGTTTCTGAATTTTGCCATTGGGAGTAGAATTTAGAACAAGAATTCAATAACGGGAATGTAGAACCTGGGAAAACAAGCAAGCTAGAATAATAAAAAACAATAGATGGGACATAATGGAAGAAATCAAATAGATCCCTAAGGACTCCCCAGTGATCTACACTCCAAGTATCTCCTAACAACATCTTACATATGTTCCCAACACATACCTCAGTTAACTCTCTTAGTCATCCTTCAGTTTGTTCCAAGCTTCATGAAAACATGCAGTGGTAAGATATTAAAAGATCCTTGTGCCCTTTTTTATGACATTCTAGCACAAGGCAACCCATTTTTTGGGTATATTGGGTAATTTTACTAAAGGTCAGACCCCAAGAGCATTGTACAATCCTCAGCCCCCCAGTACAGACTGGAATTGTTCTCTACTTTCACAGATGGCAAATGGTGCATTATAACAGTTCTTTCAGTATGTCAAGAAATACAGAATTTCCTGCAAGAGTACTTCAGTTGTCTCATACCTAGGACCTTTGACAAGGCCTGGGCAAAACTTTTTTTTTTGTGATCAAATCTGTAGTGCAGTCTGTCAACTAAATAGTCCTGCTTCATAATGTCTGATGTGCAATTTCAACTGAGAGAAGTCTTAGGCCCAGAGAACTATTATTTTCCTTATCCCATAAATGTGCTTTAGATTTTGCTCATGCAGTTTAGATTTTGCTGAAATAAAAACTTCTGAAAAGTGTTTATATTAATAGAACTTTTTTACTTTATGCCAGACATAATAATTAATGAGCATTCTCATCAGAAAATAATTAATTGTAAAGAAGGACACTGAGATTCTGAAGAGTAAATCAGAGAAGGAAAGCTTATCTGGACTTGGCAGTGGTGAAGGACAGCTTTCTGAAATGTCTCTCAGTAACTTGTTGTTGTTGTTTTGTTTTGTTTTTTTTTTTACCCAGTTGCTAAAGCACTAGGTATATGGGTTTGATTATATGGCGTTTCTAATATTTCCAAGTAGAAAATGCTGAGTATGAGAAGAAATAAAGAAAAGTGCATACCCACAAATCAATGTTTACGAATTTCGGATGACAAATCTAGTGTCAAAAGTCATGATAAGAGAACATGTTTTTATTTTCCATTAGCTCTACAATAAACAAAGCAGGGACACAAACCAAGTAATGAGGATAAGTCATGAAACAGCTCTTAATAAATTTTCTATTCCTGTGTATTCTTTAGTATTTAATATTCATTTCACTGTTAGCTGAATGTCATCTGCAGCACAAGCAAAAACAAGGTTGCATGAGAACAGCTGAATGAACCCGGGACATGATGCTAACATATCAGAGAACTGCTATTAGAAGTAATATCGTACTGGGAGAGAAAGATTTAAATGATTCTATAAATCTTTGTTTTTTCCTTAACTTTTTATCATCATTCTACCTATACCAAAGAAAATGCTTGCATTAAGCTGCATCTTTCATATTCCTGGCCATGTCTGTGAAATAGCCTGGCTATGACAGTATGACAGCTGTTGTCTTTTGAACATTCTTTCACATAAGATGACTATATTTTGCAAGGCTGTTAACCTCTCAATGTGTAGAACTTTAAGTTAATAATCTACTTCTGAAATTTATATGCAGAGAATGTGTACTGTCTCCTTTCACAATATTACCACCATTTTTGTTAAAAGTTTCTCTCTTTAGAACCATATATATGAAATTAGTGTGAAAAATGTGGTTTTTTTCATCTTGTCTGATTATAATTATAAATAATAATTAAATTATTATTACTCTATTTTCTTTAGATAAGGTTGAGTTTTTTTATATTTTGTAATTAGAAAAACAATCTAATTTATTGTCTTAGAACGTCATGTCTTCTGTTTAGCAATGAAACTGAAAGTAGACAAGCTTCTCTAGTTTTGGGCTCAAGTCAAACCAGAGGATACTGGATAACACCAGAAAGAACAAGTGATTACACAGTACATAGCAATACAAAATGACTAGTTGTCTTCAGCTTACAATGAGGTTGGCAGGAGACAATGGCAGTAGAGTTGCTAAGCAGGCAATACTCTAGGCCATTGACAATTAATTAGTCAATTAATTACTATTAATTAATAAGGGTGCTAGTCTACATAAAGACAAGTTGTCATCAAAATTGTAAGACACTAAAGAGACATTCAGTGGTATCTATCTTAACCAAGAAAACCTTTTCTAAAAATGCTTAATTTCATAAAGTTCTTAAGTATTGAAATATTCACCATAATACCTACAGGAATACTCAAAGGATAAACAGAACTTCCTTACATATGGAACTGATGGAAATGATGTGGAAACTTAACTTTAATGATATATAATTAATAATATGTATAATTAATATATTTTAATATATAATTTATATGTTCAATTCTTTAATCAGATATTAAAGAATATTAAGATGAGGAATGCTATTCATCATCTGCCATTCTGCTAAAAAAAATAAACTACTTCACTTTCTACTTCAGGAAAGTGAGCTTTTGAACTAACTAATCTAAGAGACTTTATATTATCTATATAAAAAGCTCCTATGTATCTTAATTTTCTACTTACCTTGCTACCATTTCCTTTTCCTTATTTGATGCATATCCACTGCTACTGAGTGTTTTTGTTGGAGAAGACAGGAAGTACAGGCAGTGATTTGTAAAGTACTGATCAACTAATGGTAAAAGAACCTGAGAAATACAGATACAAAATGTATTTTTCACAGAGCGCATTGGTAAGCGTAGCAACAATGCTCTGATTGGTCAAAGTGAAATCAAGCAATTTTAGAAGTTCTGTTACAGTTGTATTTTCTCATTTCAGACATGAAGTCATATAAATTAAAATCTTAAGTACTACAATTTAAATTAAAAGCTACAAGAATATTAAACAGTGTTACAAAGATCTATCTATTTTGGATCTAATACTGCAAGCTTACTTTTCTCACATTCAACTGTCACGAGTATCACTGAAGAGGACTTTTCCTCTCCACTCTTCACATAACAGTTGTCCAGTACACATTGTGGACAGTTGTCCAGTACACATTTAAAGGGAGAGGTGTTTTTTTTTTTTAAGTTCCTAAATAAAACCTTAAACGTTCCTTACTTCAAATCTGATCATCGACAGCATTTGTCTTAGTACATTTGTCATACAAATGTGTAAGAAATTACTATGCATAGCAATATTTATTCCTGTTAATTAAACAATACTACATGCTTCAGTTTATACTGAGGCAAAAAAAAAAATCAGAAATAATGTATATGTTTAGCAAGAGTATTTCATTTCATGTAATAAATAAGCTGCCTTTTAAGTTCTATGTTCCTTATCATGTATAATCTTTTCCAGCAAACATATTGAAATATTTTGAAATATTCTGAAACGCTTGAATCCAGCAAATATATTGAGTTATTTTGGAACACATTTGGAAATATCTTTTAATGACATATCATTCATTACTTACCAGGAAAAAAAACTGGAAAGACATGTTTCTGTTACCTGAAAAGCAGTCTTACATTACAGAATTCCATGTTCTGTATATGTTCTGTATTCCATGTTCTGAATGTTATAGATATATATTACATCTGTAATATGTATACATATATTACTTGAAGTACTAAATCACTCACTTTCGCAAAGAATTTTATTTCTTGGTCATGTGGAGATTTTTCAGTTTTTCCACTGGTTACAATGGCTTCTGCAAAGATACAATAAAGACAGACATGAATAAAAAGTTGGTTAATAATAAACACATTAGCTGTGATACAACCTTAGAGACTTAGTTTTTAAGTAATACAAAGAAAACAGCAGAAACAGTTTAGCCAGTTACTGGCTAAGATGTCCAAGAATTCAAACTGCAAATTTAAAGACAGAATTACAGTTTCTTAAAGGCAATAAAAATAGTGGTCTCTGCAAATTTAGACATACCAACCCAAATATTTAAATATCAACAACTTGAATGATTTTCAAAATAAAATCTGCAACTTACCCAAATGTGCAATGAACTCTTGAGCAGAGTCAACATATTTTAAAATTTTCTTCAGAAACTTAAAGGCAAACCTCTTTTCCATGGATGAAGCATCCAAATCCATGTCATTCAGACCCCTATTTTAGAAAGCATTCAGATAAATTGCATTGGTGAAGACAGTAGTACAAATGATGACAGTACTATGAAGCATTCTATTCCTTTTAATCTTTTGCTTATGGTAAATTTTTGTAAATAGCAGAAAATGACCTTCCACAGCAACTCTTAGTTATCAATTGCATAGCAAGAAACATTAAAATCAGTTCATGTTTCATGTTCTAACTCAAATTTCCATCATAAAAACTCATAACAATAAGGAAACACTGGCTATCCATAATGGCTACATTCAAATGCTTCTGTAGACTTTTCAAATAGCGGTAGATAGGAAGACTTTCACTTTATCAATTAGGCTGGGACAACCTGGCTACAGGAGATGCAGAAAACATTGAATGCAGATTTATGAGACTACAGAAGGAAAGAAAAGAAGCAGGGAAGTTTGTGGCATGGAAGAAACTTCCTTGCAAGAAAGCAAAGTTGATGGACTCAGTGTTGTGGAATGGAGGAAATGATCACTTTTCCTGAGATTCTTCAGCACTGGTTCAGGAGTAAATTAAGGAGGATAAATGAAGATTAGATAAAAACTGCTATGAGGTGAATCCAAGGAAATCAGTAATTCTGCAGAAGAAGTTTGATGCAGCAGAAATTTTAACAATGAAAACACTAATACTAAGAACATGGTTCATGACCATGTTAGAACATGGGTAGGAGGAGAAGAACAGGTATAGTCTGGAAAACAGAACCAGGGAACCAAGAAATGCATTCTGATACCAGTTTATACATAAACATAAAAGGACTCTTCTAATCTCCCCCATCTTGGAGTTTCACTTAAAGACAAAAAATCTATTTGAAGAGTCCTAGTTTACATACTTTTATGACCTATGAACTGATTTACTACAAAATGCAGCATCAAAAGCACTTATATAGGCTGAAAGATGCTTAAAGGAATACCCCATCCCTGGAAGTGTTCAAGGCCAGGTTGGTTGGGCATTGAGCAACCTGGTCTTGTGGAAGGTGTCCCTGTCCATACTAAGCATGTTGGAACAAGATGATTTTAAAGTTCCATTCCAACCCTAACTATTCTATGATTCTGATTCTGTAGTCCAACATTTTTAACAATGACATTCTGAAAATGTGATAACTTCAATCAGTACTTCAAAATATTTTATATTTACTTAAGATATGTACATATTCATCTGAAGAAAACACTTAGACAATAATCTTGACTCACCCTGATACAGACAATTACTGCAACTCTTTGCCCATAGCCCACAAACAGCCTGAAAAGATTCTTTTCAAGTTGACTTGTCTCATTATCCAACACTCAAAACATTGCCCTCCTAACCATAACAGATGCAGCTGTAAAGAGGTATTAAAATCAGCATTTGAGCAATTCCATTGATATTTCAAAGACCTTTCCTTTGCAGGAACTAAATTTGCTTCTCTTAAACAATATTTCTAAAGCAGTTATAGAGGATATAAAAATGCCTACCGACATACATACTATTCGACTTCAAGCTGAGAACCTACATATTTTGTAGAACTGAATTTTTCTCTGTAGGACTGCAGAAATGTATCTTTAGAGTTCTGTCTTCTAATATTTTTAAAATGGTATTAATTGGTAAAGCGAACTGAAACCACTGAAGTTAACTTTCACAGATCCCAATAATCAATTTATATAATTTTCTGGATGTGTACTTTCACTAAAGGCACAAATTTGAAGAAAAAAACATATGAAAACAAGTAAGATATGTCTCTATGTACATACAAAAAATGTTCATGAATACAGTGTGGATTACAAAAATGCTTAATGCTAGCAAAATAGCAGTTTCCTATGTGCTCAGGAATTTTGCATGTAATACGTAAATGACAGCTATGATACAGTAACTCACAAATCCATCACACAAATCCAGAAACATGGTATAATAATAAGCTATTTTAATTTTGATGGAGTAAAATCCCAAAGGCCAACATACTTCCAGATACAACAATTCAATTTATAGTACAAATAATATGCTGTTCCGCTTGAGCAAGTTAAGGAGGAAATGCCCGCAAAAATGCCGACTGTGTCTTACTAGTTCAGAAAACTCAAAACAACATTTTTCTTAAGTACTAGATTAAAAACCACTTTACAGTATCAGACCTCAGATTTATTTTCCCATGATCTTACTGACAGCTGCTGGTTGCTAATTTAGAAGTTTTGAATCATCTGCTCGCTCAATTGTATTACTGTTGCATTTTGTATTTACTATGATCACATACTTATTATAACAGTTAGCTCTCTACACTATTTCTGATGCGTCTTTCTGCACATAAAAATAATAAGGACTTTGATTTACAGAAGATAGAAGATATACCAAACGGTAAATATGTTAGCACCTAACAGAATGCACAGAGATAAGGAAAATTATCATGGTTTGTGCACTGAATATAAGCAAGTATTTCAAAAAGTATGCACCTTACCGAGATATGATTATACCATTCACTTGAAGGAATTTAAACAGCTCCTGTGCCTTTTCACGGTCCCGTGATTTCTCCTTGGCTGTCAATGTGTCATAAGGTACCAATAAAGGATGACTACCTCCACCTTCGGTAAAAATTGAGAGAACTGTAAGGGTTTTTCTTTGTTCTAAGATTTATTTTGTTTCAAATACAAAAAATAAACTATTTAATTTAGATTGTCTTACACTGTCTTCTTTCAGACTGTTTCTTCTCCCTCATTTTGCTTGTCTTTTTTGTGTGGTTTTGGCACAGGATTCTGGCTTACCTTTGCTTTCCAACTCCATTTTCTTCTTTTTGGCCCATATATTATGGTAGTTTTCTGCCATTACCTCAACCATTCCCTACATTGCCATCAGGAAAAATAAGATGATGCAAAATTAAAAGATGAAAATTAATAATTCTGTAATTATACATAATTCTACAGTCTTGAGCATAGTCTACAGTCTTTGGTAAAGAAACATCACCCATAGACTCCTTGGCTGAGTTGGTCTATGCATCCAAGCATTTACCTCAGTAAAGTGGGACACAAAAAACACAGATGCTTTCCAGATCAAATAAAACAGTGATAAAGTCATTACTTATTATTATTACCTTATGCTAGTTCTTAAATGACTTTAGTCATAAAGCAGTACCTATTAAGCTAGGGACTGTAATGCATAAAACAAAATGAGAATAAGTGTCTTCTAATTGTATGATGGCTAAGAGTGAGCTACAGTACAAGGAGAATCTATGCTGAAGGTAGGCATTAGACATCAATGCCCCTAAAGGCTATTGCAATGACAATGGGAAGACAATCTACAAAGAAGAAAATGTAAAGATCTTTCATCACAGATGATGACAGTTAACTAAATACAAACATCTCTTTTTCAGGAAGTACAGACTACTTTCTTTCTCTTATATTCTGGTTTATAATAGCTTACATCCTTTGGACACAAATACAGCTTACAGTCTTTGCACATAAACAACCTAACAGATCTCTTTTAACAGATAATATGAAGGACAGTCTTGAGTCTGTTCTTATAAAAGCTTAATGAAGTAGCACTACAAATACTTATGAAGGGCAACAATGGAAAAAGCAACATACTGGTTTGCAATTTAGCATATACATAATGAGAAACAAATGAGAAAAAAGAGGAGGAGTTAACAGAAAAATCTGAAAGCAAAACAAAGTAATATGAAGCAGATTCCATTTGTCTGAGTACAAGGGCAGAAGCAATAGGTTACAAAAAATGTTAAACGGAGGCGTTTTCTAATTAGCGGTAGTTAAGAAAAAAAGAGATGAAGAAATCAAAACATAAGACAACAGAACCCCGGATAAAATTTTCACACAAAAGAATCAAGCTTTAGATCAAATCTTAGAGCTAAGATAACTAGCCTGGATGTGTGAGAGATTTAAGTAAATAATGCTGAAATTCTACATCTGAGAGACTATAAGGATATCTATGCCAACCACAGTTATCAATAAAGGAAACATAAGGAAGGATCTGCTGGAGGAAGTTCTGAGTCAAGAAGGACAGAAGACAAGGAACACATTCAAGAAAAATAGAATTTGTTTTGGAGAGAATGAAAGTATGTGATTTGTCCCAAATAAAATTTTGCTTCCTTGTAGAGCAAGGAAAAAAAGAGCTAGGACTAAGCAATATAGAGAACTTCTTTACAGAAGTATCAAGATAGAATACTTAGTATACTTTGAAAGAATGATTAGAAAGGTAGAAAGAGAACCAATAGAAGAGACAATCACACAAGCACAGAAAAAAACAATGGATGATGTAATTCCTAGAACATCAGCAGGGAAAAATGCATCAAAACAAGGTATTTTTTGAAAACTAACTGAGTTTTGGCTAGAAAAAGATCAATACAGAATTAGTGATAACAGTGTGTCAGTACAAAACAGGGATTAGATTGCATGTTGGATACAGTAAGATTCAAGAAGACTGACAAAAAGTCACTGTAAATATTGAATTAAATGAGCTCTTGGATGAAAGAAGAATGAAAACTAAAGGAAAAACAGGAGTGATAGATGTTTTTTGTACAAAAAAAAAAGAAAAACAAGAAATTTCAAATCAATAACCTTTGATAAACTAAGGTAACTAGTCGTCAAGCAAAAAAACCCGCAGTGTTGGTACACAACAGTGTAACAATAGTGAAACAACCATTTAACTGCAACAAAACCTTTTTGAAAGTATTCATGAGGACAGGGAAATGGAGATCCATTTTTACAAAAGGAAGCTAAAAGAGGTTAATTGTTTGTAGCAAAACTGTGGCTGAAAGGGAACATCAAAGAGACAAAAGGTAGAAAGTTTAGCTTAGAATCTTCAGAAGGTAGAATCTTTAGCTTATAGACAAAAACAATAAATGGATGATGAATACACTCGAGTGAGGTTCTGAGCAAAAAAAACTATTAGGAAAAGCATATGGAAAGGAAAAGAAGAGGGAAAAGGTCTAGTTGTAGCACATAGTTTAGTCTATGAAATGGTTTATATTAACTGAACTACCATGTTGCTGTGAATACAGATGCAAGGGATAAACAGAAAGAAAACAGGCTAACCAAAAAGAGAAAGTCATAGAATGGTTTCAATTTTCCCTTGGAAACACTTATTACAGAAAAAGAAGTAGAGGCATGAGGAGGACTACATTTAAAGAAGGAATGAGGGTGGAAAGAAGTAAATAGGTACCTGATTATGAGACTGAAATTGAAAACAAGACATATTTATAAGACAACAGAGCTGAAAGAATCTAGAAAATAAATTTTAGTTAAGAAAATCAGCTTGGCCATGGATTTCCAACAGAAATGGGAACGGATTAAACAGTTCTGTATCAAAAGAACAGGAGTGGAGGAGGATACTGGCATGGCAAAACTAACCCCAGCAGTCAACTAATAAGAATTTTGAGATGCACAAAGAAAGGGACATGAGATGAAGTGAAGAATGACAGTGAGAAAAGAAAGCAACATGGGCAGATGATTAAAATTAGACAAGAAGTCAACAGCACATACAGCCAAGAATGGAAAGGAAATCTTAATGTGGAAGACAGAAAGTCTGACATTCAATTTTCTGAAGACGGGTACTGATCACAGTGACCTTCAGAAAAAGACAACACAGAAGGAACAACTTCAGTGAGATGGAGAGTTAAAACAAACTGAACAACAAAATAAAACCTAAGAAAATATGTATCTCTGTGGTTGTTAACACAGGTGATGAAATTACTCCAGAATGAGCATAGGAAAGAAAAAAAAGAGGGAGATGCCTGTTGGATGTATAATCATAAAGGAAGACTAATATGCAAGTTTGAAGCAAGGCAGATGGTATAAATATTGTTGAGGTAAAGAGAGATTTCTTTACTCTTCAAAAGACATGGAAAAATATGGTTGAGAGGGAGGGTGAGAAGAGTTGCAAATAGAAAATAAAAGGAGAAGCCCTATAAGGTCTTAACACACTAAAGAGCACACTAAAAACACGTAGGCATCCCTCAAGGAAAAACAAAAACAAAAAAAAACAAGCAAACAAAAAAACACCTTTCTTCATTCTGTATACACTTTTTCACTACTATTGCTCTATTTAAAATTTGTACGTCATTTTATCGATAAGAGTAATATATGCATTAAAAATAATACACAAGCAAAACCACGTTTTATAGCTTTCTTTCTTACAATGAACCTGTCTGGAATAATAATATGAATTCTTCCATTCTCTCAGGCTTTTAAGCATATGGCTGCAATGTACATGGTCTGTGCATAACATCAGGAACATCAATATATTCAACTGTTATTCAAAGTAAGCACAGGCATAGGCTAAATATATATCAAATGCTGTTTACAGTCCCTTCCCTAGCTTCATGCTAACTTGTTCTAGGAATTCAGGAAGCACCAATGAGATAAAGAACAGAAATCTCTTTTTAAAATTTATAAATAATACATGTGAACCTTTTTACAACAGTGAATCACAAACAAAGACAGAAGTACACTCATAAAATCTGTTAAAATTCGAATAATTAATAACAAAGTCTACTAAGTCTTTCCATGTCCTAGTTTTGCCTGGAACAGAATTAATTTTCTTCCTAGTTGCTGGTATGGTGCTGTGTTTGGGATTAGGAAAAGAATAATGCTGATAACACACTTATGTTTTAATTGTTGCTGAGCAGTGCTGACACTAAGTCAAGGACTTTTCAGCTTCTCATACCGCGCTGCCATTGAGGAGGCTGGGGGTGCGCAAGGAGCTGGGAGGGGACAGCACCAGGACAGCTGACCCAAACTGGCCAAAGGGGTATTCCATACCATCTGGCGTCATGCTGAACAATAAAACTGGTGGGGGGTGCTGCTCAGAGAGGAGCTGGGCATCAGTCTGCAGGTGGTGAGCAACTGCATAGTGCATCACTTGCTTTGTATATTGTTTTATTATTATAATTAATATTTTCCTTCTTTTTGTTTCCTACTAAATTGTCTTTATCTCAACCCACAAGTTTTTTTTTTTTTCCTGATTCTCTCTTCCATCCCATTGTGGCAGGGAGGAGTGAGCAAACTGCTGCATGGTGCTCAGCTGCCTTCTGGGTTAAACAACAACATTCTTGCACAAAGTATGCAAAATACAAATACAAACCTGAAGCTCCCTAGAAAGCACCACATTAGAGAGATCAAGTGGTGCTGGGCTATATCCATTTCCCTGAGGGGAAAGAAAAAGAATTATTTTCAAATATTTTAGATAAAAGAATCAAATATTCAACTAGAACACCTCTCTTATTGATCTAATCAGTGATAGTATTTACTTTTTTTAACTTCCTTGAGAAATTGTGTTCACCTTTTGCCTTGTAATGTGTTGGCAACACACAGGATGATTAACATTACATGTGTTGATATGGAAATGAGAAAGATGCAGAAAAATTCAGATGCCTCTGTTGGCAATAGATGACAACCTGCTTTTATATGCTTTTCAGCCTAAGTGAGGAGACCAATCATGAGACATTCAATGTGTCTTCAAAACATGACAGAACGGTGTGACAACCACCTGAATGAACCACATATATTAAAGATAAGACACCATAATGAAAAGTTAAAGTTAGTTATTGCCTACAAGAATTTACAGACTAAGAAAAAGGTGTAAAATATTTATGCAATCTTGAAATGTTTAAAGTGTGAAAGCTCCAATGTAACAAACCTATTCATGTGATTAAACGTGAAGTCACACCTAAATCAGTGGTTTCAAATGTACTGAAGTTAAACGTGCTGAAATCCTGTACTGAATCATGTCATGCATTTTGTTTGTTTGAAACCATTTTTAATTGATATATTTTGGTACTATCAAGGCAGTCTCTATTTGTAAAACCATAACAGAATTAATGGTATGGTTTAATATGAAACATTTACATACATTTGCTGTTAGCCAAATCTTGCTTGTCATAGTTTTAAACAGCTTCCCTCACCCTCCAAGACACATATATTGAGTAGAAATTTTATAGCTCAACATGTTAGCAACTACAACAAAAAAACAACTACAAATGAAAGAAATAGCCTGTATCACATCAAAATGCTATGTACTATATAATTATCTGCAACACTTGCCTGTAAGATTTAACAAAAAGTATTAAATGAACAATCTTATTTGTCTGTCATAATTATAATCTTGACAGAAGCCAGTTTCAGGTTCTTCTGTTTGACCAAGAAAGAAAATTTCTAGATTTAACTATTATAAAACAAAAAGCTTTAAATACTCTGCCATGTATTCTTTAAATGACTACACAAAATCCCTCTCCATTAGAAAATTAAGAGATATGGTCTCTGACCATCTTGGCTTTGTAAAAGTTGCACTTTTTTGCAGTCCTCTCTTTAATGTTACAGTACATTTTTTTATTACAGTGACAAGACTTCCAACATCAAAACTCTAATTTTAGAAGCTTCCTTTCATTGAAAAGAATATAAAATAAACATAATTTTGTATAATTTCTCAGTAAATTAACAACCAAGCCTTTTTTTTTCTAGATTTAACCAATTCCATCTTACCTGGCTCGACTGAGATATGCTACGGAGCTTTTCATTTTCACGCTGATGTAATATTGCTTCTCCTCCTTCTTTGGTCCTTTCTAGGCTCCATCCCATGGCCAACATGGTTTTCAGTGATTCTCTAGCAGGCCAACGATAAATTTCTTTTTCCTTTGAAGCAAATAATTTTCCTTATTTAGCAAGTCGCAAAAACTTAGTAAAAATATTCTGTCCTTCATCATAAATTGTCACATGCCACAACAGTTAAAGAAATCCTGTAGATATGATATAGTACTTTTTGCCTGAGAAACAAGCTTTAAAGTAGTTACACACCTTTTTGCTTTTATTTTTGACTGTTAATATGTCTATTAAAAGCTAAGAGAACTCAATTGAGTTCTGAAGCAATAATGTAGTTTGTATCTGGAAACCTACTAATTAGTTACTCCAGCCCAAAATAATCTAAAACTGATGGCATTAAAATTACAAATTTCATTTACAAGAAATTAGTTAAGTATGTACATTTGAACACAAAGCTTTTTTTTTTTTTTTTTAGCGTTCCTATATTTGTATCTATTTACAGATACAGAACATTACTGATCTATAAACCTCTTCATGTAAGGACAGCCATCAACAGCAAATTAGGGGAGAGCTTTCAGTCCTTTGAAATGCAAAGGTGTTATACAAAATCTGAAAAGTTGTAGGAAAGAAAATTCTGAGTGCATCATATTAAGACTTCTCAAATCAGCATAATAAAAGTATTTCAACTCTTAACCATAAATAAGAATTTTTATGATACTTATTTAACAGTTTTTATGGAAAGACCTGATTTTAGAAATAGTTCAGAACTTCAAATCTGAGACCATTTTGAAGAATCCCTTTAAACAGCTTTAATAATAATTCAACCAACAATACTTCAGGTCCTCTCTGAAGATTTCAAAGCAATTTACAAACCTTGGGAAATGAAAACTTTTGTTTTTGTCATCTCCATTTTCTGAATGGGAAAAGTATGGTAAAGGGGGACAAATGTAATTGACTTAACTAAGTCACCCAGTGAATCACTGCAAAAATACGCAACAGAATTCCAGTTTGGTTCAGTGTTTTGACAACTAAAAAACATTCATGCCTAGCCAAGAAATTCAAATATGAAGTGTATTTAAAATATTTTTAATGTTTTTTCTCCAATTTCAACTGAAGCACATTCTCCAATTTCATTAAAATTTTCTACCATCTTTCTTGAAGACAGAATTACCTTCAAATAGATATGTTAGATTACTTTCATCTAAAACACAGGAGCAGTTGCCAGTCATTTCCTCATCCACAGAGGCTTGAAAACCCTGTGCTATTGATGCCTTTAATACCAACTGGCTCAGGCCTACGCAGGCTGCCTAGCGGAAGCATATCATTTATGCAGGACTCTATTAACTAAACAATCACTGTAGCATATAGAGATTGCTGTTCTTATCTGTAAGAATTATAGTTTGCCTCTCCTTCATTTGTATAACAAATTTGAATTGGATTAGAAAAAGTATTCAAAATCAAGCTACTTTCCATTAATACAGCTTAAGTATTCTCTATTACCTTTTCAGTTAAAGTTTTGAAAGGTCTTATTAATGGGTGAGTCTTTGTATTTTCATCCAGTGAAACACCGTATTTCCATCCATTATTAGTCTGAAAAATATATATATATACTGAAATAAGATGAGAGCAACACAGATGAGTGAAAACCAGCAAGTTTTGTGTGTCATACTGAATTGCTAATCTACTCCAATACCTACACTGTGCCACAGAAATTTGTGTGTAATAGAATACATCCATCTGTGGATACACCAGAACAAAACATGGCCTGAGAAGATCAGAGTCTATCTATCAGCAGTAAGTCTCATGCAACAATTTGTGAGCCTACTATACGCTGGCGGCTTTCAAACTGACTAATGCATTAACATGGTACTGGCTAAAGTTTCAAAACAAAAAGAAAAAAGCATGTCTACTCTCTGGGAAGCTACAGTCAGCAACACAGAGAAGAAAGATCCTACTTGCTTCCAAATTTCAATTTCTGGAAGCAATCAAACACCTATATCTTGATTTTGCATTAGCCTATGAGAAATCAGTATCTGTTTTTAAGTTCAGTGTCAACATGATAATTTTACATAACACAGATGACAGGCAGTGATTGATACTCTCTACTGATTTAGTATCAAAGATACAGGCTGTGGTGATTGAACTAATTAACATCACACCAAAAGCAGTCTCTCAGAAAAAGAATTGTGATGCAATTGCTGGAAGCAACACACTACTTGTCTTATGGAAAATGTGATGTTAACAGATCAAGTACCAAAGAAGGTAACTTACTGAAGCCTTTGCTTTAAAGAATGTTAATTGAAATTTAACTTTTGAGATTAATGCATGTATAGTATGTATATGTA
Organism: Anser anser; assembly: GCF_964211835.1. NCBI lineage: Eukaryota > Metazoa > Chordata > Aves > Anseriformes > Anatidae > Anser > Anser anser. Next base: position 27,416,801 of record NC_139725.1, on the reverse strand, counting down.
TATATACATACTATATATGTATATATACATATACATATATACATATATACATATACACACATCTGTGTGTTTCTCTACAGATTTGCATATACAGACATACAACAACAGAGTTGTTATTTCTATATAATTGTTCAATACAATTGTTATTAATTGTCACAATAAATTACGTAACTCTACCCCATCTTTTCCTTCAATGAAAGAGAGGTTTAAAATTCATTCTTGGATTAAATGAGTTACTCACATCCAAACACTTTCAACATACTTAGTAAGAACTGCAACTCTATCAAACTTCATTTTGCTCAGTTTTAACTCTGAAAGTTCTAAACATCAAAACTTGCAAACTGTAACACTAAACAGCCCTTCAATAAATTTAATGTTTCCTTTTAACATTTAAAAGTTCAAAATCACAATATATATTTCCTTACACCTCTTTTGAAGTGCTGAACCACAGACAACACAGTGATAGAACACTTGGAAAACTATAGGGCAAGTCAATGCGTGACAGCCTTCCCAAAGTTAAGAATAAAGAAAAGCTCTAACGACATTTTCTGAAATAATAAAGGACATTAGACTTCCCAGGTACTCTCAGATCACAGAGCTGCTGCAGTAAAATTGAATTTCTGACTTACATTAAAAGAACATAACTACCAAGGCAATATGATGCTAAGAAATATATATTTTTACTTTAAAAAACAGAAACAAAACAAATTAAGCACCCCTCCTCAGTCCCTACCAAATATTTGTCCTAACAAATTCTGGTCACTTTGAAAAAGTGACAAGTATCCATCCATTTGCTTGAGCAAAATGTTTCTTCCACATATCCCTAAAGAAATATATAGACATTAATGCACACACTGAACAAGTGCCTATCATTTAAACAACTCACATTTGTTTTCAGCAATCACCCCAGGTATTACTGGGGTAAGACAGTTGCCAGTCTTAAAACAATTCCTACCTTATCAAAGGCCCACTTATCATGGGAATGTTCAGCATACTTGCTGACAATATACTCCAACTTTTCCGGAAGTACAAGGCTGTAAACAAAGGAGAGTTTGGTCATTCGATTGTAAGTTACTGCACTCTGATCTATGAAAAAAAAAAGCTTCATCTCCAAATGAAGGCAAGACATTTCGCTTGGTAAATATTTTTATTTAGAATAAATAACACAAACCAAAACAGAGCTATAATGGCATTTACAGAGAGTCTTCAAATACATAATTCTTGGTAATTCTTAATGCAAGACAGTATTAGTATGGACATTTCACATTAAATAATGATGGTTGGTGGAGGGTCTTGATTTTAACAGCAATCACCAATCAGCAATAGTAATTTCTTGAATATAGAAATTTTAGAACTCTGTATTTTAGAATTACTTAAAAGCTCATGTCTCTACTAAACCATCACACATGATTTTCTTGTTTTGCTCTACCAGGTTTCTAAGATTAAGTCTCAAAACTAAATGAGATTTTATAAAAACTTGGTAATAGGCTAATTGAATCACTTACTAGATTTTGATGATCTTGTACCATTTGCTATCACTGTACCACATTCTAAATAATGACAGCATCAACTGTTTTAAGGCTGTAAATATCCCAAATATTTCTAATGGGGTACATAAGAAGTACTAATTTACTACTTACTCTGCAGAATATTGAACATCTCTACAGGGCTAAGAGTAGTGTGTTTTTTTCTGCTAAACAGGATATGTTCTAGCAAAGCATTTGGCAGCAAGAAGCAAAAATGCCTGCATTATTTCCGAAAGGTACTAATATCATTAAAAAGTCAGTCACTGGCCACCACTCTATATAGAGGAGAATAAAGTGTTAGTAAGGAAATTGTTGTAAAAATATATAAGGAAAGGAAATTGTTATGAAATACATTACTCACTTTGCTGTACTGACAGGTTTGGGATCAAAATTTCCTTCTGGATCCACTGAAGTCTGCTTTTCCAAAGTTGATCTAATTCGTGTATCTAAATAATCAGGAGGCAAGGCACCAGCTATAGCACTTAAACAAGGCAAGGCCATTCGAAAGAGCTCTGGATCATACTTCTGCAGGAGAGATAGGAACTGGTTGGAAAACCCAACAGAAAAACATGCAAAATGTTAGTGAAAACCAAGCAGCCATATGTACAAATATTAGAAGATGCAAAGAGACAGTAAAGCACATTTAAAAACTAAGCACAGAGCAAAGTTATTGCTGTATGACCTGTATTTTTCTTGCTATCAACCTGATACATTTTTAAGACTGTTCCAATTACCGTAAGTATGCTGACACTTGTATAAGCATATATAATACATGTAGGAGCATGTAAAGATTTCTTCAGGCCGTTAAAGCCTACATAGGAAGAATCAAAGGTTGTTTACCTAGTCAGAGAAGTACAGTAATCTATAAAATACTGTCTTTAACTACAGAAGTCATTATCATTTCTCCCTCTTTTGCCCTAAACTTCTTAAAGTTTAAATCATGCCAGTCAGAGAAAACTGTGTTTTACTGTTGCAAAGCCAGTTCACTATCTTTCGGAGTTGTCCTGTCAAGAGGTGAACTAGCACACTTTGTCTTCTAAATAGTTAGCCTAATAGTTTAATTAGCTCTAGAGATAACAGTACTTGATATATAAAAACACATGGTGCAATTACATGTGAAGAATTTATCCTATCCTTAGCTAACTTGCCATGAAAAACATTCAAGGTCAATTGTTACACACAGAGTTCAGTGTGTAATTAAGTTATTTAAAAAAGGGGGGGGGGCATAGAGAAACTAGCAGCAGATCATAGGAGGCCTACATTCTCATTAAAGCTCTCAAACTACATTCTTAGTGTGCCTGGGAAAAATAATCACTTCAGATTCCCCACTTGTATAACATGCATAATGATGTACTTTTAAAAGACTTTAACAGATTTACTGTTGAACACTGTTGTGCAAGAGTTCCATGCTATTATAATTATTTAATAAATTGAAGAAAGATTTCTCGTGCTTCATTGAAAGACATAGGAAAGCTATATGATTTTCTAAATTTGTATGACAAATTCGTTTATTATTTTTGTGTTAACAAAATGCTGAAGAGCAGTTTTAAGGTCCATTGAAGATTCTTGCTGATAAAATTATACATTACAGCAAGAAGAATGCCTAAAACTTTGAACCTTTTAACTTCCTTTAGTTTTGTTACAATGTTCTTTAGTGCTTAAGGCACAAGCAAAAGAAGTGAGATCACAGAGTGAATTACTTCCACTAACACAGCTGGAAGCCATAAAAATACCAAACCTGTAAATATCTCAGTACAAAACAGAACAATGGAGAACACTGTAGCTTAGCAGCTTTACACCATGCTCTCATTGGACTAATAATCATATACAAAATGATACAAATCCTATTACAGAGGGCCACCAATACTGACAGAAATACATCGTCTTCATTTCTTTGTAAAATGCTAAGACACAAATTGAAAATGGTTCATTGTAACCTCAGGCCCTACTGACACTGTTTGTACTTGTGACAGCGGTGTCCTGGTTCCAGTTAGGACAGAGTTAATTTTCCCTCATAGTAGCTGGTAGGGTGCTATGTTTTGGACTAGGATGAGAAGAGCGCTGATAACATGCTGATGTTTTAATTGTTGCAGAGCAGTGTTTACACCAGGCCAAGGACTTTTCAGCTTCTCGCTCTGTCCTGCCAGTGGGCAGGCTGGGGGTGCAGCAGGAGCTGGGAGGGGACAGACCCAGGACAGCTGACCCAGACTGGCCAAAGGGGTATTCCATACCATCTGATGTCATGCTAAACAATATATAGGGGTGGCTGGCCGGGGTGGGGGGGCCGGCTGCTCGGGGATAGGCTGGGCATCGGTCAGTGGGTGGTGAGCAATTGCATTGTGCATCACTTGTTTTTTACACATTATTATTATTAATACTATTATCATTATCACTATTATTATTATTGTTATTACTATGTTCCTGTCTTAATAAACTGCCTTTATCTCAACTCACAAGCAGTAAGACAGACAAAGATGTCATTAAAACCAAATACAAATAAGGCTTAAAAGCCATTCTAGAATAGTGAAGAGACAATGTTTACTTTCATACTATAAAAAGGATGCCTAGAGAAACGATCACCTGAATTTGTTCACTAGAGCTGGAATGGACATTCAGTGGGATGCACTGAAAAATATTGCTACATTCTCATAGTGAGAACTTGATTTTTGAGCCAAATTCAAAGAGAACAAGTTTGAAAAGTATTTATCCAGAAAGGCATTTCTAATATGAGAAATGTAACATTTCCTTACTTAGAAAAAACATTAGTAAGTGCAAAAATCCTAAGATCACACCTTGGAAGAGTAGTACAGGAAAATGTTTATTTATGTGAAGGTTGGATCATAAGTTTTTAACCTAAGCAAGGACCAGCAAACTATCAAAATACAAATGTCTGTTTGAGAACAGGTAATTTAGATTTACAGTGCATACACCAATAATTTGATTAGCATATACACACATTTCTTAAAAATAATGCTATTATATGTCAGTAAAAAGTATTATAAGAAGTTTAGGAGAGCAAAGTAGAATAGAGCTGAATAGAGAACATTGACTTGTCAGTGCAGCAAGCAATCATTAACAGTGGAAAAACTGTATCAAAACGAAAATCTCACATTTCATTAATTTGGAGAAAATCCTTCATGAATCAGGACTCCTTTTTTTTTATTAGAATGTTACTTCATTGGAAACATTCTTTGTCATACATCCTGTATTATGTGAAAGAATTGCTGAGACAGGCATTTTCTGTTCTTGGCACTGCGAATTATCATTGTAATGCTTTTATAGAAAGCCCATAGTGAAACATGAATTCTAATCATTACCTTATGAGACAAGGAATCAAATATTCCCCAGAAAAGTTTCTCAGTTAAATGTAATTCTTCTTCTGCTGCAATTCCATAGCTTCCCATTCCTGAAGGTAGACAATAGTATTTCCAGCACTGTTCATAGTGATTTGTCAGAAGCTAGTTAAAAAAAAAAAAAAAAAAAGAAGTGTGTAAAACATTGATATTTAATAATATGACTCACTGGGTAGCATCTGCTTAAACAGTTACATAAGTATTATTATTTATTATTATTACTTATGCCCACCAATACTATTTATTCTTTATTTCTAACAGATCTTAAAGAGAGTCTTTTTTTCTTCTTTATCTTTTTGGGGGAGCAGTAGAGCTGTGCCACTAAAGCATAAAGACTCTGTTATCCCCAGCTAGACAGATTACTGTGAACTGAGTTTTATGCTGAATGCATGTACACAAAATACACCATTTACCTTGAGAGGCATTTTACAGTACTCATTGAGTAGCGGTACATCAAAAACTAGCCTTCTCAACAGCTGTTGTAGCATAGAGGGACGTAAGTGGCTGTAATTAAAAAAAAAAAAGAAATGAAAAAGGAAGTTCTTGTTAGTAAAAATTCATACAGACCAGTGAAAATGAAATACAAATTTAAACGATTTTCCACATCGGTATTCAAATGACTCATGAAAACTATTTTGAGAAACATATGGTGTGCACACAATGAAAAACAAAACGAAGAGTTAATACCCTCAGGTGTATAAAAAAATCATGAAAAAACAAATACTAGACTCTCTAAATAAGTTTGAGGAACCTGACTCTACGTCATCTATCTAATGATATAGCACAAAGATAAGCAGCTTTTGGACTGTCTTATGCAATTAGACAACAGCTATGATTGTCCATATGACAGCAGAGGAAAGGGTGTTTTTTGTTGCTGTTGGTTTTTGTTTGTTTCTTTGTTCAGTTTTAAGGATTCTTCAGGGTGGTTTAGATATACAGAAGAGACAATCAAAGCAAAATAAACAGAATATTGCCCTAAAAGAATGGTTTTTGATATGAAACTACAAAGCAGCAAAACACTCCTGACTGAAAATGATCTTGGAAATACATTATGATTACTATTATTAGAAATAAATCTGTACATCTCTACTACATCAAGGCTCAGTTCAGCTTTAGGATCAGTTTTCGGATTTGGAGAATGATGGATAGTTTATGTTTTTGTTTTGGTTTTAGTGTTTCTTTGTTGGCTTCTTTTTCTCTTTTTATTTTCATTCTTTCCTTTTTTTAAACAAAGAACAAGGTTCTTCAAACCACAATAAAAAATACAAACACGTCAACCCTTTAAATCCCCAACACACACACATTGTCAAACTCACCTAAACATTTTTAGTAATTACTGGCATTTTGTTTTTACAAATAATCACAATTCATCCTGTATCATTGCAAAGCTCATAGTAATGCAACAGCTTGTAGAACGCAGTATGAGTAACAGAAAAATCAGAACTATTTTCTCTTAGGAAAAGAAATCCTGTCATACAGTCAGGTCATTTATTTCATTCAAGAGTAAAACACTCTTCATTCTACATTATACACAATGAAGAAAATTATTAAAATACATATTCTTATTTCCATACACACACAAACGAAATCAATTTGAACATATGTATCATACATACTGGCAAATAGCAAGCAGGCATTCTTCAATAGTGTCTCGTTGTGCTTTTGTAAGGGAACGTCCTTTGGATAACCTATATATTGTGTGAAGCATGGAGTCAACCAGAGAAGCATGATGCTCTGTTCCAGAAAAGAGGGGAGCACATCTTTTGAGTAACGGAAACACAGCTGAACAAATATATCTATTTAGTGCGAGAGCTGCCTCTGTGGTACTTAGAGTAACCTGTATGAAGTAGTAATTGATTGTTAGTATCATATGGAATAAAAGTTACTAAATATGAAATTATAAAACATAATAATGACATATTCCTGAGGTCCCCTTAGTGCCAGGGTGCTAATGTAGTATTCCCAGTAAATGCATGAGGACAAAAGCCATTTTTTTTGAACTTGAGAAAATCAAGTCATCCCACTTATCCCATTAAAAACTGATTTCTTGCCCCACTGCTCTCTAAACCAATAAAAGCAAAAAAGAAAACAGGCAGCTTATTTCTTTAAACAGGTTATGAAAAATCACCAAGCATTAGGTAGTGTTTTTCATCTCACTCAATTTCTTCCTACCTACACATACATAAATTTTCAGTGCAATTGGAAAACACACATGAAATAAAAGTAATCATTAGGCCTATTACAGAATATCCTATGCACTTATAGCATAATTAAGGTAAGCCTGCATTTAAAGTACAGTACACCATTGCTTTCAGTGGTACTGAATGCTTACAATTAAAACTTAAACAGTATAAATGAATAAAAATATAATTGAACTGTTACTGCTTGGGTTTACAGTGAGCATATTTTTTTTTTAAAGATTTTTTAATTTGAAGTTCCATTTAATACACTAATTGAACCATTAAATCCAGCCACAGCACCTAATCTGCATAGCAAAATACTTACTGTATCCAGAGAGGCAGAAGCTCTTAAATCTGGTAAAAATCCAACTTCCAATAGGTGAAGGAGGAAGCTTTGGTCCTTAATACCATATACACGGTCCAAGAAGAGTACCATCGGTGCTTTATGATCAGGACAGAAATTTGCAGACATGTCTGGCTCATTTACTGTGCCATCTACACAAATATATAATGGCTTTTAATAGAAAATCACTGAATAAACAAGAAACAAGAGGACAATGAAAGACACTATAATTATATTTATTGACTAAAATCAAATGTTTGAAATCATAGTCTTGGTTCAGTTTTCTTGTACGCTGAAAAAGAATTCAAGGTAGTTATTAAAAAAAACACTTATATTGCAATTGATTAATTTTTCTGTCTTAAATGAAAAGAATGAATGGCTAAAGTATTCTACTTGTTTCATTACTATTACAGAGAATATTTTTAAGGTAAAATTAAAGAAACATATTATTGCGAATATTAATATATAGTAACTGAAGTTTCAGAAGGTTAAGAATTTTCATTTCTGTATCATGTAAACTAGACTAGAAAGAATATGTAATCCAAGCAAATACAACAGTAGCAGACATTAACTGATAAACCATCTGTAAAGGGGAATAGATAATTCTTGTGAAAAAGAAAGGAAAACAGAAGGAGGGGAAGGAGGATAACATTACTTTGGAGTAGAACAAAATGATAGATTGGTAGCTTATAGCCAGTGGAACATGCAGCAACTAACATGAAAGATGAAGATCATATACCATAAAAACCTCTTCCTCTGTTGCATTTATACTTTACATAAAATTACAGTTTGTAAGGTTATCTTGGAAGTTATGTTTGGAAATAAATCCACCCTGGATAACTATAAGACCGCTTCTAGGAAAGAATCAACAGTCATACAACAAGCAAGAATACATGATCAATACCCCTTTTCACCTTGAACTCTCTGATTTTGTAGTATTTTTAAGTTTCAAAGTGATGAAAGTACAAAGGGAATGAGGTCAAGCTTACGTGTTATACCTAAAGAGATAGTGTTTCTATAGCAACTGCAGGAGACAAAATACTGGGACAGATGGGCCACTGCAGTGTTCCAGTAAGGTATTTCTTATGTTCTTACATTCTCTGCTCCACAGGACCAAGTATCTCTTCTATAGGTCTAATTGATCCATACCTAATTAAAATCTAAAGAACATTTCACACCTGAAAGTTATGTGTTAACAGCTTTTTATAAAATGTGAACTTATCTACTAGAAGTATTGAAGTTACCTTTGTTAACTGTTGACAGCTTTAGTGGTATACTTATAATTCCAACCAAATCTTCAGTTGGCACTAGAGATCGGAGGATTGACCTGATTCGAATAGCTTCACCTTTTCCACTTTGAATAAGCTGTTAGAAAAAGTTCATCAAAGAAACTTAATACTGAGTGAAATCAGAAAAAAAAAATCAAAATATTGATATTAGTATGGTTTTTTGGAAACACTGTACTGCCTGGAAAAAAAACATAGAAATCCAATCTATCACAGCACTATAAAGGAATGCTGATTTTAAGCTTATCCTACTTTTTCATCGCTCCTAATTTTGGTATAATAAATGGATAATTTATTGATGCTATAAATTCCTAATAAAACAAACAAACAGCTACATGGCTAAGCTTTCCAAGGATCAATCAGACAAAGTGCTGAAAGCAAAAATTTCTGAAAGACTCATGTTACTTAGAGAACATTTGGTGATAGCTTTTCAGCTTGCCTTTTTATACTATGAACAGATGCAAACCTGTCAGATGTATCTACACATTGTCCTATTATTTTTATGCAGTAAAAATCACAAAAGGAATTAATAATAATGGGGTGACCAACTTGATTTAACTTCCAGCAGAAATTACGTATTCACAATCTATCTCTGAAAACCTCTTCCAGTAATTTTCTTAACATGAAACTAGCAATATACAGCTAGATACAATTTTACAGCTAGTAAAGCTAATAGCTTTGGTAATTTTAAGTATGGACGTTACAAGTCAAATCTCTTGCTTATTGTTGTACTGAGACACACAAATATGGCACTTTCATCTGGATGTATGCTACTAAAGCATTTTAAATAGTGACAAACAAAAGTCACTTTAACACCAAGTTTTACATGTGGCTGTTACAGGCATTACACATTCAAAACAGTTATTTCACTTATTTTTTCACATATTCGTGTAGTGTTAATACCATATTTCAACAGTACACAAGAATGAAGTTCTGTATCACACTGTTATGAAAATTACTTTTGTGGCTTTCTAGAGGACAGTAAAGGGCCATCTTCAGAAATTTTATTGGCAGTGTAAATGTGTACCACTAGTAGTTCATTTTTGCTTTAATCCTACAGTCATGCAAAAATCCCAAATTTTACATAAATAACAGAGCACAAGGAATCAAAAGCCAGTGATTCTTTATGAACAGTTGTCAGGGAACATATCTGTATAGATACAGTGAAAAATGCAATAAAGCATACCTCCTGACAGTAGAAAGCCTTTGAATAGGGAATATTTTAGTTAGACACATACAGTTCTGTTTACAAATCTCCCACATTTTCTGAGCAAGTGACAGAATGAACTTACATGCATTTCTGGTGCACAGCGTCCAAGTAAATCTATGAGAGCCGAGTAAAATGACATGATTGCATTGCCCATGTGCACAATCTCCTCCTCTTCCTCCTCCTCATCACTAAAAGATAATCAATAATACCAGTGAGTATTTTTGCTAATCCAAGTTTATAGCTCCTCTCTGGAACTAGATCCATGATCCAGAGACTATAAATGAGATACAACCATTTCCTCCAGTTACAGATTACAATTTTTTAATTTTTTTTTATCCCTGGAGTTAGGAAGCAATTGAACAGTAATAACTACTTCATACCATCCTTCTGTCTTCTTCTTGCACTTTACCATTATCTTAGCTTCATTCTGTAACAGACTTCTTATTTGCTTTGTCCTTCAGGCTTCTTCTCTTCTGTAACTCTTATTCTACATGATCATGTTTCAAGAATTCTATATGACAACTGCTTGTGGGTGTGAATCTCTAATGTTCTGTGTTTGTATAATGACTTACCCAATAGGGTCTATTATCTATATACCTCTGGTGAGATTAAACCAGCTATTAAATCATCATTTTCCAAACATGCATTCACATTTACTTACCCTTCTCTCCTATATCCTTGTGAGGGAAGGTCACGAGAAGGATTCTCTGAGATTCTGATAGCTTCTTGCATAGCTGCCAGCAAACCATTTCCTCCTTCTCCTCTAAGGTCTGGTCCAAAGCACTCTGGCCGTCGAATAAGGAGCTTGACAACAACACTTGCATTTTCTTCAACACTTTCACCTGAAGACCAAAATAAAGTCTTAGCACAATACATATTTTCCCCTGAAAGGTATCCTTTCGTCAGAAGGAGACTGTATTTTCCTCTGAATTTTACAAAATATAAAATAAATCTTCAATCTTATTTCTGAAAGCAAAAATCTATCATTTTGGCAGCATGAGATGTGCTTTACCAAAGGATATCTAGGTTTAAAAGTGACAGTATAGTCACTGTCTATATATAGTATATATAGTGACAGTATAGTGACAGCCTTGCCACAGTTTTACTACACTCAGTCTAGAAGGTTCACTTCAGAAGGTTAACTTGCTTTTTGTGCCAAAGACTACTTCCTCCTAGAGTTAAAATACTGTGATAGGTTCTTTTGCACAAAATGGACTAGAAAGTAACCCAAACATATAATACTGGCAAGTGAGAATGCCACTGAAAGTGGCAATTATCTATTCCTGGGCAATCTGTACAAATGATGATGAGACATAGTTTTTGATGGGCTCCATTTAGAGACAGGTAGATTTTGAATAAATTCATTCATGGCTTTAGGAAATATCTTGTAAGCACCACTCCTAGCACACGGACAGAGAAACGTACTTCTTACTAAAGTTCATGATACCACACACATTGAATAAAATTCACTTCAGCTTCTTGTATAAAGGGTAATTGCAGGCAATAAGCCTGCAATTGGGCAGGTGAAGGGAAGGCTGGGGGCGGGGGTGTTGACCCCAGTAAACAACCACCCAGCCTCTTGTTCCCCCCCATCTCCTGCAGGAGAGGGAGAAAACAGAAAGAAGGTGAGACAACTCATGGGTTGAGATAACAACAGTTTAGCAGAGAAAGCAAAAGCTGTGCATGCAAGCAAAGCAAAAAGATGAATTTATTCACCACTTCACATAGGCAGTGAAGTGCAGCGTAAAATATTTAGCCAGTTCCTGGAAAGCAGGGCCCCAGAACACATAATGGTTGTATGGGAAGACAATCAAAATAACCATGAACATCTGCCTCTTCCTAATCCTTTCCCTGAGCTTTTATTGCTGAGCACAATGTCATGTGATATGGAATATCTCTTTGGTCAGTTTGGGTCATCTCTCATGTCTATGTGTCTGCTGCCAACTTCTTGCCCACCCTGAATGTACTTGCTGGGGGCGAGGAAGGGGGCAGAGTGGGAAAAAATTGAGAAAGCCATCACACTGTGCAAACACTGTTCAGCAATAGCCAGAACATCTGTAGTTTATCAACAGTGTTTCAGCACTTTACGGACTCCTATGAAGAAAGTTAATTCCATTCCAGCCAGACCTAGCATAGGACAAGAATTATTTGATTTTAAATGGGCCAGCTAAAACAAAAAATGTTGCTTAACATTCTGGCCTTGGTACTCCATCAGTGGAACACTCATCTCAGAGTTGAATCTTCTCAGTATAACTAAAGAAAAACAACTCATATTCTAGACCAAATCAATCTGGGGTAAAATCTCCTGATTCTTTCTACTGCATACTTACATGTTGGTTAAATACTCTTCTTGTTGTTTAAAGCCTGAAATTGAATACTTCATCTTCTCTATACACAAAAAACACACATTAAAATCAGCTTTGTGTGGAAATGTATGTGTAGTTGAAAAGGGAAGAGAGTAGGTTATCTATTGTATAAATTCCAAAAGGGCACATAGGTTGTGACCCAGATGCTTGCTGAATAAAAGTCATTAAGAAAAGAAACTTTCACATAAATGATCTCTTTATATGTAATCTAACTGCTTTTAGTGCTTAAAGTTTAGCAGTTGGCATGTGGATATAATATGGGTATAATAATTGGGTAAAAAAAAAAAAAGCCCAGCTCATGGTTGAATGCAAACATTTAGAAAATTCACAGTGGATACCTTATAAAAATAATCTGTGGGATGATATGAGATTAATGGGACATATAGGAAGAAAACAAATTAAAGGAAAGGAAAGAGAGTTCAGTCATTGAACTTGTGATGTCAGTAGCTTTATCCCACAGATCATCAGTATCAGTATTTTACTTACAAGCTACAATAATAACCCAGTACATAAACTTTAGTATCAAGTTTATACTGAATTGAATTTTGTATCTTGAGCACACACTAAAAAAATGGGATTAGAAACTGTAGTTTTTAGCAAAGAATAACAGGGCCATCAGGAAGTCAAAGCCTTTGATATGGTCCCTCACCACATTCTTCTCTCTAAATTGGAGAGGTATGGATTTGAAGGATGGACTGTTAGGTGAATAAAGAATTGGTTGGCTGTTCACAGCCAAAGGGTTATGGTCAACGGTTCTATGTCTGGGTGGAGGCCGATCACAAGTGGTGTCCCTCAGGGGTCAGTCTTGGGACTGGTGCTCTTCAACATCTTTATCAATGACATAGACAACAGAATCGAGTGCACCCTCAGCAAGTTTGCAGATGACACCAAGCTGAGCAGTGCAGTCAATACAATAGAGAGAAGGGATGCCATCCAGTGGGACCTGGACAGGTTGGAGAAGTGGGCCAATGAGAACCTAATGAGGTTCAACACGGCCAAGATCAACGTGTTGCACTTGGGCTGGGGCAATCCCAGGTATTTATATAGACTGGGAGAATAAGAACTTGAGAGCAGCCCTGCAGAGAAGGACTTGGTCCTGATGGATGAGAAGCTGGATGTGAGCCAGCAGTTTGTGCTTGCAGCCTGGAAGGCCAACTATGTCCTGGGTTGCATTAAAAAAGGGGTGGCCATAAGGGAGGCGGAGGTGATTGTCCCCCTCTACTCTGCTCTTGTAAGACCCCACCTGGAATACTGCGTGCAGGCCTGGGGCCCCCAGTACAAGAAGGATGTGGAGCTCTTGGAACGGGTCCAGAGGAGGGCCACTGAGATGATCAGAGGGCTGGAGCACCCCTGCTATGAAGAAAGGTTGAGGGAACTGGGCTTGTTTAGCTTGGAGAAGAGAAGGCTCCGGGGAGACCTCATTGTGACCTTCCAGTACTTAAAGAGAGCGTATAAACAGGAGCCGAAATGCCTGTTTACATGTGTTGGTAGTGATAGGACAAGGGGGAATGGTTTTAAGCTAATACAGGGGAGATTTAGGTAGATATTAGGTAGATATTAGGAGAAAGTTTTTCACTAAGAGGGTCGTGAGGCACTGAACAGGTTGCCCAGAGAGGTGTGGATGCCCCATCCACGGAGGCATTCAAGGCCAGGCTGGATGTGGCTCTGGGAAGCCAGCTCTAGTGGTTGGCAACCTTGCCCAGAGCAGGGGGGTTGAAAGTAGATGATCTTTAAGGTCCTTTTCAACCCAGGCCATTCTATGATTCTATGAAGTCAGAGTTAAAGGAAGGTAACAGTAGGTGAGATAATTGGGACGGAGAGGTTTTGGAAGGAGCAGCTAAGCACTTCGAACATTTCAGTTTTGTATTTTCCCCACTTAAAACACAGGTATGATCTTGAACAAACACAACTCCTGACTTTGCACAGATCTTGTGTTTTACTAGATGCTTTAAAACCTGATACCTCAGAAAACTATGTAAGCCAGTACTCTATTGGAAAATTGCCTTTTGTAATGCAAAATAGCTTAATTACAAACCTCTAATTCTCCCAGTGGCTTAGTGGCCAAGGAAGTTCTAAAAGCAGAGCAAACTGGTTACGTTTTCAGATATATCACAGTCTGACCTAAAATAGTGCAATTTACTCTATACCACAGCTTACTTATTGATAGAATTCCTAGCTTCATTTGCTACCTTAATAAGATACTCAAATCAACAATAAAAGTTGCAAAAGGAATAACAAAAAAGTAACTATAATTTTGAAGATTCAAAAAAAATATATTAATAAACAGCATATAATAATTACCCGTTGTTTGCGATGAGAAGGGTATGCATTAACCTCTCTTCATCCATTAACACATTCTTATGTACAGAAAAGTAATTTTAACAAACCCTTTTGATAGAATGCCAAGAAATTATACTTACTGTTAACAAAAACTGCAAATCTTAAGAATGACAGGTAACGTTCACCCTCTATTGGATTCCATCCAATGTCTGGATATCCTTTCGCTAGCAATACTGGACAACTCTGCAGGCCGCAACCAGCCAAATAAGTAACAACCTACAATATAGAAGCAATATTTATTCATGTATGTGGAAATAAATTTCTAAAAATACTGCCAATGCATGATTTTTTTTTAATAACATGGTTTTAATATAAGAGGTGTTTCATCTGAGAAACTACCAACACAGAAACATCAGTCTTAGTTTCTAGCTCTTGCTTTTGATAATGACAAAAAAAGCCAAACACTCTGTATTTCTGAAACTACCAAACTATATCATGACACAACAACAGAACAACATGAAAAAGATTTAATTTGGAAGGTAAAAAGTAGAATAAAATACTAAGGAATTAAATAGTCAGATCTTTTTTACACTTTTTAAACAACAGTTAAAAATACTAACAACTTCAAAATTGCATAAATAGCTATATATGAATAATTTGCTACAACAGCAAAGTAAACGTTGCATCAGAAGCTTACCTACTGTAAATCCAATTCTAATAGATATGCAAATAATTAAACTTTTCAGAAGATTGATCAATATCAGCGAACAGTCAAGTTTCTGGAGAACCATAAAGTTTAAAATTTTTGGTAATACACAAATACCCAATATAGCATTTCTTATCACGAAGAATATCTTTAAGCAAGACAAATCACTGAGAAATTACAAATGTAATTAATTATAGTAAGCTGAATTTCTGAAACATGAATGAAACACTTTCTCAATAATTTAAAAGGAAATTGTCAGGTAACTGCACAGATGTGATCTTTGTTTTTATTTAAAATACATAAGGATAACATTTGAACATGAATTTAGTCCTCAAATAGGTTTTGAAATAGGTAATTCACTGACTTGCCTAACATTACTTTCCTTGAAAATATGACAGCCAATGCTGGTGCTCCAGTCACTAACAGTGTATCCTGGGGTCAACACTGTTAATATTTCATTAACAATAGAATGGAATGCACTTTTGGCAAATTTGCAATTGATAAAAAACTGGGAATTGTTCTCAGTGCTACCTTTATCTAATTAGTATATTCCTGTGCTCTCACACCCTTTCCATTCATATTCCTGTCCCTGTCTTCTCTGAGCTATCCCCATCATATGTCCATTTATTTCCATTTTCTAACCTTTGCCTCTCCCAATGTATATGCTGAATACAAACACCACCACAACCACTCTTCACCCACTTCTACCCTCATCTACCCCCATACTCCACAAAGGCTTTACCTCTGCCAAACTATCATATTAAACTCTGCCTTCTGGCTTCTGTTTCCCACTGCTGTGTTCGAACATATCCCTTCCCTTTCCTGCGTTACTTTTCTTCTGACTTTGTATCCACCTTCCATCTACTATTTTGTTCCCCTTCCCAGGTATATACAGAGAACTTTATGCCATTTTTTGTATCTTTTTACCCACTATTCCTACTTCATCCCTCTTCTCCTTAAATTTCCCTTTATTCCTAACCACTGTGAATGGTTAGGAATACTACCTGAATCCTGGATTCAATTTACTGCTGAAGCTAAACCAAATATCCTATTCCAATTTCCTTTGTTCATGTATCTAACCTACTATTCTCTTAGATTTTACTTCTGTTCTCCCCATCAATCTCTTTGATTTATTTAAGCCATGAGACCTTTCTTCACATTCTCTTACTTCACCTGAATTTGCTCTTCCCCAGACAATTTTTCCTGACATGTCTTTATCCTGTTTCATGCCTTTTTTCATGTTATTCTTTCTAGCTGATAATAATTTTGAAAGGATACAGAAGACAGGAAAACACCTTCTTGTTCTCTTTTGCTGTGATTCCCACCAAGTATAAAGCCAAAGCAGGATATAGCGCCAAAGCAAGGAAAATACTGCTCAGTCAACCTTATCCTAAGACAGCACATTCCTAGAGCAACTATTTCTGAAAAGATCATATTCAAAAATTACTGTGATCAGACTTGCCCTTTTCCCTACTACTACAAGTACACTGTTGAATAAGTAGGTTAGAGTGATCACTTACTTTATCCAGATCTGGCTCTTCCAGTGCTAGTGCAAGCTCATTGTTGTCCATTACGGAGGCTGCTGCAACATCTAGTGGTGTTGAACCTCTCATTGAAGGAAATGCTGCAGAAGAATGTTAATGTACAAAAATTAAATTCAGTTTGCAGTAATCACAGTCATGCAGCAGATGGCAGCAATCACAATGGAATCTAAACATATTAACAGTATGTTGTATAGCTGTTCTTCAATCAAGAACATGTTTAACTTTCAAATAATGCTAAAATAAATGCTGAAATTTTTTTCTGTCTTGACATCCATATCCACAAACATAAAGAACTATGCTGCTTTTAAATGCAGATAAAGAAATCAGTGTTAACAACATAGCAAACTAGAAAAAAAATTATACAACTATTTCTCTAGCAGAGCAACATTCTAGCTATATAACTCTAAGAAACTGTACAACCATATCAATTCAAGACTTTTAATTTGCCTTTATTCAGCTAAAATATCCACTTTCAAACTTCAGCTTTGCCTGTTTTCATTCTTTCATTCTTATTCCATTTTCTGGGTTTAATATGGGCAAATGTGGGTATAGAAATAGCAATCATGAACAGCTAAAACACTGTGAAATCACAAGCTATCTTGTCTTGATATACTTTATTGATACAGGCCATCTACCTAGCCAAGAGAAATTTTCTTGAGCTACAAAATCTAGTACATCCACATTTTAAAATCAAACACCCATTCCGAAGGAAAAATACGAAATTCATATCAGTGGACTAAGCTTTAGAGGGACGGAAAACAACAATAAAAATTAAAAAGTGACTTGTGTTGATGCCCAGACGAAACTGACCCTTGAGAGGGTTAAATTAATCTTAGATTTCCAATTGCAATTATATTGGATGGAACAAAATGTCGAACAGCATGGATTTCATCCTAAATCTTTCAAGACATTTAAAAAAACATATTAAACTACTCTGTTTCAAATATAATTAACAGACATAGAAAGATGAAAGAAAAATGGAAAAAAGTATGTAACAGAGGCTTCAGCACATGATTCAACTTGCTATACAAATTAGATGGCAGACTTGTGATAGCACATTTCCTTCTTTGTCTTGGTTTTAACTGTTACAGCTACATGACATACCCAGCCCAACGCTGCTGTTTTCCAGTAAGTAACTAAGATGCTCAAACATGGCTTTTTGGTTTTGACGACTAATTCGACAGAAGTAGCATAGGAATCGACAACAGCTTGCCACCATCTTAGGAAAAACGATCTGCTGAAGAAGAAAGTTGACAAAGCAGTGAAATATGTTAATTACCAATCTGTTCCAATTCTTCTTCCTGCATCCCTAATAAGGAAAGTATAGTGAAGTTACCAAGGTGACAAGCAGTTGATGGTTGCTCTTGTTCTAATTTAAGAAAGGACCTGCATTTCCTTTTAACATTTGTGTTCATTAGACCATTGGGTTTAAAATGTTGAAAAATTATTTTACAGGGAACTACAGGGGACATATAATGAAGAAAAACTGAGAGTTATTTCTCAATTCTCAAACAAAGCAATCTGCAGACTTGCAAATGTGGTTATACATAAACAACATTATGGTAACAAGCTCAACCAAAAAATATTAGGTCACATCAGAATAAAATATTAAAGGACCTTAGTTTATCCAGACATACTCATTACAATAAGAATACACAGTCTTTTAAAAAAGGTTTCTACAAGACTTCTACATTCCTCAATGCATAGGCCTGATAACATATATTAATATTTTATTTTTGCTGTGCAATTTTTTTTAAAGACATTTTCCTTGCTGTGCATTACATTGAAAGGATTTCTCCTCTGAAAACAAAATAATTTAATCTGTAGCATACCCAAATGAACGTTTCACAAACTGCAATTAGTCATAACATCTTCTGGCATGAAAAACTTATGCCAGTCTCACATTTTACTGAAAGGAGATGAAAGAACAAAAATCATGGGAGAGACTTTTGATGATTGTTTTAAGGTTATCCTACCAGATGTATTAAATTTACCATTATATGGCACTTAAAGTGTCAAGCACGGTTGCAAATCTGCATCCTAAGGATGCACAGAAAATTAGGCAGAAAATTAATGACCACCCAGGAGAATTCTTTTTGAAATAATCTGACCAGCTCTCATCAGGCAAAAATAGGAATGTATTCTATATAATATATACACACACACACACTATAATATTCTATACAATGCATTATATTCTGTGAGATCCAAGGTGATATTCAAGCACTTTAATCAAAATACCATGTTTTTTCTTCCTCCGACATCCTGCCTTCTTCACTTCATACCTTGCAACTATAAATAATATTAGTTATACTTCATTATACAAAGCATAATAAATATTGCCTCCTTTACAGAACAACTCTAATTCATTCTAATGCAGCATTTTCAACTGAGACAACAGTTTTGTGGGTAAAATAGTGATTATGTTAATTAAAAGTTATATGATAATGTATTATCTATTCAAGACATCAGGTACATTTCCTAACTTCCACAGACTTGAGTTGATTAAGCATAGTCTGACACAGGGTTTTTTTGTTAATGTGTGTGGCTCACTTGGCTATTTTAGTCATGAAGGTGTTAATATGTAAAAGTAGCAATAGATATGATTTCTATTTTTAAACGTATGATAGAAGAAAATTAATGAAAAACATTCATTCATTCCTGAAAACATTCAGCAAAGCTTCCATCCCCATAATTTACAGGGATTTTAAACTAAGCAAAATGTGTGACATAACCTTGTTTACAGAATTACAGTAAGAGCCACAATGTTAAAAAATTGTCATTTTAGAAATTCTTTATTATTAACAGGTATCGATACAAAAATGGAATTTGAAAATTTCCAAATCAGTAAGAAGTAATTTTGAAGTAAAATGTTTCCATTTTGAGAGTCAAAAAGGGCACTGTTTAGGATTCTTTGAAAGATAACTAACAACAGAGTTGTGAGGAACTCAACTGAGAGCACAAAGAGCAATGTTCTAATGTCTGATGCCACCACTATTCCTTAACTGTACAGAAGCAAGTAATTGGACAAAAGCCTGAAGAATTTCAATTGAGTATATAAAACCATCACTGACCAAGGCACGCACACTGTTTCTGGCCCTACTCCTTTCTTCCTAAGGACACCTTACCTGGGCCAGTAAAAGATCCCCGGCATACGGAGACGTACCTTTTCCAGTTTAATGCTTGCCAGTTCCTAAGTGAACAACCTTTCAAGTGAGACGTCTATACGTGCTTAGAAGAAAAGCATGCCAGCAGGAGATCAACAGACAGCATATGGCAATCATTTTAAAAAACAGTGCTCTCCCTGCAAGGTTCGTATGGAAGATATTTCACATTTGGAACTCAGAAACAACACTTCTCTGCCTGTACAGTTCCTTGTCCAATGGTTTGCTCTATGAAATCTCCCCATCGCAATATCTAAAATCTGTGTTAATGGAGTGCAAAGGTCCATTAATAAGCCTTGCTGTGTTATTTCATAATATGACTCTAGCCCTCTGTTTCCATTTAAAAAAAAAAAGGGTTCTGAATGGTGGGTATCTGCAAGTTTCCACTCTTAAGGCGAAAATGAGGCACCGTGAGACTGGAATAGATCAAATTCTAAACACACCCTATTTCATATTCATATTTCTTGGTAAGATTTCTATTCCTGTGCCAATCCCAGTTCAATGGGTGAAGTTTTGGATTCCACACACAATTTATAGATATAGGGATATAAAATAGGATATTCTGGGTGGCCAGACTCATTACCTGGCTACTGCCGTTAAAGACAACAAAAAGTCCTTTTACAAATATATCAACGCGAAACGGAGGACTAAGGAGAATCTCCATCCTTTACTGGATGCGAGGGGAAACCTAGTTACTAAGGATGAGGAAAAGGCTGAGGTGCTTAATACCGCCTTTGCCTCAGTCTTTAGCGGCAATACCGGTTGTTCTCTGGATACCCAGTGCCTTGAGCTGGTGGAAGGGGATGGGGAGCAGGACGTGGCCTTCGCTATCCATGAGGAAATGGTTGGTGACCTGCTACGGAGCTTGGATGTGCGCAAGTCGATGGGGCCGGATGGGATGCACCCGAGGGTACTGAAAGAACTGGCGGAGGAGCTGGCCGAGCCGCTTTCCATCATTTATCGGCAGTCCTGGCTATCGGGGGAGGTCCCAGTTGACTGGCGGCTAGCCAATGTGACGCCCATCTATAAGAAGGGCCGCACGGCAGACCCGGGGAACTATAGGCCTGTCAGTTTGACCTCAGTGCCAGGAAAGCTCATGGAGCAGATTATCTTGAGGGTCATCACGCGGCACTTGCAGGGCAAGCAGGCGATCAGGCCCAGTCAGCATGGGTTTATGAAAGGCAGGTCCTGCTTGACGAACCTGATCTCCTTCTATGACCAAGTGACGCGCTTGGTGGATGAGGGAAAGGCTGTGGATGTGGTTTACCTTGACCTCAGTAAGGCTTTTGACACAGTTCCCCACAACATTCTCCTCAAGAAACTGGCTGCTCGGGGCTTGGACTGGCGTACGCTTCGCTGGGTTAGAAACTGGCTGGATAGCCGGGCCCAGAGAGTTGTGGTGAATGGAGTCAAATCTGGTTGGAGGCCGGTCACTAGTGGTGTCCCCCAGGGCTCGGTACTGGGGCCGGTCCTCTTTAATATCTTTATCGATGATCTGGATGAGGGCGTCCAGTGCACCCTCAGTAAGTTTGCAGATGACACCAAGCTAAGTGCGTGTGTCGATCTGCTCGAGGGCAGGAAGGCTCTGCAGGAGGATCTGGATAGGCTGGAGCGATGGGCTGAGGTCAACTGTATGAAGTTCAACAAGGCCAAGTGCCGGGTCCTGCACCTGGCGCGCAACAACCCCAAGCAGAGCTACAGGCTGGGAGATGAGTGGCTGGAAAGCTGCCTGGCCGAGAGGGACCTGGGAATACTGGTTGATAGACAGCTGAATATGAGCCAGCAGTGTGCTCAGGTGGCCAAGAAGGCCAACAGCATCCTGGCTTGCATAAGAAGCAGTGTGGCCAGCAGGTCTAGGGAAGTGATTGTGCCCCTGTACTCGGCTCTGGTGAGGCCGCACCTCGAGTACTGTGTTCAGTTTTGGGCCCCTCGCTACAGGAAGGACATGGACGTGCTCGAGCGAGTCCAGAGAAGGGCGACCAAGCTGGTGAGGGGTCTGGAGTACAAGTCTTACGAGGAGCGGCTGAGGGAGCTGGGCTTGTTCAGCCTGGAGAAGAGGAGGCTCAGGGGCGACCTTATCGCTCTCTACAGTTACCTTAAAGGAGGCTGTAAAGGGGTGGGGGTTGGTCTGTTCTCCTACGTGCCTGGTGACAGGACGAGGGGGAATGGGCGAAAGTTGCGACAGGGGAGTTTTAGGTTGGATGTTAGGAAGTACTTCTTTACCGAAAGGGTTATTAAGCATTGGAATGGGCTGCCCAGGGAGGTGGTGGAGTCACCATCCCTGGAGGTCTTTAAAAGACGTTTAGATGTAGAGCTTAGCGATATGGTTTAGTGGAGTACTTAGTGTTAGGTCGGAGGTTGGACTCGATGATCTTGAGGTCTCTTCCAACCTAGAAATCTGTGATACTGTGATACTGTGATTAAATGACACCAGGTTAACAACTCATTTTCTAGGTCTACATTCCTCATGAAAAATATCATGGTAACTTCTATGATGTATTTTTGTGCTATAAAAATTCTCTGTGATAACATTCTTAAGTAGAATCAGAAGGAACAGTATTTTTTTTTTTTTGTTTTTTTGGTTGGTTTTGTCACTTTGGACTTTATGTACAAATTGTAGCAAAAACAGAAGGTTGTGACACCTATAAATTACACAAGCATTTATCAGGTTAGAAATAATTGTAGTTTGCCTGGCCATACAAAAAAGAAAAAAAAAAGGTAAGCAGTATTTGGAGAATAGGAGACCCCTCTATTGGGGAGGGTGGCATTAGCATTAAAATGTCAGGCATAAGCAAAGAGAAGATAAGCCCACTTCATTTCTGACTTCCCTCAGGTAGCCGGAGGAATGTTCAGTTATGCTTCTCAAAATATTTATGCCATTCTACCTTTAAACTAACATATAGGTATTCAAACATAACACTAAGAAAAGGCAAAACACAATTTTGCAGGAAAATTACAGCTCAAGTATTTGAATTTGAGCATTCAAAATAAAGTTGCTGTAAGTTAACTAATTATACAGTTTATTGTTAACAACACTTTATCTAAGATGAAGAGGTCTATTTTCCTAGCAGAGCTAAGCCTCTCATATAGACACATAACATATATATTTAATTTAAAATTAAAAACAAAACAAAACAAAAACCAAACATTTAAGGTACAATTAAAAGACAAATAAAATACCTATTACCTATCTCTCACTTTTTAAAAATTAAGTCCTAGAATGACAGTCCCTCTACTACTATAAGAACTGTTCAATTTTTAACGTTAATCAATATTTCAATCTGGACAAGCAAAATCTACCTTATATATGAGATCTATTTATCTTAGCTTTCTCTAACATCCTTTTTACACTTTTCCAAAAGTACAAGATATGAAACGAATAATAAAATTACAGTGAAATTACCTGAGACTTATCTCCTCCAAGCACATTCACCATCACATCCATAACTGTCTCATGCATGCCCAAGACTCTCATTAAGTTAGGATGCTGATAAAACACCTTGTTGTTCATTATATCCCTGAAGTGGAAGAAAAGGCAACATTTTCAAGAAATACTATTTTCATCTATTAGAGGTTTCAGACATATGCACTCATTGTCATAATATGATTTTAAATTCTCAGATTTCAGTGTAACACAAAAACATCTGACAAATAAATGCTTCACATTTAAACATGCTATCATTCCTCTAATTGTCATGAATTCTATGTAACAAGAACCTAAACTCTTCAATTATTTCAAAATGGCATTTTTCTTCATCTTTAAATTGTTCTTACCATCTGTTCTCTTTAAAGAAAAAAACATACTCTGTTAAGATCTAAGTGTAAAAGAATATATTCAATTACATTGTAAGTAGAGAATGGGGATCAATAAATCTAAATCTAATCTCATCTCTGCAGAAACACTGCTTAATTAATTTTATCAGTTCACAAAGTAGAAGATACTAAAGAGACTCAATTTTCAAGGATATTAGTTAAATGTCTTTCATTGATATTTCCAAAATTAGAACTATCTAGAAGAATATTTAACATGGCATAAAATTCTCTTAAATAATTGGAATATTTTATAATTTTCACTCTGCCCACCCTCCTTTCAACACATTCTGGAACTTCTATATTGGTTTCACAATCCAGAACACAG
This sequence comes from Anser anser, assembly GCF_964211835.1. Lineage (NCBI taxonomy): Eukaryota > Metazoa > Chordata > Aves > Anseriformes > Anatidae > Anser > Anser anser. The sequence continues at coordinate 27,392,705 of NC_139725.1, read as the reverse complement.
TTTATGTATTTTCATAGGGGATACAAGGATTTCTAAAATTTCTAAGGCTTACTCTTTATCCCTCCTAGAATTCTCATCAATTTCACAAACTCAGCATTGAGAACAAATTATTCAATCCTGTCCCATACTAATTAATAAAGTGTTTTTACAAATTGCTCAACTTGCTGAAGAGACTCTTGTTTGCAATTTTTACAGCAAAGTAGTAAAGGTAATGCAAGTTCCTTACAACTGTTGTAAAGGAAAGAAACTGTTCAATGTTCTTGATGAAGGACAAATAAACATAGGTCTCAGGTAATCTTACAACTAGTGCTTTCTCTCTTTTTAAATATATCATTTAAATTTAAGTAATGATTTTTTTTTTTTTTTTACTTCCAACATTAATTGGCCTAATCCTGCAATTACTCACTTACGAGGAGTAATAAAACATTCAGGCATGTACAAAACTACTGGTGCTTAACAGAGGTAATCTCATAACATAATCTGGTATCAGCAGGGATTACACAAAGTCAAGGTTTTATAATTCTAATGTTATAAAGAATAATATAAGCAGTCTTGTACAAATACTTTAAGTTATCATTGATATCACATAATAAATACTAATCAGCTTGAAATCTTTCAGATCACAACAACACTTTGCTGGTTCTACCTAGCTACTCGTACAAACTTGTCACTTAGAAAGATAGCAGCAAGTCTATTCACATATGCATGCAAAATTAATGTCAGCTTTAAATTTAGGAAGGGTGTGGTAGACAGCAATACAGATGTAAATCATCAGTTTTCTATGCTAAAACACATACATTTACAAAGCTTCAGCAAAACATCTGAAAAATACTCATTAGGCTTCACTGTTGTAAAAATAATCCTGTTTCTTTAGGTGAGAAAACACCTTAGTTCACAGGGAAAAAAAAAAAAAAGACAATGTTCATAGAGAGATCAATTGGAGCCATACTGGAAATTTCCACCAAAAATTGAAATATTTAATATTTATCTGCATTTCAGTACTGTACTAATTTTCATTTAGGATCTTAAGTAGAAGGATTTACTAATATAACAGAAAATGTTACTCAAAAATAAAATGATGTTAATTCCATACCCTAATCCATTAATCATTAGCAATTCCTCCTCTTTTCCCATTCTGACACTGAGAAGTGAGCGAATCTGGCCCAGTGCAGCAAGCAGATTAATTGTATCCTTCACAGAGGTAGCACTAATAGTGTATGCTTTCCTCAGAGCTTGAAGTAGCTCACCAATGCTGTCATATTGCCTACGAAGGAGGGTATACATAATCCGAACCAATTCTGGATCTTGAATCTGATCTTCCTGAGACCAGCGTACCATAGTCTGGGATATGAGTTCCTTCAGTGTAGCTAAAAGAATAAAATACAGAAAATGTTACTAGACTTTACAACCACAAAAAAGTCAAAAACACGTATTACAGTAAAATATTATAACAGCAGACAACGAGGCAAAACAAAACAGTTATAAGAAAGCAAAAGAACATTAGCAGACTGAACAGAATTTTCAACTGGAAAAATAATTCCTGGATCTTTCAAGGTAAGTGTGATGTTCCTGAGAGATGGAAAACAAGAAATTTCTACTTATTGTTCAAGTCAATTCAATTCAGCACTGTTAGCAATGAAAACTTCTTGGCTCAGTAGGACCCCGAGAATGATCCTTGTGAGTGAAATACTAAATTTAACATTTTAATTTGCCCTTCATTTCTACATTAAGATTTATAAAATAGAAGTAATTGCAGAGCTTTTTCTAGTGCAAAAACCTTTTCATTAGGAATGACTTTAATGTAATTTTAAATGTCAAAGAAACATCGTATTTTTGATGAATATCAATTTAAGTTTGGAATACAGAAACTAATCATTAAGTTTTCAGTTTATTGAAGAGTTTATCTAGTTTATTGAGAGTTTATCAGCTGACAAGTACGATTCCAATTATACCAGAAATATTTATGAATGTGGGCTGAGCTTGCTAATTAGTTTTGCCAGAGGGGATTAAAAAGCCTGTTCTAAACTTAAAAAACTACCAGAAAGGAGGATGAGATAGCTTCCTTCTCTTTTAATAATCAAATATCCAATTCAGGGCCAAGACTGGATGACTTTAGCAGCTTTTGCTATTCATTCATTCAATGAATGTTTAGCTACTTTGTTGTTCAAACAAGGATTCTCTATTATCTTCAAAGAAGATGACGTCCTACCTGGAAACATCTCAAAACTGTGTGATGTTGCATACACACTAAGGAACCAGAGAAGCAAACTGATTTAAAATAGGGAATTTAATCTGTGTTACCCATCTATTTTGGAAAAGTCACTACCACTTAGTAATACATTCTCTAAAAAATTGTGTTGTTTGGAAGTACACAACGCATATTGCTTGGAGCAGTTCTGTGTTTTACACGTCACATATTCAATGACTGTGTAAACAATTTTTCTAAGCCCTGAGTTCAAGAGCTTTACCTAAAAACTAAACACATATCCCAGTCCTTGTTCTAACAAATGCTCATTATTTATACCAAATGGATCAGGATATCTTTTCACTTGCCAGTTCTTCTCTCTTACAATTTACTTAATGATGTATTTATAGAAAACAGTCATTAGTTCTTACATTTTGTTTTAAAAAACAGGCTTTTTCTGTGGGGATGGATTCTCTATTTCATTAAGACAGCTCTATTATTAGGGGAAGGTTATGAATGAAAATACTAAACAAGTTTTTTTTTGAAAACATTGTTTAACTTCTCCAATCAGCTTCTTCTTTCAGTGCTATGGCATAGTCTCTTCTTTAATTTTCGCACTAAACTCTTCTTCCCTAGAATAACTAATGCTTTCCAATAACTTTTCAACTCATTGAATGTCAGAAAGAAAGAAAAAAAAAAAAAGCAGAACTAACGAAGACTGGAAACTGGCAATAAAACAGTAATTAAAATCACTGAAAATAAAGTCACTGCAAATAAAATTAAGTTGGAAAACAGTCTTAATAAATTAACAATACAATGAGTTCTTAACAGACATGAGTTCTGTCAATAGATCCATAAAAATATCAGCTCAAATTCACTTCCTGCCCCCCCCCCAAAAAAAAAAAATCAAATCAAAATTCAGTATTTATTAAGAAGTGAATAGTTAAAGCAGAGTACAACATGCCATTCTGTTAATCTATTATTTAGTCACATCTTGAATTTGATATGTAGTTCTGGTCCACTACTCACTTTTTTGTCCAACACAAGAAGAGTCCATCAAACAAAGCCCTTCACAAGACAGTATCTAAGCCAGAAATTAAGGTGGTTCTTCACATAATGGATGAAAGAACCCTGAAATTCCCTGCCAAAGTTGTGGCAGATGCTAAAAGTTCACATTTGCTCTGTGGAAACTACACAAATATTTGTCAGAACAATGGAATGGGGATCTAAAAAGACAAACCACTTTAGACAGGAAGCTTCCTGAGCTGAAGGTAACTGGACACTGGAACAACATAAAAGTAGTAAATATCATATCCAATTGTTCTCTTCTTGCCTGTCCTCAGATATCCATTTGTAGTCAATGTTTGAAAGAAGGTATTGATTTACATGGATCTGAATCTTAACAGTTGGTCTTACCAATCATATTTGTAGAATCATAGAATATCCAAGTTGGAAGGGACCCACAAGGATCATCAAGTCCAACTTCTGGGTCCCCAAAAGATCACCCAAAAAACTCAGACCATGTATCTGAGAGCGTTGTCCAAATGCTTCTTGAACTCTGACAACTGTAGTGTATGAACGGTGCTTCTAGCTCAGGGTCTCTAAGGCTCATTCCCAGGATTAATTTATCCAAGCACTTCTTAAAGGCACAGAACTTTGCAGTTCAGCTTCTGTTGCCTAAAAGTAGATAATTCCCAAGCTCCGTCTCCCAGCCACTTACATACACTCCCCAAAAGTTTAAGAACAGCAGTACGCTCTCAGGACTTCCAGCAGAACTCATGTGAAGAAGGAAGCCAGAAATGATTGCAAAATTTGACAAAAACTTTATAATTAATCGCTTAAGAGATATTAGAGTTAAAAACCTCAGGAAATAAGAATCTAATTCTTTCTAGGCTGTTCTTATGCCTTCTATGTATCTTATTTTAGGCTTTTTTCAATTGTCTTTTTAGAGTCTTTTTTTCTAATTAGATGTATTAGCTTGTGGCAGTGATTGGTGGTTTTCTCCCTTCTAATCCTTTCTAACATCTTTTGCCTTACACTGAAATGGAGAAGGTGTTTTGTTCATTGCTCTTCAGGAAAAAGATCTTCTGCAACTCAACCAAAAGATGAGAATAGTTAAGAAACAATCAGAAGTGATGACTTCAGCATCCTCTCAATGACAGTCAGCAAGATTCTGGTATGCTTTTTGACTACTAATAAATTATAAATGTGCTGTACTGTGATCAAACGTTCTCTAACTAAAGTTTAAGAAACAAGCAACAAAAAATGGAGCTAACAGCCAGTGGGAAGAATATTTTAAGTAACAACTAGTAAGTCAATATTCTGTGCTTTTAGTGTAAGCAGTACTCTAAGGGACAAAGTCTCAAAGGACACACTGTATGGCTCTTCAACTTAATCTACCACTGCATCTTCCTTTTTTTCTTGAGCAAGCTGTGAATATTATTCAACAGAGACTAAACCTTTTCACACAAGGATTCTCATATATCCACATTAAGATCCTCATTGTTTTAACACTGGAAATAAACTTAGGCATTTTTTCAAGCCAGTGAATTCTACTTCCTGATTTCTGTTCTGAGACTGGTAAACAAATATACACATTCAAAATATATGGTCCTACATGAAAAATTAATATTATAATAGCAGATACCATCCTTAAATTACAGGCACCTGAAGAGCCATGGTTAAATGAGCTTGACAGTCACAGTTTCTATTTCCAAAAACCCATGAACAAGATCAGTATTGACCTATATTCCTACCTGCATAAAACTAAAAAGGAGTCATATCACCTACTATCTTAAATAAAAACCCTTCCTTAATCATTTCTGCAAGGCATAGTATTCCTTTTATCAAACCACAAGCCTCTGACTTGGGGAAGGACATGAAGGGCAGCCCAGCAGACAGAATTTAGGAGCAAGCCAAGTACCGGGCATAGTGACATAGATAACAAGCTAAAAATAGTTGTTAAAGGTTACCCCATTTTTAACAAGAAAATTTAGTTCCTTAATGATCTTTAAAGGATGCATAATGAGTCCTCCATAGATATGACTTAACTAAATTATATATTAACAATTACAAAGTCCTATCATCATAATCAACACTAATATGTTGTTCATTCTCCGAGTTCTAGCTTGTTTTTAAAAGTATATTTTACAAATTCATCGCTAATGCTAGTTTAAAGTGCTGGCATTCCTCTCCAAAGATAAAAATCCATTTCGCTAATGCTAGTTTAAAGTGCTGGCATTCCTCTCCAAAGATAAAAATCCATTTCTGAGTTGACTTGAACATGTGCTTAAAGGAAAGGAAAATTTCTTTTAGTTCCTTTCAGGTGCCTTTATTAGGAATACTCATACTCTAAGTATGTATGACCAGATGCTTGAAGTCAGAGAATTTCAACCTTAGCAATTTGTACGTGCCACTCACACCACCACTTTTTTATTGGGATACCTCAGATACGTGTTTCCTTTCACTCTCTGAATTCCAAATTACCCCTTGTGGAGGGGAGAGGATGGAAAGAGAAAGAGGGAAGTGCACACATGGACTCAGTTTGCAGCTACTGCTTTGCAGTTTTCCATTGTCCTTTGAGTGATTTCCTTGTGCATATGAACGTCCATATGCACATTAATGTAATGCATTACTCCAAGGAGGAGCCCCAGCCTGAAAAGATTATCTGAAATACCTATAGAAACTGACACTGAACTATCATTTGTCCAACTGCATCTCTTGTGACCCAAAGCTCCAGTATATGAGGTACATAAGTCGCTCTGTTTCAGAGACCAAACACCAGGTACCCCTAGGCTTTAGAAGTGAATGCTTTCTGATTCACAACAACTGAATTCACATGAAGCCAGAAGAAGAAATGACTCTTCACAGATACAAAGTAGGTCTTACTACCATTAAAGAGAAAACACTGCTAACAGATGAGTCTCTGGAGAATAAAAACCTTTTTCACGCAGCACATAAAATTATTATAAAATTTAATGTATTTACAACCTATTATCAGGCACAGCAGACCAAAACACGCTTTCAGAACAGAATGTATCCTTTCACAGAACAGGCAGATCATGTAAGAGGTATCCTGAGTTATAAAACAGCTTTGTTATCTAATCACACACAACTCTCTGAAATGAAATTAATGGTTCCAGGCATGCACAAAGACCTATTGCCAAGCTGAACAAACTGCAAGTGCAAGAGGAGCACTTTCTACCATTGTTGGTTAGAAGAGCGACCTCTAGTCACTTGCACAGTTCTGCACATGATATTCATTGGACAGTATTATAGAAACTTAGAGCTGGCAAAAAAAAAAAATCTTGATTCATAAAGGCAAGGAGCAAGCACAGCAAAAAAATATGTTCTAAAGGAAAGCCTGGAGAAATTTGGCTTTTTACCTCATTACTCACCACACATAGTTACTACTAAGGGAAGCACTGAAACCCCCTAAATGTATGACAGCAAAACCAAAAGAAGACACAGATATTCTTACTATACATCAAACTCACCAAGGGCAATGCATGGGAGCGAAAGCCAGATGAGCTGATCAATGAGGCTCAAAATGCTCAGGCAGATGGTTAAGAAGAATTGCAAGCTAAGAGCTATCTTGCCTGTTTAGACCAAAAACATCCCTCTTGCGTTAGAGAATAGGGCATGAGTATGTGCATACAAAGGAATACTGTTCAGATAAAAAGTCTCTGATTCCAAGTGTTTTGCAGTGTTTCTGTGCATATGTTACCCTAAGACGTAGCAGCAGTAGGAAGGAATATACTCATTTTCTTTTACTGTTTGTTTTTCTCTGCCAGCAACAGAACCACCCACAGTAAATAATTTGTTAGAGGAAACAGAGACAAAAGAACGATATATTTTCAAAATGCAACATGAAGTATTGCAGAGATGAAATAATAATGGCAAATTGATACTCCAGTTAAACAGACAGAACTTGAGATAACTTCAAAATGCAGGGCATTCATCTGCCACTTAAAAAACAAACAAACAAACAAACAAACAAAAAAACTATTTTGCTCTCAAACAGGAAAGAAGTTGAATTAACACTTCTAGCAAACATTAGCAGAAAGGTATCTGGAACTTTTTCTTATTTTAACACTTCCTTTAATTAAAAGCAATGTATCTTTGAGACGCCAGTAATAAATGAAATAGTCTATTTTCAGCTTTCCATCACTAAAATGACTGCATGGAGTTATCAATTACTTAATTAATACACATGCATTATTCCTTAATTTGGTTAACCAACTAAGAAATTCTTCACCTTAGTAGAACTACACACGTCAATGCCACAGAAATAAATCTATGACCGTTAATCTTTTAACACATTCATTAATATTGACTCTGCTGGAACATTCCTAATACTATTATTATCGACTCTTCAGTTATTCAGTAATATTTATTTAGATATCAAAATTATAGGTTTTAGTTTTGTTCTTAAAATACCTTCATTTATACCACTGAAAAGTAGTAATATAAGTGCAAACATACATAAGAAAAAACAAAGGGTTTCAGTAGTGTTTATTTCCTACAACAAAAATATTAAGAAGTTTGAAAAAAAATAATTCTCATAAAGTTCTAAATACAATAATACTGATAAAATCATTAAGGAGTTATAAAACAGTATTACAAGTTCGTTTTCCATTATAGATATATTCTAGAGCTGTCACTAATACAAAAGCATAAGAAGAGAAGGAACTAAAAACTAAGAGCACAGAAACCTTATGCTGAGTTTTGAAAGAAGCTTTAGAGCAGAGGAGTAGCAGACATAGATGCAGAGCATAAGAACCCACAGAAGAGTTCAAGATAATGGAACTTTTGTCTGGACCACTAGGAAAATCTGGCGATGTGATTTATCACTGTAACTTCTCTGTGTTACCATAAATGTGATGTAGAACAGCAAAAAGTAAGTTGTCCAGCTACGAACTGTTGGCAAGCTACTGCTGTCCTGATATAGAAATACCACCTTTTTGAGTAGTACAAGTGTTCAGCAGTCACTAACAAAGTCACAATATTCCAAATTATGCTGCCTACAAGAGCTCTAGAACTTCAATCTTGCAGTTCTTATTTTAACAATCATTTCAGCACTACCTTAATTATAAGAAATTTCTGAGGTAGAAGCAAACTGGTATAACTTTAGCTTTTACTTCACGGAAGGCTATACCACATTTTTGAATTCAAACCAAAACCTTACATGGTGAAAGTTGTCCCTTTTTATAATAGAGAAGAATAAAGAATAATAAAGAACAGGAAGTGGAAAAATCATTTTGTGAAGTGTATCTTGCTCCTGAGAAGCATACATCTTCTCATGAATAAATAGAAAAGTAAAATAAAATTAAACTAAAGAAGAAAGTTTTTGGATATAAAAAAAAAAAAAAAAAAAAAAAGAAGTCCAATTTGGAATGCTCAAGTCTAGATTATTGTGCCATAATTGATTTTTTTTACTTTTCTGTCATACTAATATGGAAATTTTAAAAACAGCATTAATGATCCGGACCCATACTCCGCCCCCCCAATTTTAAATCCCTGTTTAACAATGTAGCTAATGTGTTCAGTATGCTTGTGATTGTTCTAAGAGGCAAAAGGAAAGTAAAGAGGTAGTCTCCCTCTTCAGTACATTCTCTAGTTTTATTAGAAAATAAACTGATGCTAATCATATAACCCTTCTAACACTTGCATCACAGAAGTATGTATGTAGCAAGAAAACTTACTAGGTGATTTCTCTTCTTCTTCCCTAGGCTCTACTTTTTCTGCTTTTGGTGGACCTTTGATTTTGTATATTAACGAACGGAGTTTGCCAGTCAAGGTGGAATCTTCCTCTTCCTCTTCTTCCTCTTCTAGTGGAATACCTTAATAGATAATAAAAATGATTAGAAACAAACCTTAACCTTTGAGGATGAACTCCTTCAATATTTAAACTACCCCAAAATATCTACAGGACAACCTTTTAATCAGCAAATTTCATAGAGGAAAAAATAATGTTTTAAGTGCCAATTAGATGGCAATATGACTCAAAGTCATATTTGATTAAATACGTGATTCTCTAGCTTATATTCTGCAGTATGAAATAAATAAATGACTATATCCTACAATATAGTACAACTTTTCAGTTGAGATATTTAGCAGTCATAAATAAATATATTATCTGAAATTAAAACTGGAAGAAGGCAGAAGTTTGTAGATAACATACTAGTTATAGAAGTTTTTCATTAAAACAAATAATGAGATGTATCTGAAGGGATGCAATTCTACAAATAGTTTACTACAGTTCAATATGTTGCTTCATAACTATTCAAACATTTTTTCAAATCTTTTACACCTCTTAATGATGATCAGATACCACATGTGTTATGAGCAATAGAACAGAATGTCTAAGCAGGTTCCGTTCAGACCAGAGCTAATTGGGCAGAGCTCAAATCGAAGTTTTTGCTGTTTGGCTGCTGGTCAAAGTAAGAGTGATTCTTAGCACTGAGAAAAAGAAAAGATTTCCAGATACTAAAGAGGTACAAGCTGGTGAAGAGGAAAAAGAATTAATTTAGGAGGATGTAACTTGTATTACAAAAAGAAACTAAGAAAAGAAAAAACAACTGAAATGTGGTATCAGGTTGGAGAAAGCATGCAACTAGCAGCTAACAAAGGGGAAAGTTTTAAACTAGTGACTAAGTGACTAGGAAGAAAAAATTCAGAGGCAGTAGGAGAGAATGAGAGAACCAGAAGCTGAAATGTAAGATGATATAAGGAATTTGAGGAATGAGAAAAATAAGACTGGCTTGGCAAAATGAATAGCTAAATGAAAAGCTACATACAGTTGGTGTCTGGAAGGAGTAGGAATGGGAAGCGTAGCCAGTAAGGAGACAGAAGAGAAAGAAGAAAAGGATGTTAAGTAATGCAAGAGACTGGCACCAAAAAACCTAACCTAGGCCTTGGAAGCAAAAGGAACTGACAGGATAACTCCTGAAAATCTGAAATGAACAGACAAGAAGAAATACACTCGGATGATGAGTTAAGACAGTGGCAGAGCAGAGGAGGTAGGGTCTCATTCACCTCTCCAGATCAGATGTCATTCATGCTCCATCTTCTTAGAGCTGCTTTCAGAAGCTGACCTAATAACTATTGTTATTCACTAATCACTTAATTCAAGTGGCAGAGGTCTGTGCGCTGGAACACATAGTTCCAACCCAGCAGATGAAACAGACAAGTGTCAGTTTGATATTATGCAATAAAATATGCTTTACGTTCTTTTGTTTTGTTTTCAGTCAAGAAATTACACACAAGAAATATTATGAGAATTATTATTTTGCTGGCAACACTAACCACTCACAGTTTGGATGTGCTAGGATTCAGGCTGCCTGAGTAACTTTAATTCAGAGTATTTGTGTATATTCATTATGAGGCAGCCTTTAATTACTTGATTGCATACATATTTTTCCATTTAGACTCCAAAGTACACTTAGTATTAAAAAGCTGTTTAAATATTCCAAGCACAACTCAGTTTTATCTGCAGCTTACATTGCTTAGTACTGATTTTCAGAACTGAGTCAGGACAGATTATGAAGAGCATTTATTTGTGGTGACCACCTATGCTAAATTTGTACAAAGTAATGAATATGACTTTGTTTAAGATCCAAAGGATCATTAAAATATTTTAATTATGAGATTGCTTTCTCTATCTTCAATTCTCTATCTCACTCAACATACAAATTAATAATGCAATAAATAAGAGTACATGCTAAAATAAATAAATAAATAGATAGATAGCTAAATAAATAAATACCCCCACCCAAAAAAAAAATAATCCTTAATCACTAGGGTTTCACCTCCTGAAAAGATGAAGAGTGACCAGGAGCTAATGGGACTTCAAGGTAACAAGTATGTTATAGAGTAAGGTATTTCCAACTAAGCTGAGGTCTCTGTAGTCTTCATTCTGGAGTACTCAGAGAACTCTGAGATGCCAAATAACCTTTGAAAAACAGAGATGAGCTCAATTGCTGAGTGACTAAACAATAAAGATCACAACATCTTCACAAATATGTGAAGAATGAAGAGTAGCCAGGAGGATATGGACTATTCACTTTAATGCTTGGAAAAAAATGCCAGAAAGAAAGAAAAAAAGTTTTTAGCACGCACTTAGAATAAAGGATGAATGACAATCAACACAGGATTGTCAAGAACAAATTGCATTAAACCCATCTAAATTCTACCTAGAATGTAGTAGCTAGCCTTACAGATATAAAACTTGATCTTAAGGACTTAATAAAAACCCACACAGTATCCTCCTGAACAAGTTAATGAAACACAACCCACTGACCCATCTTAGGTTGGCTTCTAAGGTAGGTGAAAAATGGTAATAGGCTTATCATGGAATCACAGCTTGGTGCTGTGAGGGTTGCTGGAGATTTTAACAGAGTACCCAGAAAGACAAGCACAAGATCATAGCAGAAGCCTTAACAATACAAGCACAGAATCATGGATACAAACAGAAATCACAAACTGTTAATTCCTGGTCACTAAATTAACGTAATTCTATGACATGGGTAGAACTGATTTTAGGGATAACCTGTGAAGAATGAACAGAGTGTATTAGCATACATTTAAAAAGTGACCTCAAGCAAATCGAGGAAGGAGAAAGAAACCATTATCATGCTCTTCCTGGCGTAAACTTTGAGATGCTGTCAATTCATTTTAATGACTCTGTTCCCTTCTTGAACTAAATTTGTGTCATCAACCATTGGGCCAAGAAAGGCACTGGAAGAGTAACTAACACTAAGGGGGCAGATACGAAAAAGTCTGTGTATATCAGTTTTAACTGCATAAGTATTGGGAATGAGCAGTAACAATTGGCTGACTTAGCTATAAATGCTAGTAATGGACTAGTAATTCCATGATTGCCTTGATTAGACTAAGATCTCAAGAGACTTAACAAAATATTTTTGGTATTGCATATAACGTGGTTCTTTAATGCACATGTGATTCTATAACCCACATAGGATATTTGAGTTAGTTCACTCTTGAGTATACTTAAAGGAAATTCAGATTGAGTCACTCGTGGAGAAAGCTGGCATCTCACACTATAATCTGCAGTGCAATAGTGTTTTATAATGATTGACCATCACAGTTATGTATACATCAGGAAACAGCAGCACCTTAAGCAGCAGCACCTTAAGCAGCAGCATCACCTCTCATCTACTGTCTTTTATTAAATTTGCTAGTGCTAAACTTCACAACCATAATGCTCTTTCAATATCTTATCTGCTTTTTTATATACGCATGCCAATATAAATCTTTTAAGGTAACCCAACCTCCTTGTTTGGATGACTTTTATTATTGCTAATTGAGTCCAAAATCAATATATAAACAAAACTACACCAGAAAATATTTAATAGATACTTAACGATGAAACTTAAATACAGAGGTCTCCTATATTTTTGGTAATACGTACTGAAAGTCTGTCAGGAAAATCACCACATAAACAGTAATAAATCTAACACGTACAAAAATTGTTTGTTTATTTTTATAATCGATCTGATCTTTTTTGATGACAAGCGTTAAAAAGACAAACAAACAAAAGTACATCTTGTCACTCACCACAGTGAATTAGAAGATCATCATGGAAGTCATACAGCTCATCCCGAATCTCCTCTGGACATGGACAATCCTCTCCCAGTTGAAAATTCAGCAACATATTAATCTTTAAGGGAATTAAAACATATTTAAGGTAATGAGATAGCCTAAGAGGCTTCCTAATATATAGCTATACTTTACTTGTTTATAATAAAATTAGCATAAAATATAAATTTTTAACACACCTCATGGAAATACTAAAGCTATATTCCTTTGTAAGTTTTAATTAAGACTGATGTAAATATATAGCTATACTTAATAATAAAGATATTCTCTATTATAGAGATCTTTAATATAGATTATATAGATAGAAAAGACTAAATATTTCCAACATACTGGTGTCAACACGACACTAACTTCAAGTCAGTACAACATAGCAACTAAAATTATCACATTTTCTTCTTCTTCTTGTAGCTCTGGCTGAATCTCAGCTCCTCAGCATTGGATGACAATGTTCAATTTTTCCATACATTTGAAAAACCCTAAGCCAACTTTGGCCTAGAGTTTGAATTCTGAGTACAAGTATAAGCATTCTGACATTTAGTATTTTGTGGCACCTTAATAAATTTTATCTCAAACTCACTTTTGGTCCTCTAGTAGTTCCCATGTTAGTTTAGAAGTCATGGATAAACAAGATACTTATTGCAAAGCACTTTTTTTTTTTTTTTAATCTCCAGATTCAAACTTTTGTTTAATATTACCTGTTCTTGTGGAGGAGACCGAAATTCTTTAGTCTTCTTGGCAGTCAAAGCTGCAGACATGTTCAAGGCTTGCATGAGTTCATTATACCTGTATTTCTGATTATACTGTAATTTTGATACATAACGGTCTGCAAATGACACAATTGCTTCCACTCTATGTTGCAGCTCACAGTCACAGAAATAATTGAGTAAATGGCACATCTAGCATAGAAAAAACACAGGTAAGTTCAACAGTTCAACATCTTAAACCCTAACAAGGGAAAAACTACAGTGGATACTATACACTTTTAAATTGTTTGTTAAAATGAGAGACATTTATTCCCATTTTTCTTTTAATGGTGTAAAGGTGACAAATGTACACAGTTTTATTATGCTGATCAATACTGTGTTGCATTTACTCAATGCTTCACTCCATGCTCCCAAAACACATAGAAATATTAATTCTCTTTTAAAATACACCTCGGAAATAAGTAACTATCTGAATATCTATTTTGAGTAAGAAAGAATTGCATCATCATCAAATTTGGTTATTAATGTGAGGCCACATGGCAGATTGGAATGAAGACATTCGGGATTTCAAATATTATAAACTAAAGAACAGACATAAGGTACTACCTTTTTCTCATTGATAGTATAGCACATGTAATGCATTTATATTAAATGGTCACCTGAAGCTTAACAGATTCTGGTAATCTTGTCTGCAACAAGCCTGTTGTAGGAGCTTTGGTTTCTTTTATTGCTTTTTCTCCAGCTTCTACAGCTTTTTCTTCAACTTGTGTAACTTCTTCCTTTTCTGTCCCCTCTTCTGTTTCTTCCTTGTGATCTCCAAATACATTTGGATCAATGAGGATTAACACCTGCTTCACATCATCATCATCAAAAACCCCCATTATGAGCAGTGTTGCTATTAGTTTAAGAACAGGAACAAACTGGAATGCAATGTGTCCTCCAACAGGGTCTCGTATATGAGCACCACTACACTGTACTGCCTCTGTTAGCATACTTATGGCTTTGGATTTAAGTGTATCAAGGGGTATCTCTGGGCTGGATGTCTGATGTTCTTCACTGGTCACAATAAAGCAAGGAGCAGAAAAATGAAAGCCTGGTTTCAGACAAGTGCTAAGCCCTACTCCAGGTAAACCATGCTTCTTTGTTTCATCGGGATATAATCTAATAGTTCGAGTTTCCTCTGTAACTGGAATGATAAATTCATTGTTCATCATGAGCTTGGCTTGTTTGGCATGCTCCAAATGTATACTAATCAACAAGTCATAGAATCCAGAACGTAGGAGTCCAGGTAAATATTGATTATCTATTGTGTAAAATAACTGAGATACATCCACATGGCTACAAAGTGCATAAGCAACTCTAGTGTTACCTAGAGCACAAACTGAGCTATAGAGTTTTAAAGTGTGATAGTGAAACTTCATCAAATCTTCTTGTTCACATAGTTCCAAAATATCAACGCATCTGTTAAACAATAAAGAAACAGAGCACTGGTCAATTTAGTGAATTAAAAAATAAAAATAATTATAATCTCTGCACATTTTGGTCAGTTCTTGTTTAAACTGTTAATATTAAGATTGATACTGACTAACCTTAGCATGTGTATCACTACACCAAAGCAAACGGTGGTAATAATTCAATAAGACTATTTAAAATTAACACTCCATAGAAAAGAGGAGGAAAAAGAGCCACCATAGATAAGCTTCCTTGGAAGTTATAGTAAATTGCATGTTTGTTTTTAAAAGTAATGTGTTTGGAGTGCTGAAACTCTAGAGATTACTGTTTAATTTTTCACACAGAACAGTATTTTTTTGCTCTACTTTTTAAATTTAGTTTTATTAATGTTAAATAAAATTGCTTATTAAATTGCAAAAACAAGTTGCAAAATAATCGTTAAATGTATAACTTTTAAATTGGCTTCCTGCTACACTTTTGATTATAATTTTTATTGTCATTGATTACAATACTTGGTATTTGGATACATCTTTATTATCATTGCTATGAAGATAAAATAATGAAAATCTAAGAAAGTCAGGATCTTGTCAATAAGAACAGAAAATTAATTCAGGTAAATTGTGAGCAGATGGAGCAGAAATGGATTACATGTTTTTAATATGTAAAGAAACAGCAAAAAGGTGTTTGCATGTTCTTTATTTTTCAAGCTGAGAAAACCTCTGTTTAAAGACCTAAAGATTTAATAGATTATTTTAAACTTTAAAGGAAGTCAAGTAGTTATGTTTTCTCTTATGTATGTAAGCATTGTCACACGACATTAAAATTATTTAGCTTCTTCTACCTACTTAAGTTTCACAAATACAATATTATAGTAGATAGGATGAAAAATTCTAAAAACCTGCTAATGTTAAGATCCTCCAAGGCATGTTTAACTAATAGCCATACATCAGCTAGTTAATTCAATACATTTCCTCCACATCAAGACACTGCAGTTCCTTCCAAATGTACCTGTTTTCCTCTGGGATATGAAGTGCCATCATCTGCAGAGGTTCCAAACACTGCACAACCCATCCATGACGTTCACTGACACGCTCGGTTTCTACTTTAAGAAAGCTGTTAGGCATCCTGCTCCATAAAACAGGTGTAATTGTTTGCACATCAAGGCGAGGGGGACACTGAGGAACAGGATTTCTTTCCTCACTTTTAAAAATTGCTGCTGATAAAGGCATGGTATTCTGAAACAAAGTATATCAGAATTATTTTTGTGACATGTAATTATGAATAAACTCATAATACCAAAATGTAGTGTAGCCTATTAATAGCAAAGAACTCATAGAAATATATGAGTTATTGCAACAAACGTATTTAAAAAAGCAGAAAGTGATAAACATCAAGGGTATTCTCCCCAAATATCTTTGGTTTATTTTGACAAATGCAGCTTCAATTTGTTGAACAATTTACCTTCACATAAGAAGTATACAGAAGTAATTTGTTAACATTTTAATCTAATAAAATATGTTGTCACAAATTCAATCTTACTAAACAAATACAATTCAGCAGGAATTTCTGTAGAAATAAACAGATTTAGAAGAGCATCTTTATAACAAATAGTTAATACCTTTAATTTACCAAGTTCAAACTGAACCAAGTTAGTGCTCGTAGGCTGTACAAAAGTTGCTGGAAAAAGTTTTGTGTTTGGTTCAACCTAGAAGAGAAATGAGATTAAAAAAACTAAAAAGGCAAAAAGAATCTCCTCTTAGAATGTGCTATGAAATATATATATATATATACTATGTACTTTACATTTTATTATCAAGGAATTGCAGACACTGTATCGAAATGATGACCAGTGTCTACCTGCAGTTTACCTTTAATACAGTAAAGCATTTGCTGAGTTATCTTTATAGGCCCACCTAACCTACTGGGAGGTGCCTTTGCTTCCTTATGTGGTGCTACACCTACAACAAGAACTTTTTCAACACTGTGTTGATTCATGTTGATTAGGACAAGAGGGAGTGGCCTCAAGTTGCGCCAGGGGAGGTTCAGGTTGGAAATCAGGAGACCTTTCTTCTCAGAAAGAGTAGCCAGGCATTGGAACGGGTTGCCCAGGGAGGTGGTGGAGTCACCGTACCTGGGGGTGTTTAAGGGAAGTTTGGACGTAGTGCTTAGGGACATGGTTTAGTGGGTGGCATTGGTGGTAGGGGTATGGTTGGACCAGATGATCTTGGAGGGCTTTTCCAACCTTAACGATTCTATGATTCTACTCAAACATATCCAAATTCAGCACTTGCATTCTAAAACAGCTCCTTAAAAATTCTGTCACTTTACAGCTTTGTAAACTTTGGCTCTCACTCTAGAAAATGCACCCCTAATACAGACTGAGGGTAAAATACAACTTTTTGGAACACCACACATCTTTTCGTTCACATTTTATGCTGTACAAAATAATTCACTACAAAAAAGCTTGAAAACAAACTTTGAATAGAGAGGGAATCAGAGGTACATAATAAGAGGGTGAGAGTGCATCATTTTTGTGAGGATAGTTAAAGTCTTTTTCACATTAAAATTAGTGAATCAATGTATTTTTTTAAAAAAGATCTCAAAAATTCCTTTATTTCCACATTTAGCAATTGTTTCCAGTCTTAAAAATCATGATGTATCATACTGAATCACAGTGCTGCAGATTTAGAAGTGCTTGGTTGTTGTACTGTGTTTTGTTTTGACAACTACATTATCTTAATTTCCCCATTATATAATGTAGGATAACGTTATTGTCACATTACTAGTGTTAAGATTTCAAAACAAGGAAAAGCAATCCTTATAATAGCATCAAAATGACCTGTTTATTAGATAACTTCCTGAAAATCTGGTAATACCTGATAACAAGTGCCAAGCTCTTTTCCATTGGCTGTGAATGACAACATTCCAGTAGCTAGGTCAACAAAGCATCCAATTTCTAAATCAACATTGCTACGACCTGATCTCTGGGAATTAGAAGTTATATCTCCTCCCCAAACCATATAGCAATTACTGCGCTTCACACTGTAAGAACAGCAAGAACAAAAAACACATATCACATGTCACACTGAACTTAACAGTATTCATTAAGATGCACTTTTCAATAGTGTAAGTTAGAGATCCTTAAAGGTGCTTGTACTATTAGTTTTGTTTTCTCATCATTTTTTTTTTTCCAGAAGTAATCATCATGGCTCAGGGATCAGACTGAAAAAGTGAACGTTTTTTCTCATTTTTTAAAATTATGAAACGATTTCTCATGGTTCTCTGTGCTTAGCTAAAATACAGAACAACCAGTAACAGGTTCATCCACAGCAATCAAATGCAGATGTTAAAAGAAAGGAGCATCCTAAAACACTCATTAAAACAGAACTTTAAGGATAAATATACTCACTTAAACAAATCTATATAAAACACACATTCATATGTAAATGAACAATGAACAATTCTACTCCATAATTGATGTTATTCTTATTTTAAATTAATGCTTAAAATTTCATCAAGCTTGTGAATAATTCAGCTTGAACAATGATATTAAAATACAATGCTTAATAAGTGATAAATAAATCCATACCTTTCATGAACCCTGCCTCTCTCATCACCTAAAGTAACCGTCACTGTACAATTTTTATTTAGGTCAAAATTTTCACTGTAAAAATGATAGTCTGGTGTTACCCAGCCAACCCAGACACAGGATGGGTCTTGCCCAGCAAATATCCGCAACGAATAAAAATACTGAAAAGAGGAAAAGAATAGATTAGTAATAAAAATCTAAGTCATTTTATGGAGGAATAGTCAAACAATGGTTAAAAAAATCTCAATGTATATCCTACTTTAATAAAAAGTATTCATAGCAAGTCATTTTAAATTCTCATAAAATAAAACTAGTATAGTAGATTGACACTGTGAAGTTTATGCCTCAGTCATACAGCTGTAGGCATTATTCCTTATATGCAGCATTGTATCTTAGCAAATGATTAAAAAGGCTTCTCTCAACAGATCAATTTCTATTGAATACAATACCACTACTAAATCTATTTCACAAAGTAAGAAGAATTAAGCACCTCAACATATTTGCTTACCGTAGTAGAAGGAACAGAAACTTCTTGGCTGTGTTTTCTAAAGGTAGAGGAACACCAGTAAATTAGTTAAAGTTTTTTTTTTTTTTTTTTTTTTAAAAAAAAGAAACAAAAACAAAACAAAAAAATTTCATTTTTAAACTAAGTGTACTTCCATGCATGTAACTCATGCTTGCAGGGTGCTGAGGATTCGTGGTATCAGTAAATTAAGCATGCAAAGACTTTAGAGGATGCATATATAGACACAAAATAGTTGCCTACAGTTAAGGTGGACAGTTAAGGTTCAAAGGTGCTGAACTGAGCAGTAGCTGGGATCTGTCCACAGTCAGTTTAAATTTATACGGAAGGAAATTTATATGGAAGGAAAACTGGACTTTTCTGATAACAATGAAGTACTGAACAATAATGTAGATGAACAGCAATACAGTGGGCACAGGACTCTGAGCTGGTTTTCCAGACCTCCTGAAGAGCTTTGTAAGTCCCACTGATTTCAAAAGGATGGTAGATGATTAGCAATGAATGTCCATAAACCTTTTGATGCATCTTTTCTGAAAAGATTTTCTGATGTTGTCTGTATATAGCATTTTGCAGCAAATATGCTATAAATTAAATAAAAACATCAAAAACAAAAAAAATCACTAATAAACATCCTATATTAATGTGTGCTTAGCGCAAAAATTAATATGAAACCTTGAATGTATAACAACGAAGACTAATAGAACATACTAAGTTTACATTAGGAGCATGAAATAGGATAACTGAATAAAATCTAAGTCTAACCGTTTTTGGAAAACATCAGATGAGGCATTTTCCACACCCATGCCAAAGTTGAATGATGAACGGAACTCAACAGGCATACTCAAACGACAATATATCATGTCTGAACTGCTGTTCTGTGTGCCAAATGTTTTGTGAGTAACTTTTAATCGAGGTGGACTCTCAATGGTTCCATCAATTCTCCATATCTAAAAATAACAGAAATAATTTTATAATAATACTGTTCCAAGAAAAACACTGATAACTTTCAGTAACTAATTGAAGAATAAGATAAGTGAAAGAGCTAACAAACTTTTCAAAGTTAATTACGAACTTTCTTTTACGACCATGAAACTAGCTCAAAGAGCAAGGGAAGCAATAGATTCCACCTATTTTGAATACACTAATTATTTTCAAGATGTTCCATACAAAATTTTCAAAAACAAAAGCATAGATTTTATTAATTCAAATTATTTAGAGTGAACAAGTCACTGAAAAACTGCTTCAAAGGAATCAGTAGTTTCTACCACAATTAGAAGTTATACCATGTAGAATTCTTCAGAAGATCACTGTGAAGCCTGAGCCTGATATTTTTGCCTGTGCTGAAAAAAACGGTTATGTTTTTAAACTTAATCAGGGATAAGAACATTTCAAAAAGTTTTTAGAACAGAAATACAGTTGAAATAATCCTGATCAACTGATTAAAATGCTGAGATCATTCAGTTGGAACTGAGTGAAGTAAGCGTATTTTGTTTAAGAAGGAAATGTTCAAAGACAAATACTAGGGATTGTAGTAAAAAGGTGGTTAGGAAACCACAACAGACAACGGTCCAAGTAGCTAACCAAAGCAACATAGATTAGTAATACATATACTAGAACTGGTATATTCTCATGAATGATAATACTACCATAAATGAAGTTGGAGATAGACAAGATCATCTGGAATTATCTAAAGATGACTTAATAGATTTATATGACAAACTATCTGATGACAGTAAGTATTAGTAAGGGTTTAATGTCTCAGCTTGCTAAGCAAACAGTTGATAAACAGGTGTCTTCCTAACACGTAACGTTACCTCTATGTGAGGATGATTTTTTGGCACATTGACAAATGTTGGTAAGCGTTTACTAAACCACATAGCGACATCTCGGTTCATATTTACTGCAAAAGGTTCAAAACCTTCTTGAAGGCCACACATTGTATAATACTTGAATGTACTGGCATCCATTCCAAGGTTCATACGTCCAATCTGAGACAGACCCAGTGCGCAAATTGGAACAAAACCTAAGAAAATGATACAAGAATAACAAAAAACAAACAAACAATGACAACAAAAAAACAGTAATTAATTTGGAGAAAATAAATATTTTAATTTGAATCCATCTAATGTAAACTAAAATTTAGCTCCTAGACAATATGCACACGAAATAATGACAGTAGCAAGGATTTAAAGCTACCTTAAATATTAATGATTAAGATCAACATAATTGCTAGTGAGTACTTTGGCAATGAATGGACATTATAAACACCATGCCATTTATTTAAACATTAACCTGGTTTAACAGTTGTTATTACTAATCTCTGATTTGTGTGGAAAATGAACAAAAAAATGAAAACAGTTAGCTTTTTGGACAATCAGATTTGCAAAAACAAGATTTGCTCAAGTTAGTTATTCATTTATTAGAGGAATTGTTTATCTTCATCATTTTTAGACTAATAAACATGCCATTGTAAAATGGACTGGACACTGGAACACAAACTTGACTAAACCAAAGCTAATAACAAATGTTAAGTATAATCTCTGAGGGCACTGAAGTTTCAAATGGACTTTGAGATGAGGTTGAGGTATCTCAGTATATCTGTTTAAAATTTATTTTCTTACCAGTGTCTACAAATTTCTGGCCAACCTTCATCTGTCCATCATGAATGATGGACAAATATAGATTTCTTTAATGAAGGCATTTTTACGACCAAACATTTTCAATTTCTGAGTAGCAGATGATAACAGCAAGACTAAAAGGATGTTGAATGATTTTTCTATCTGTCCTGAGACAGAAACTCAGAGAAACCTCAGTGAAAAGCCGACAGTTCTGGTACAACAGAAATTCTCTCTTACACTTCAACTTTATGCCTTCAGAAAATCTCTCTTAATGGTGTCCCGTATTCTTTACCCTTAGAGAAACTGTATCAATGGTCAGACCAAAGCTGGACACTGAATAATTGCAAAGTCTTCTGTTAATTATTAATGGGCATGTAACTACTATCAGTTGGAGGAGACATCCTTTCAAAGAAAATATTAATTGAAAAATAAAACAGTTTGAAAATAACTCCTGCCCCCAGTAAAGTCATGTAGATACTTCTGTTCAAAAAAGAATGAGAAACAGAAAAGGAAAAAGAGTCCAGGAAAAGGAGAAACAAAGGTAAGCTATGAATAGGATAGGGAAAAAATTTACAAATCAGACTCAAGTTTACATTCATGTTGCAAAGATTTGTTCTTTTGGTTAAGCCTCTTACCACATAGCACTCATTTTGTCCTTCATACACAAGAATACAATTAACATAAAATGTTTATGCTCCAGTGAGAAAATCAATTCTACAGTTTCAGCTTCTGGGGATTTTTCTAGGTGCTTATTATTAACGCTACTTGTTACCGCTGAAGTTCAGCCCTGAGAGTAAGCCTAGAAAGGCTTGAAGAAAATTCACCCATTTTGATTGCTGGAGTTCCATTGTATCTACTTGTGGTTGAAGGAAAAATAAAAGAAAACCAATTTGTCCTCTCAAAGTATATTTTTATGAAGTTAAATTGTACTATGATTTGAAGGCTTATATCAGTGAAATAAGATGTAAATGCACTGATGGAAATACTAGACAGGAACAGACTGGAAACTGGGGAAACTGAGAATCAAAACTTGTTAGGCTGTGTAGCAGCCAATAAGGGCAACAGGATCCTTAAAATTTCCCAAAGAAATTTCCACAGAGTATAAACTAAAGCAGAATTTGAAGCAGCAGATTAAAAAAATCTTTGCATATGTCAATACTATTTAGAATGTTGGTTTTTTTTTTAGAACATTCTAAATGAAAGAAAAGTCTGTGGATATCATAGCAGTAAGTATTGCTAAAGGGAATTTGTTTAGTACTCTTGATAACAATAAAATAACATTTTTCTGCTTCTTCAAGTAAATACAAATGAGAGATTGTTATAAAGTGCCAGGAACAGCAATGAAAAGACTTTTGGTTATATGTTAGAAAGTCATAAAAGTTAATAAAGTTATTTATGAGGAGCTCATAAATAACACAATGAAACCTATAGTGAGTAATTCCCAAAGACAAATAAAAGCCTATTTGTAATGCTGAAGTTGACAGCTGTCTAAAAAATGCTGTCAGGCACACTTTAACTATAATTTAACTATAACTATAATTATATAACTATAAAATTTAACTTTAACTATAATTCTGGTATTTACTATGCTGATTTCAGGTGGCAATTCTGCCTGGTGAAAGGGATTGTTTAATACTATGTTTTCACATAGCTTGGTTGAAAAATACCATATTTACCATAGTTTTAGCAGATCCTTTGGACTTCAGCATTCTGTACAAATTTCTGCTTTCAGAAAATTTTTAGAAGAAAGTTTATGTCTATTAGCTAGCAACTCTTATTGATACTCAGAAAATTATATACGGATTACATTTAAGCTTTTCAGCTGAATAATTTGAAAACAGTGCAAACATCATGGTAAATTTCACCACTGCTCCAAGTACAAAATTGGTGGGGTGATATTCTATGGCATTAGGGCATAAGGAGCTCAAAACCATGAGTACATGGAAGTTCAAGAATTAACTGGAAAAAAGAATTCAAGAATTAACTGGAGGAAAAAAAAGCAATATATAATAAATCTTATTTTGCAGCTTGCTAAGACATTATCGACAGACTAGTTTTTCTGCTTTTATTTTTGGTTGTTGTTGGTTTTTTTTCTTATCTTTTCTCATAGCCATGCAAATATAAAAAGAAAATTACCACTTTCTATTCCGAAGTCAGCAAACGCAAGTTCTGAACCTTTACTGGTTATAAGCAATTCTCCATTCAAAGTAAAGATAATTGATTTGTCATCCAAGTTTATCATGCAACCAACCACATCTCCTGGTTGCCAACTTCGTCCAAAGAATCCACTGCCTTGATGCCAACGCTGGCCCTAAATAAAAACAAACAAACAAACAAACAAGTAGATAAACACCATGCTAAAATTCAAAAATAACATGCATTTTCAGAAAAGAGAAATCTGAAAAAAAATGTAGGTACTAATCAGTCAAGAAAATAATTATTTTATAGATGGCTAAAATTAACAAGCATAACATTCTAAGTGAATAAAGCATTATAATTCATTTATAGCAAACAACTTGTTCTCAATGATCCAGTTAAACAATGGTAAAATTCTACCCTTAATTTTTGTTTTTCTTACTCTTTTTTACCTTCCAGGATCTCAAACTAATTCACAAGCAGTACTAACTTTCATGTAATTAAATTAGTATATTAGTTATTTCATATAGCGAACCAAAGGCACCCTAACTTCAGTAATATGCAAATAACAATTTAGAACCTGGATAATAATCAATGCTCACTGGACTCCACTTCTTACATGCAGTGTCATTATCATCCTTCTGGTCCTTTAATAAACAACGTGCAAAAAGCAAAAAAGACAGAAAGGGAAAACACAACTGTGGTTCCCTCTTCCAGTTGTTGAAGAAACTTCTGTTTTATTTCTGTGAATTTTTGTTTTATTTTTGTGAATTACCACTTAAAAAAAAAAAGGAAGCGAATGGTGAAGTTTCTTTATGCTTACAATAGACTTCCTTACTAAGGTGGTATATCCTAGCAAGATAGATATAAGACAACGCACCTTTGTTAACATAATTACAATGAGTAGAACCAAAACGCAGATACAATTCAGCAAAAATTCAAGCAAGAAAAAAAGCCCAGAGACATCTTTATATGAATGAAAAATATTCCCGTAGTTGAACTGGACTATACAGAGGAAACATATACTGTCATCTTCTGCCTAGCCTATTCATAGGTAAAAAATAATACAACGGTAAGAATGCACTGACTTTGCTTCCTTCAAAAACAAATGCTTGGTCATCAGCTCCCAGTTCTATGTCAGGTCGACAGCCTGGCCTGGCCCAGCCAACACGCATGTCTCCACCTGTCACAGCTTCAAATTCAAAGTACCACTTTCCAGACTTCACTGCATAAGACTGTTCGACTCTGAAAAAGCGTATCTTGTCAATGCTGACTTTTTCCGTTGTTTGATCAGCTGCAAAAATGAATAAATAAAAAAAAAATCACCATATTTCATAATCAGATGAAACTATAAATGCCACAGTTTAGTTTTTCATCTGTCCCAACTGTTTTCTGTCTCAGAAAACAGCCTTTATCTACCCTCGTAAGTTGAAGAGCCTTCATAGTAAACGTTAGAAGAGGAGGAAAAATAATCAGCATACAGATGCAGCATACGTGTAGACGTAGTGCTTAGTGACATGGTTTAATGGTGGACTTGGCAGTTCTAGGTTAAAGGTTGGAACAGATGATCTTAGATATCCTTTTCCAACCTAAATGATTCCACGACCCTATACAGCATGAATGACTATCCACTATTTATAATCAAAATATTTCAGTGACTATCACACTATGCAGAGCCACAAACATATAATTGACTGGAGAACACATTAGAAGTGTAAGATTACTATACACAACACAATCCAATGCAAAAAAATCCAATGAAACTTTAACTAAAGCTGCATGTTATCTATTTTATTAATAATATTAGTAAGATAAGCAATGTATGTAGCTTATATACTTAGGAATTTGGATTTAAAAATATTTTTAAAGGCAAAGTAGCTTTACCTTTATTATATTAGAACTACTAATGAATTGCTCTTGAAACATTACAGCTGCAGTCTCTAAAAACAAGAACTGTAAAGTGAGGTATCTGATTATTTTTCCAATACTATCTTAGTTTTATATAAGCATAGATGTATTTCAAGCTCTTCATACATAATGAAGAAGCAGGAAAGAATGAACTGTCTCAGATCACAATTTCAGAACATTTTAAACAGTGATTTCCAAATGAAAATTAGTATGTCTACAGACACTACAGATTTTCTCCAATCTGAAAATCATGGAAACTGTAATTATTGTACAATCAGCTAAAACCAATCTTTAAAAAAAATGTATGTAAGTAACATACAAGACATTAAAAAAGTATATTTGCACCTTTCATTCAAGTCCACAGCAAAAATATATAGTATTAATTCATCCCTTGTATGTTTTGCCTATCTATTCCAGCGTCTTAATTTTTTTTTCCTAGCACTGAGGGGAAAAAAAAGGCCATGATTCCTACTGAATGTACATACCTATTTCTTGGTCAGGTGGCTCAACACTATAACCATAGCCTGCAAATGTTCTAACAGCTTCACGGAGGCTATCTCTGTTCGATTTTTTAGTACGTTCATCTAATAATGCATATGGCACTAGCCGAGGATTACGTTTGTTCTTAAGATCCTAAAAGGAGTTATAAAAAAGAACAAAAAGAAAATTTCATTTAAACATGACAAAGAATGCATATGAGACAGATTGTATTCTAAAGTAACGTTAGGATTACAAGAAAGAAACTATTGATGAAGAACAGTTCTGTGAATGAACAATTCTAAGTCAAAAGAATATTAAGCCCAATTGTTAAGGATGTTAAAAACCCAAAGACAAGAATGAAAGAGAAGTATGCAAATATATACTCTCATATCCTGCAGTTGCAGCCATGCAGCCATGCAGGCCTGATAATGTACTCAGACCTGCATAAGCAAAGCTTTTTTCCCTGCTCCTTCCACTTTTTCCTGACTTTCCAAAACATTCAGTATTTATCCTCTTATTTAACATTCCCAGCTGATGTTCTAGAACACACAATCTCATATTCTTTGCTTACTATAAATGTGTCTAAAAAGTCCATACCTGTTGAATGCCATAGGTCCATCCTTGCTTTATTCTGTCTTTTGCCCAGACGTTGTGTGCATTTTCTGCTAGTTTGTCAACTAGGAATTCTTGAGAAGGTAACAATTTCACTTCAGAAAGATCAAGAGGGGCAGGTTTATATCCATTTGACATCATGTAACTGTAAGTCAACAATGGAAAACAAAGAGAGGTAAGATATCCCACTGATGGTATTTAAATTCTATGTGGCATTCATAGAGTAAGGTTCACTTTCTCCCTCAACTTTTTCTGCTCTCCATTTCCTTTGCAAAAGTTCTACATTGCATTTGGTCATTAATTAGGACATTTTATGTATACACATAACATTTTTATGTATATACATTTTATGTATATACACTCTTCACTGTAGCAGTGTCTCATTTTCTGCCTTTATTGGGTTTATTTGCACACAAACTAATTAAATGTGACCTAGCTCTGTATGTCGGTACTCAAAACAGTTGCTGTGAAAATAAGAAACTGTTATTAATGACTACTCTTTAGTATTTGTCATTTAAATCTTTCAAGTGTTTTCTATTTTAAAGGTCTGTGTGATAACCTCTCATGAAATTATTTTTATGTATAAACCTTTTGCATTATGAAATACTGTGTTTCTGATGCAAGTGTGTAAAGATCGCATTACCATTTTTTCCACAGAACAAAGCATATTGTAACTGTTGTTCTTCCCACATTTCTACTGAGCAGTAGGTCTAGCAGTTTTTTAGCAGTAGGTATTAATCCTCCTTTTCAACCCTTTCACATAGTATATAGACCACTCTGCTCTTTTAGACGCGTGCTGACTCTTGCTCAAACCACGTAACTTCCATTTCTTAACAAGACTCAGAAAATGATATTAAGATCTTTTTTGTTCTGTTATTGAAGACAACAGTATGAAAACAGTATTATTATTGACTGCCTGCAGTATGAACCTCGGAAAAGGTTCTTTTCCCCTTTTTTTATTAAAGGCATCTAATGAATCCAGATTACCATCTTCCCTATCATAAAGTTATTTACTTTACTACTCTGTTTAAAAAACTAACTGAATTTCTCATGGATAAAGGTGTTTGAGGAAGACAGTTTGTGGGATTATAAATGAATGTAAAATGGCAAGTATCCAAATCACTGTTCCTATCTTCAAGTTTTGTTGAAGAACAGGATTTTAACCTGTCCCAGGAGGACTGCAGAATCCCCACAGAAAAGGCTAAAATGTAGACATGATGCTCAATTCATTTTCACCACACTTGGGATGATTCCTACTGATTACTGATTATAGATCATACACCTATTTCAGCTCCCTGACTCAAATAAAAACTGAATTAAAAACCAATGGATTTCGTGCAATAATCTACACACGTACATTTCCAAGAAACATGCAACATTTTACAACTCTCTTTTTTTTTTTTTCTTGTATTTGCTTTCCAAGTTGTACAGACTTAAGAAAATCTTTAAAAAGATGTATTCATAACGTCTCTGGAAACACATACATGTTGAACAAACTTTTTCTTGGAGTGGAAAAAAGGAGAGGTGTAAATTGAAACTAGAAGTTATGGAGAAAGGCTATTTCAAGTAGATCAATTTACCATTCGTATATTATGCATACTCTGCTTTGCTGTGTGACAGAAAAGCACTGAAATGTTGCTTTCAACTTTGGAATATCTATTCTAAGACCTCACCACATTTACACCACATGCAATTTTATGTCTATGTGGCTATTTGTATCTCTCTGAATCACTCCAAAAGGTGATGTAATGCAGCAGTATTCACAGTCAACCACCATCACAGGCAGACAGGTAACATACCAACCAAGCACTCTGCAAGTCTACAAGGTTCATATAAAGGTTTGTTTGTTTGTTTGTTTTTAAAACAACATTACAATATTTTACTTTACCTAATACACTGGTGTTACAACTAATATATGATAGTTAGCATACGGTACATACTTTTTAGGAAGCTTGACTTTTTTAAGATCTTCTTCTGCTGCTGGATTAGCATGAACAATGTGACACCCAAGGGCCAAAAGGGTTCTACCAATACAGAAAAATGACAGTATTAAAGCACAATACTGTAGGGCTCACCCAGTTTTCTTTATCCTTGTTTTTAGTATAAATACACAGAACTACTGATATTTAAAAGGCAGTTAAGTCCCTCAAAATGATGGAATGTCAAAACCCAAATATTCTAAGTTATCAAAAAAAATTAAAAATAAATAAATAAAAACTACAACATGTAAACAGGTACAAATCTGTGCATTGAAAATCATGCCATTTTTATTAAAGCCAAAAGTGTTTGGTGTTGTTTTCTTCTTTGTATCTCTGTAGAGATAGGTGTTTCTAAATCTTTCTGAATGTGTTCCTGGAATTTCTAGCAAAATCAACAGAACACACTCTAAATGAGACATCCTAATGAGGTAGCATGTTTTTATATCTTACAATAATATAATATACTTGAATAAAAAATAAACAAACTTTTCTTTCAAATTCAAAGCTCACTTGAGAGTTTCAGTTGACATTTGCAGATTATAATTCTTCTCTGTCTCAGGTAATTTTGAGAATTCTACAAGACAAGGATGATGCCTTTTATTATCATCCCGTATCTGTAACAAAGCAACAGAAAAGAGCATTTTCCTAAGATTAGAATCAAGTCAGGATCTGACAATTATAAACTGAGTAAAGAATCAGTTAATTCTTTGAAATAAATAAAACAATACAATTCATCTTTACTCAATGACTGTTACGCATGATTATATAAATGAACATTTTTATTATTCATTTAAAATGTACACTATAAGTACTCTCCCATAACCAACAAAAAATAGAAAAAAATATAGCTATTTCATGGATTCTGCATAAATACATGAATCACATGAAAGCAAGCCTGCAAAATCAATGAAGATTTCTACTGAATGCCTGAACAATATATGGAGAAAGTCCTCAAAAACCCTGCTTCTGTTACCAATAGAAGTGAATTTCCACATGGGACTTACTGCTTGGTATCCCTTTGATCACAATGTTAGAGTAACCAAAAAATCAGATGTGGAGTTACTCACTATTGGTTATGATTTTCAGTAGAATTCCATCTTGGTTTAATTAGGTTGTTTCTCAATGAATGTATTTATTCACATGATTCGTAATAGCTATAGTGTTAAAATATATGCCTTATTTATGGTGCAAATTTGTCTCCTAATTATTAGTTGTTATCATCAACTCCTAATAGCTAACATGATCATCTCTTATTAGTAATTTATTTTCTGTGTACGTGCTTATAAACCACCTCTAAATACTCTGCTAAAATTCCCAGTCCAAGTTTTCTGGTAGGACATTTAACCTAATATGACAGGACAGGACATTCAAAACATACCTTGCCATATGTCCAGCCCAGTTCTATTTTATTCATTCCCCACAGTTCATGGATATTTTCAGCTAGTTTGTCCCTGATCTTTTCAAGATGAAAAGGAAGAGCAATCTAAGAAAAGAACACAGCAATTCCACACATAAGAAAAGGTTTCAGTGTGACCAAACCCTGTAGATACAAGATGATCTAGTTTAGTTAAATACAGCAGAACACACAGATGATGAGTTGCTAAAAGAAAGGTGGCAAGCTACCTTAGTTTTTATATTGCTAATTTACATTTGAGTCATATTTTCCTATCCCATAACGGCACACTTAACATACCTGACTGGTGTCTATAGGACAAGGGATAAAGGAAGCTTGGGAGAGGAATTGTGTTGTACCCAGCAAATCCCTCACTCCATCAGAATCTCTCTTGTATTCTTTCACTGGTTCCAGTTTCATCTTCTCTTTTGGAAGCAAGGCTTCATAGCAGGGAGCATAGCCAGCAGGAGGGAGAAATTTAAACTCTCCATGACGTCCACCCAATAAGAAACGAGCTCTGTGCAATTTTCAATGAAGAAATACTCTTAAATACTCAGCATATACTAATATTATAAATACGTCATTTAGAACCTTAAACATTTACTTGAAAACCATGTATAAAAATGGTGGTTTATTTCATGCGTTGATAAACACCAAAAAATTACCAAGCATTTCTACTAGCAGATGCTATTAATAACATCATCATCTACCAACTATTTTTGAGCATCTGTTTTAGCCAAAGCAAAAATAATTATCGATGCAGTGGTGTATTTTGAAAAAAATATATTCCTTATTTAAAATCAAATGCCTGTAAGTTTAGTGAAATTTCTAATGCATTTAAATGATTGGGAAAATCTAACTTAATTTGGACTGGTGCTCTAAAACTACCACAGGGACTATTTATACACTACTTTTAAGTTTTTCATGTAACTTCTCAGTGGATTCATGCAGGCAGCTGGCACATAAGAATCCAATAAAACAGGATATGGTGAAACAAAAGGCCCTATAATCATAATACAGAAATCAAGCAAACAAAATTACACCAAATGCTACAACTGGGAATGAGTTTCAAACAAATAGCTCGGATCGCTGCTAAACACCTAAAGTTTTCTGTTTCTCCTCAGACATATACCTTTCATATAAAAATAAGAGTATAGCAGGAAAAACAACAAAAACAAACACTATCTGACTTCATATTTGGATCCTTATATGTGCCAACATTGGAGGTAAACAATAACAAAAAAATCACCAATTGTTATCTCCAGGAAACAATCCACACATTTCTCATGATGGTGTGACCAGAAGTTTATACCATTTTTTACTTACACTTTTAGAAATACTGGAACTGTCAGACCAACATATTTCACTGACAGTAAAAGACTCCAGTAACATATTTAAAGAGAGGAGAAATAGCATGTCAAAAGTTTTCTCAAACAACTCACACATAAGTACAAGTCACAAATAACTGAAATGATTCAGTGTCCACAAGAAATGTATTATTATTGATTACTTCTACTAAGCTTATACTTTCTAATTTAATTTTATAAATACCTTGCTTTAAATATTTGAGTGTTCCCAAGGTAGCTAAATATCTGAGGAGACAACTTTGAGCTTAAAGCTCTTTATAGCAACTCTCCACACAGATTAAAATAATATTTTATTTTTTTTTTAAAAAAAAGGAGGTCAATTTCATTTTGAGACCTAGAATTCTAACTTTCTAAGTAGGCAAAAGCCAAAGAAAGAATTGAAAGGAAAAGACTTTCACACAATTCTTCCTTTGATGACTACGTTCTACTAAATAGCTCCTTGCTTCCTGCCAACTTGGTCAATTTTTCTGAGTTGTAGCAAACTATTCAATCCCATAGGGTCTTTATGATGGTATAATTACTGCCAAAACCTGTTTTCTCCTTGCTCTTCACTGCATTTCCCTAAGTCTCCACCCAAACTATAGAGTCCTAATTCTGCAGACTCTCTTTCGATAACGTGATTACTAAAGGAAGCTGTGGCTTTTTGTCTCATTTCAAAAGAAATGTTAATGTTTCTCTTTCATTTGGAAAGACACATTTTACATTTGACAGACCTTAAGCTTAAGAAGAACCCTCCTGAAAATCAAATATAATGCAATATAACTCCTAAAAGACAGTTAGAAATAGGTAAACATATTGATTTAGGTTAATTACTACTCTTTTTGCTTTGTTTTGGAATTGGACCATAAATACTTTTATAAAAACACTCTTCATACCTACACCTATTATTTCAGCAACTTGCTAGCAACTGTATTTACTTTTCCTAGCCTGAAGGACAGGCAACACTAAGGTAAATAGTCTTTTTCTTTCTACAGTGTCTACCTGTGAAAAACAAGACCCCAAGATAACAGCATTCAATGTACCTCATGTTTAATTACAAAAAGCACCAGGCACTTAAAGATGCTGATTTTTCATCTCAACATATACAGACTATCCAACTATTCATCTCAAGACATCGAACTTTAATAATATGTTAGACAGTTGATTTAAAGTTAGTCTAATTTCATTTCTCTGTCTCTGCTTTTACACATTTTTTTTAAACGGGATAAACAAATTGTTATAGAAGAAAAGAAATAAATCTCAATACAAATCTGCTGTTTAAATTCCTTGATTATCTGAATAGCTATATTGTAGTACTACAAGCATAGCTGATAGCACCATTGGTAGAGGGAGAAAAAAAGGACAGATAGGGAGAAAATGCCTATGGTAAAAAAGAAGAATGAGAGACAGTGTGGATAAGCAGGTGCTGAAAAGGGTTAAGAAGGGAAAAACTGATGCTGGAATGATCAAAAAGACTCAGAATCAGAGACTGAGAAAAGTGAAAGAAAACAGGAAAAACCGGCATGCCACATGAGAAGCAGAAACACAAGTGTTTCCACCCAGTGCAGAACACTCTATTGATCAATTTGGGATTCCCATGTAATAACATTTCTCTGATATTAACAGACAAAAGACAACATATAACCTACTACTGCCATCAGCTACTATTAACTACAAGGGAGAACGTTCTCACAAAATAAGCAAACAATGTTAAATAAGAATGAGGAAAACTAATCATATTGATTTAGGTGTTTTTCTTATAGGGAAAACATAATGAATGTTTTCAGACACCCTTGTACTAATGCAACTACATATTAGGGTCACTCCCAGAGAAAAAATGAAAACTTATCTATTACTTCCTTCAGTCTGTTTGGTCTCTGTTTATAATGTCATAATGTCATCTTGGGAGCATAAGCATGAAATGGTCAAAATATTCATGTGTTAATCACAGAAGGAAAAGACCACAGCCAGTTTTCAGATTCACTTCACCTCTGAGAAACAAAGATTTATTTTTTTTTCGAATGGCCAAATGTATGAAACATTTGTGACTTGTTTTTTCTTTGACTTATGAAAGCCACATACTGTCTTCTCTGGGTACACTGAACCCTCATTTTTCAAAAGTTACCATGTATAGAGGAAGCTCTCCTTTATATAAAAGTAAGCCAGCCCTTTTTTTCTTTCACTCAATCACCAGGATCTCATATTCCTATCCTTATTATTTCTTCTAGGTTTGGCCATTTCTGGCAGCTATTGGCATCTAGACCATCAACATTTTTTCATAGTAAAATTTTTTCATAGCTTATACATATTTTATGCAGAAATCATGCTGAGCCTATAAAAGACAGAAAAATCTCAACTTTCTTACTGAAAAATTCTCCTTAATTATCTCTACATCTTTCCTTCCTACAGTTGTTGCCTGTCAGTATAAGCACTAAAGATGTTGTAGATGAACTGAATAGAAGTCAGTCATGTTATATCAAACAGTGCAAGGGCTAGTCTTTTGTTGTTGCATTGTCTCTATAATGTCAACAAATATATTTTGGTCACTTAAGTAGACTGACGCTTGCAGATTTTCTGAATGAATTAAAGTTAAGAAAACAATAGAAACCTGATAGAATTAAGTTTGTATTTCATTATTTTAGCTGTAAAACAGGTAAGGAATGGGCAATGACAGTAATAAGTTTCCAAAAATGCTCCTCATCAGCACTTTGAATTCACTACTGTGAATATGGTATCAGTTTTCCTGATGATTTAGTGTATTTTTTTAGCCTCCTGCTGAGAACGCTGTGTGAGAATTTTGATTAGTGTCAAATAAGGTGCTGTGTTTCTAATGTGCCTTTTTTCCACTGATAATTGGAATGAGACAAAATTAATTTCCCCTAGGTCACCAAATACCCATATAATAATGATTTTCAGACACTGTGACTTGGCCGGGTTGCTAATAGGCTCACATTTTACCCTTAAGTGAAATTATCCCTGAAAAATCAATACTTTCTTGCCTCCCTCCCTCCCAGCTGGTATTTGGGCAGACCTGAAACAACAAGACACAATTAATCATATATAAAATCAAATGACATTTTGTGTGACAAGACAGCTAAGAAAAGAACAATTAAGTAGCACTTACTTTACACCTGCTGATAAGCTTACAACAGGGAAGAAAAACCCTTCAGTACAGAAGTTCTCAAACATTCCTTGTACAGGCTGCCCATTAATGCGGAATGAAATGCTGGGCACACCTAAATCCAAGCAGCAGCTAACCACATCATCAGATGACAACAAATGCTGATTGACAGATGCTACAGCCCTGGGTACTCGACCTAGGATGAAAATATTCAAATAATGAGAATTTAAAGACTCTCAAACATTTAACAATGAAGTAATAAATATATTTCCTCAAAAACACCATCAAGGTTTTGTTCTCAGTCACAGAAACATGATCTTGTCCTCATCTGTTTTATGAATGCATCTGATTTTAAAAACAGACAATGAGTTAATATTGTTCAAACTGATATGTGACAGAACAGTGCATGAACTGAGCAACTCACTCAAGACCTCTGACACTGTTCACAAAACAGAAACATGCTCAGCTGAAGTCTTGTGAATTCACACTGTAGCCTTATGTAAGAGCACTGAGGCACAGCAAATAATGCCCTCTGCCTAACACTTATATACCTTTTTTTTTTCTTTTTAATTACTTGTGAAATAACAGATTTACATATCTAACAGAGCAAATTCCATTTGTGGATGAATCAGAAAAGGATGAGGCTTCTACCAATAACAACAAGCCCAGAACTCATCAGATCTCTAAGCCCTCCCATGTATTCTCCAGTTTCATCTACATTCTATACAAAGCTTTCTATATGAAAGATCTTCATCAGTTAAGATTCTTACATATCTTAGGTACAAATCTTATTTGCCAGATCACTTCCACCACTTTATGGAATTACGTAAGTAGAATAAGTTATGTACAATCTTAGAGAAATTCTAGCAACTGTTTCACTTCTTACTGCTTTTCTTTCTCCGTTCATTGCTTTCAAAGATAGTAGGTGATGTAATTTAGTAATTAAATAATTTTGTATTTTATAGCCTTATGCAATATTTCTTTACTGAAATATTACTTATTTAGAGAGTATTTTAGGAACTGTAAGAAAGCAAAAATGACAACCATCAGCATTTCCTGTGTTGCTATTTGATTCTTAGAATTAGCCACTTGCACTTTCCTGGTTGTTTCTACAGCAACATACATTAACATGGTCAACAGGTACTCTGCTGTACCATACCTATTTGTTTACAAAAAGTATACTGCAGTTCTCTTTTGTATAAAGTTTTAGGGGAGGCAGACCAGAAAAAAAGGTCAGTCTTTCTCTTATCTCCAAAGACTGCTTTCCAGCTAACTCTGCACCCCACAGGGCCCTAACTAATCCCTCTCTAAAGCACCCTAAAAAGTTTCTTCTCCTATTTTCTACTTTTTCTTCAGCAATTTTTCTAACACATGCATTATTACAAAAATTAGTTGAACTGCAACACCTCAGATGAGCCTTCCTGTCAATGCTTTTTGCTCTTCTATAGCTCTTACTCAGATCTAGCCAACTGCATGTGCAGTCATGTCCATTTTGTTAACTCACCCCACCAACATTGTTAATCTGCTTGAACAAAGAACAGTTAATGAGACCACAAGTTTAATGTCACTGTTCCTTAGGTGACCACAAAATATGCATTTGCTGCTATCCATTACCCCTCTTCTTTATAAATGGCAAGTTTAATCTGCAATACAAATTGAGTCTCCCATATTATTACACACATTAAAAAGAATTTATAGAGACTGTATTTTTTCTGCTAAGTCTGTTTTAGATAATGTTTTTGATGAACACTATTTTTTTCAAACAGCCTAACAACTACAGGTTTTCAGTTTGATGTTATACCACTGAAATTTATCTTCTAAAAGCAACAGAAGTTGGTAATACATTGCAGTAGTTCTTAGTTCTAATTGACAGAACTATCTTTTATGAAATAATTTACCAAACTCTAAATTCATCTTATTAAACATATCAATAACATATCGATAATAATAATTTCATTTAACATCAATTGTAGTTGCAAAGTGAAAGAATACTGCTACATGTAGATCCAAATACAATGAATTTGTCTAAGATCAGTGTATCCACTGATTTTTAACAGATACATTAAAGTCAGTATTGATCTAGATCTAGAAAATATCACATTTTGATCAAAATCATAAAGACAAAAACTATCTGCTAAACAGTCCAGTTGGCATAGGTCGATATTGACTAAAATCTCAGACAAGCAGTATGACCTATAACTTCATGGTAACCTTAAGTTCTGAATACAGCTCTCTATAAATCAGTACACGGTATATGCAACAGATGCATATATATACCTACTGGTACTGAAAGCAGAGGTTGGTAATCCCTGAATGCGAGAATCCCTGAATAGAAGTGGAACTGAGCAAAGTACTTACCAGACCACAGATGAAGGCCATCAAAACCGTAAGAGTATAGGTCATCGCCAACACCATTGCCACCCCATCCTTCTCCTCCTCCAGGATAGGGAGCATAACCTGAAGTAGAAGCCCATCCAACTCGTAAATGTGTGGGTTCTGCCGTCAAGAATGGATCAACCTGATCAATTATTAATTCAAAGTACCACTTCTTGTATTGTGCAGAGCCCTCAGCAACACCCAAAAATATGTTCGGCCTTATGCTAAAAAAGAAAATATAATCCAGTTAGTGTAAAACATAAAATGTGGCATATGGGTTATATTGCTGTAAAATAGTCAAATTCACTT
The DNA here is from genome assembly GCF_964211835.1 of Anser anser. NCBI lineage: Eukaryota > Metazoa > Chordata > Aves > Anseriformes > Anatidae > Anser > Anser anser. The sequence continues at coordinate 27,355,354 of NC_139725.1, read as the reverse complement.
TGCAAATACGATACAAGTGATACCAGCCATAGGACTAGAGGGAATGGCCTCAAGTTGCACCAGGGGAGGTTCAGGTTGGAAATCGGGAGACATTTCTTCATCTGCTCAAGGGAAGGAAGGCTCTGCAGGAGGATCTGGATAGGCTGGACCGATGGGCTGAGGTCAACTGCATGAAGTTCAACAAAGCCAAGTGCCGGGTCCTGCATCTGGGGCACAACAACCCCAAGCAGCGCTACAGGCTGGGAGATGAGTGGTTGGAAAGCTGCCTGGCCGAGAAAGACCTGGGAATACTGGTTGATAGACAGCTGAATATGAGCCAGCAGTGTGCTCAGGTGGCCAAGAAGGCCAACAGCATCCTGGCCTGCATAAGAAGCAGTGTGGCCAGCAGGTCTAGGGAGGTGATTGTCCCCCTGCACTCAGCTCTGGTGAGGCCGCACCTCGAGTACTGTGTTCAGTTTTGGGCCCCTCGCTACAAGAAGGACATGGAGGTGCTTGAGAGAGTCCAGAGAAGGGCAACGAAGCTGGTGTGGGGTCTGGAGAACAAGTCTTACCAGGAGCAGCTGAGGGAGCTGGGGTTGTTCAGCCTGGAGAAGAGGAGGCTCAGGGGAGACCTCATCGCTCTCTATAGGTACCTTAAAGGAGGCTGTAAAGAGGTGGGGGTTGGTCTATTCTCCCACGTGCCTGGTGACAGGACGAGGGGGAATGGGCTAAAGTTACGCCAGGGGAGGTTTAGGTTGGATGTTAGGAAGAACTTCTTTACTGAAAGGGTTGTTAGGCATTGGAATGGGCTGCCCAGGGAGGTGGTTGAGTCGCCATCCCTGGAGGTCTTTAAAAGACGTTTAGATGTAGCCCTTAGTGATATGGTTTAGTGGAGGTCTTGTTAGTGTTAGGACATAGGTTGGACTAGATGATCTTGGAGGTCTCTTCCAACCTAGACGATTCTGTGATTCTTCTCAGAAAGAGTAGTCAGACATTGGAACGGGTTGCCCAGGGAGGTGGTGGAGTCACCGTACCTGGGGGTGTTTAAGGAAAGTTTGGATGTGGTGCTTAGGGACATGGTTTAGTGGGTGATATTGGTGGTAGGGGGATGGTTGGACCAGATGATCTTGGAGGGCTTTTCCAACCTTAAGGATTCTATAAGCGTAGATGTCCACATTTTGCTTATAGTATTTAATTTGAGATAGGGACCCATTTTGTGACTTCATAAAGCTGCTGCAGAATTATCTCCTAAGGCATATGGTTCCATGCTTTGAAAAATTTATAGTTAAAAGATGAATAACAAGATCATAAAAAAAAATAGGAGTTAGGCTGCTAGGAAATCAAATGCCTCTTAAATCATAAAGTATCTCACACAATGTTTACATGCTCCATAATAATTATTAGATAGAGCCATACTCTGCTTTGAATGAGAAGTAAGCAATTTTCACCTTTCCAATTAATGTCAATACAGATCTTACTATTATTAACAATTCCTACTTGACCACAGTTTCCAGAGTAATTGCCATATTTGCAGTAAAAATGGATTTTTAAGAAGTTATACATAAACATGTCCTATAACGTGTGTCTCAATACTGAAAAATGCAAAACATGTCTTAGGTTACAGTATTTTTGACAATTATAGAAGACATTTAAGTTCATTTTTTTCTAACAATAAAACATGTCACAATACCTTGTCACATCATTAATCAAACGTGTTTGCAAGAGTAAGTCTCTTCTAGGCAATAGATTGTCACAGATCAAATTTTGATTGGCACGAACCGCAACTCCATTACAGACACAGAGAGAGCAAAGCACATCGAGAACCTGAAAGACGAAATCAGAAGAAAGTTGGGTAAAGGCTTTTATTATATACACTGTAGTTCAGTTTTTAACTAACAACTACATTAATCTACATTCAGAATAGACCTAAAGGAAGGAATATAATAGGCATCATCATTATTTTTTCTAAATACTCTTTTTATATATGGACTGAGTATAGTCTATATTACTGATGGTGGATATCAAACATTTGTGGAACACACATTCAGAACAGAGGGTTTGCAAAATGCAAATAAATTTCCTTTGAGATTTCTTATTCTCATTTCTATTATAAAATAGCAAGGCTATTACAGCTGCTTGTCAACTCTTCACAATATCTTTTTTTACAAACAATTATTTGAGAAATTTCCTGTGGCCCAAATAAATTAGTGGACAACTCTAAGCAGCAGTTCTCAGACTACTTAGGAACCTGTTCCGAAAGCATGCTTTCAATAAGATATTGAAAACCCATTTATATTTTAAATTAAAAGCATTTAAAAGAATTTAATATGAAGCAAAGCAGAGTTTCAGAAAGATCTAATTCTAAAGCTTCAGCTCTCTTTTTTGGTCACAGTCTGGAAAGTGAAAGATTGAATAACTGTCCAACAAATTACTGGTTAGGACAGAGTTTTGAGCAAAAAGTTTTGGAAGGGAGAACGCAGCAACATAGTGTTGCTAAGGAACACAACTTCTCACCTTTGCAAGAAAAACAGAGAAGCTTAAAGATGCATTTGAGCTCTGACATATAGTCACTGAGCAAATAGCCTGAACGGTGTAAACTGTAATAAATTAACTCCAAGATACAGCATCATCTTCACACTGCTGATTACCACTGTGAAAACTGTTGCCCAACACAAATAGCAGCAGAACAAAACATTTATGTTAGCCATTCCTGTCCTGTCTGGTTCTGAAGAACTCTGGATCACAAAGCAGCAAGCTACTCTACCCAGGTACTTACAGACACCAGTGAACTTCATTTTCTCAGCTAATACAAAATTATAGGTACAACTTTTTTTGACTGGTTATCCATATTTATTAGCTTTTCATGCATATTGCTATATTTGAAACAGAAAAGCAATTAAACGTTACATTTTTTTTTTTTTTTTAAAATCTCAACAAAGCAATTTTGCAAACATACTTCCAGGTTATTTTACTCCTTTGAAGATACTAGTATCATGTATTTCCATGTACACATTTCCCTGTTTTTTTGTTTGTTTTTGTTCCTTATCAATCACTGTAAGCTTATCAATACATCCTCAGATTTTCCAAACGTACCTTGTAATTGCGCCCATGTTTATCCAACAATGAAATAATAGATTTTATATGCTCCTCAGCTATTATATTTAAAGCTTCTGGGCTTTCAATCAAGATACAGTGCAACACTTCCAAAATACCTGTATGAAGACCACAGTAAAAATGTTGCCATTAAATCACCTGCACAACTGAACATAATCCAAAAGTTCAGTAAATAACAGGGTATCTTAAGAGACACTGTTTCTTCTCCAGTCTAAAAAGAGAATGAAAACACTTTCAAAGAGTATTGATATGCCTATGATGTAAGCTACATTAGACATCAATGCTTTATGTATCTGTTGCTTTCTGATTTATTTTGAAAATAGCCATGATTTAAAAAGCATTTAAGAAAAATGCAATTTAAACTCCTTCCTTTCAATAAGGCAGGTAAAGGTTTTAGTAGGGAGCATTGTATAGTATTTTGATATTTTGTTGAACACTGCAATATAAAAAAATATCTCTAAACAATTCTGTTATTTGCAGTTGTGCCCACAAACAACTTTGGTGTTACTTAACAGCAATGGGACAATAGTCTTGATACTTTCTGAAAATTCATCAATTTACTGAAGTCAAATTCAACATTGATTGGACGTGGTATTGCACATACCATATAAATGGAGAAAAAAACAAACAAACAAACACAAAACTGCTTGTTTAAATATAACACTTTGCTTAATAATAATTAAAAAAATAAAATCCAGATACAGTTTATTTTCTAACGCATGCTGTTTTCAAGCAAAACTGCTCTGACAAATATCACGCACAACATCTGTATGCAGTGTATTGAGAGTTAACTTAATAATAAAAGTAAGTCTCACCTGAGGAAGATTCTAATCTGTCCAATTTACTTATTAGCCAATCAAGGTTACTGGAAAATTGAGTACAATTGTTTCTGTTGCCACGAATGAGGGCAGCTGAAAAGAAATCCACAAGTTATAATTTTATAACAGTAGATTTTTTTTTAATTACTAATGTTGATCATATGTAATTTAACATTTTTAAAATAACTTCACAACAAAATAAACAAATACTAAATACATGTGTGTTATGGTAACAAAGAACTAAGATTTTCACTAATTTGACTATCAGCAACTGACAGTTTCTTAAGAGCATGCAACTTTTGAAGTTGACGGGGTCTACTGGATAAACCAAAATTTCAGCAAAAATACATTTTATCTCTGTTTTATTTCATTGCTACATTTACTTTTTTTTTTTTTTTTTTTTTTTTTTACTCCTATCTCTGGTTAGTTATAGAAATTATCCACCACTCTTGTTCAATGCAACTGTTAAGCACTGTCATGACCAATAGGTTGAAACAGTTCTATTTCCTACCAATGAGTGGGAAGTTTACACTCAAGCACAGGTTGGGTACTGTTCTTTAGCCCTACCTTCTGCTTAAAACCTGATATAGATTGGATAGCTTTTAGTCTTCAGTAGCACAAAACACAATGTTATTTGACTGCACTTTGAAATTTCATTAGCAGTTGAATGTTATAAGCAATAGAAACTTCTTTATTCTAGAAGTTATTACAGATCATTGAAATATAACAAAAAGCCTTTTGTATAAAACTGTCAAGGATTTTTATTATGAAGCATTAACTTAACATTTATTACAACAGAACAATCATGTCCAAACTGTACCTGCAGAAGAAAATCAAGATGATATCTGTAAAGGCCTACAGAGCACTAAAGAGTTTTCATCCTACTTTTCTTTAAACTCTTAAGACTGCAGTAAAAGGCAGGCAATGACATTTCATTACTTTCTTAAGAAATCAGAAGATTTCCTCAGAAGCACCTGCATTTCTGCACTACTCATGATCCCTGTGAATCTCATGCTTCAAAGCACCACTTCTAGTGTGTCTTCCTCATATTCAGATGGAACTGCTGCATTTCAGTTTGTGCCCTTTACTTCTTGTTCTATCACGGGTTACTCTTGAAAAGAGTCTAGACCCATTGTCTTGACACTCCCTTAAGATACTTAAATACATTACTAAGATCCCCTCTCAGCCTTTTCTTCTCCAGGCTAAACAGGCACAGCTCTCTCAGCCTTTACTCATGGAGGAGGTGCTCCAGTCCCTTAATGATTTTAATAGTCCTCCTCTCTCTAGGATCTCCATGTCTCTCTTGTACTGGGGAACCTAGAACTGGACACAGCACTCCAGATTTGGCCTCATCATAGCTGAAGACAGGGAGGATAACTTTCTTGGCCTGCTGGTAACACTCTTCCTAATGCACCCCAGGATACTACTGGCCACGGCCAACAAGAGCACATTTGCTGGCTCATGGTTAACTTGTTGTCCACCAGGATTCCCAGGTCCTTCTCTGCAGAGCTGCTTACCAGCAGCTCAACCCTCAACCTGTATTGATGCATGAGGTTATTCTTCCCTAGGTGCAGGAGCCCGCATTGCCTTTGTTGAATTTGATGAAGTTCCTCTCCACCCAACTCTCCAGCCTGTCCAGGTCTCTCTGAATGGTGTGTCAGCCGCTCCTCCCAGTTTTGTATCATCAACAAACTTGCTGAGGGTGCGCTCTGTACCTTCATCCAGGTCATTGACAAGTAAGTTGAACAGGACTGGTATAAGTACTGACCCCTGGGGGACACCACTAGCTACAGGCCTCCAACTAGACTGAGCTGCTGATCACAGTCTCAACTCTGAGCTCAACTCTGAGCTCTGCCACCCAGCCAGTTCTTAATCCACCACAATGAACTCTGTTTTCTGTAGTAAGTATCAGTAAATATATGGAAGAAATTCTATAACTTACATGACAGAATGAATGACACACAAAGTACTCTTCTTTGGTAGTGAAGCAACAAGTAAAATATAAAGAATACATATCCTGTTTTTTTAACTTCAGTGGAATAATCAAAGAACTTACCTAACAATTTGTAAAGGAGATTTAAAATTTCTTTCCATGTGGTACCATTTTCTTCTCTGGCAATTTCTGCAAAATGAGCTGCACTGTTGGAGTCATTTAAACGATCAATGCAATTCAAAACTAGTGCCAGCATGCCCTATATACATAAAACAGAGAGGAAAAACAACTATATATGAAAAAAGCATGTGCTGTCCTTTTAATATTTTTTTCACTGTTCTTTTAAAAATTGCATTATCTTAGTTTAAAAAATGACTGTGCTTATAAGATATAAATACGTATTTTTCTATATCAAAACCACCTATTGTGGAGAATGATTCTGTAACATTCCTTACTCAGCTGAGTGTCATAAAATATAAGGAATAAAACAAAGCTGACAATAAAGGCTTTTATTTTTTTTGCAAATAGAATCTTTTTTACATAAAATCTTCCTTATATAGAAAAAAAAACAATTTATACACAAAGGAACTTTACTTAATTAATAACGGTGGAAATTTTGCTGGCCAATAAAATATCTGTAAAACAAAGTTGTTAAAATACCAGAACAGATTTTTAACTTCAGTTTGGTTTGAGACTAAAATGACACTGAAAACCTGCAAGGAATTCAAATACGGCTAAAAATATTGTAAATTATACTTCCTATTTATAAAGAAGCATAATTATTCTGATTTCAGAAAGCAGCAATTCTAGAATTATGTAATACATATCTTTCACTAAAGCTAACCTTTTCCCAATTTCTAGACATGAAAAGTTCCTTTTTTATACCACGGTGGACAGGCAAGACATCAGAAATAACATCTATCATTCATCCAAGTTTTATTATTCATTTGGAGCATCAAGGATGTGTAAATGTGTAGAGAGAAGAATACTTTTTTTTTTTTAATCACTATAATTTCTTTTAACAATAGCACCTGTTTAAGGATGCTTAGAAGCATTAAGACCAAATTTTATCAGAGAATTTGTGGCCTGTGAAAAGTATGGAAGTCAAAAATACATAACAGCAAGTTATCATATGGCATTACAGTCCATTACATATACACACACATCTGAATGATAATGTTTAGATTCCTCTCAATGTTTGTGACATTTAACATCAAAATACGGTAACAAATCCTTTCTCTGTACCTCTTCTTTGAATAGATTTTGTCTGTTTTTCAGTGACCGAAGCTTGCTTTGTTTATCCTCGTGTTCCAGGTCTTCTTCAGGAGGCTGGAAGTAAGTAATCAGGTCTTGCAGAGTCTGAGCCATCTCCTCAACAGGCAGGGCGATGGGTGATAGTGTTCTGTTGTTTCCACTAAGGAAATCAAGAATGACATAGACTGGCAGCATTATTCATTTTCACACTAATTTACAGTGTAATGGAACAGCCTATTTTCTGTTCATATCTAAATCAAGTCTTTTTATACATAGAACATATGTATATGAACAACAGTTGATCTGAATTGCAAACCATTCAAACATCTATTGTTCAGGTGTTCTATACTCAGAGATTCCTGAACTGGAATCACATTTCCTCTTCTGCAGTGACTTAAAGTGAGAGTAAGATTGAAAAAAAAAGAAGAAAAAAGAGAAAAAACAAAGTAAGGAAGAAGACAGATGAAAGATAAAAGATGTAGCAAGGTCATTTTTTACAGTAATATATATTGTTTAGATGCTTTAAATCCTATTGATGTTACAGGTGCATTTTACAGATGGCCTAAAATGTTAGCAGTTATTGCAGCTGTACACCCCCACTTGTCTAGATGAAGAATGCAAAAATAGCTGGTAATCCTAACCATTAATTAGTTGCTTCTGTATCTGTTCTATATAGGAAGTAAAAAAGCTGGGATTTAAAAATATAAAGCATTTCAGGGAATCCCAACTGTCAGTAAAATAATGTCTCTTTCCCGTTCAAGCATTTGCTCAAACAATCTTGGATGACAGCCCCATTTTTTAGGGTCTGACTCACTATTATAGGTAGTGTAATCTAGGAGGAGCTGACTGATAGCTGAGGTGGCTCTTTTTTTATATCTTCAGCACAGGAATTAAAAAGAAGTAGTGTAGTCCTTTGTGAGTAAGTAATGTCATTTTAAACACACTAGCATACAGTGTTCTGTGGAAGCAAATTCTTAAATGTAAACTCTTTTTTTTTTTCGTGTATTAGGAAGCAACAGAAGGATAACTACTTGATTATCACATTGAAAACTTCTGCCAAGCACTGTGAAAAAATAGCTTCCTAAGAACTACATATATCCTTAATTACTTTATTGTGTACTCTTCCATGTTATCTCAGCAATTATAAATGAATATGCATTGACACCAAACTGTGTTTTACCCCAAAAATTCTCAGATAAAAACATATCATATAGAAGAGATATAGTAAGAGATATAGTGAAAGAAACATGGAACTTTCACTGAAGCAAAGATCGTTGTCTTGCTGTTTGTTAGAGTCATTGTCCTTTAAGTATATTAGTGTAAGATAAATGTTATAAATAGTTATAACAATTATAGGGAAAGGAGATATAATTATATCATACAATTATAAAGGAAAGGAGAAAAAATGTAACAAGATAGCATAATAAAATTGTGCTTTAAAATGTACCATAATTTCAAACTAGCATAGCTAAAGGTGTTATTCAAAAGGACAAATACAACTACATATAAAAGTTATATATCAGTTTTCAAAATACTTTCCTTCACTAGCTGAATACTAATGCCTTTATCAGAACAATTAGTTTAGAACTATTTCTATGTAAAGTTTCAAAGTTATTGATAACTAAGATTTGTTGAAATTAAGCTCTACTGATTAGTTACAGAAAACATTCTGAATAACAAGCAAGGGCCTTAACAAGCAAGATGATATACAGCACATGAACAAAGCCTTTTGAACACAAAACACACTCCAAGATGATGGAAAAAATTAAGCTGAAGCAAGTGCATTAATAGGGTGAAAGAAAGTCAATTTTGACTCAGAAAATTTATTTCATCCATAATATTGTTTAAGTAGAAGCTTGAATCCAGAAAACCAAACTAGGGATGAAATGTCATAAATACAGTATAATTTCTTGCTGAACATGTTATTTGTTCATTAAGATTCAAGATCTCATGAGGACAAAGGATCTTCTTTCAGCAACATATAAATTTAGATAAAATGATATTAATGTCTAGCACATTTGTTTTGTTATCGGCTGAGATTATACCTTTCCATGGAAAGAAAGGTATTATGTTGCAATGCGTGGCAAGGATATTAAGCAACTACTTACCAAGCACGGCCCTTTATATAACCTTCTTGATGAATCAAGATTATGATAAATCAAATTTATGTCTTATTAAATTGTTTAATTCCCCTAACTTTTTAATGTCCTTTGTAGTAATGATTCTGTGCTTAGGGTACTCATATATTGCTTGTTTAACAACAACCAAGTCTCCAAGGGCATTGGTGTTCTGATCTGTGGAAACAGTTATGACTGTTTCCACATTAGGTTTGACTTCTATTATACAGTTAGTGGAACAGTCCAATCCCAGATAATTTGTATTGAGGTGTAATTACTAACTCCGTTGCTGTCTTTTGAAAGACGGCAATGGAGTTAGTTAGAAAGATTTGAAAGAAAAAATATTCAGAAGGTAATTCTACTGATTCTAGTCTAATCAAATTTAGAATCAATAATAATAATAATCAATATTTATCAATAATAATTTTAGAATCAAAACTTGAGTTATTCCTTTTAATCAGATACAGTTGCTGTTTCTCTGCTGAGATGCTCTTACTGATTTTGCATATTCTTAAATCTATTTCACTGCATATATATGTGTCAGTTTAAACCACAGATTTACGTGACAGAAACAAGTTAAGATGTTGTTCTTTGTATCTTCTCAGCTGATGCTTTGCCTTTTGCCCTAATTGTTCTTACTGCAGATAATCCATCATACAGAATACAGTTCACCAGAGAGGTCTGCCTTCTCCTCTGGTCTGTAAGTCTTCCAAATACCACAGGGGTGACAGAGACTTAGAGAGTCAAGAGGATGGATGATTAAAAAGGTACAAGTAAAATGCTGCAGCCAAGATACTAAAGGTAATAAAGGGGTATTCTCCTTCCAGATATGCAGAAATCTATTTTGTGTCTCCTTCCATTGCTGATGTGTAAGGACTTGGGACTGCTATGATTTCACAGAAAAAATCATAGAATCATAGAATATCCCAAGTTGGAAGGGACCCATAAGAACCATCAAGTCAAACTCCTGGGTCTGCAAAGGACCACCCAAAAATCAAACCATACATCCAAGAGCATTGTCCAAATGCTTCTTGAACTCCGGCAGGCTTTATGCCAAGACCACTTCCCTGGGAAGCCTGTTCTGGTGCCTGATCACCCTCCCCGTGAAACACCTTTTCCTGATATCCAACCTGAACCTCACCTGTCATAGCTCCATGCCATTACTTCAGGTCCTCTCACTGTCCCCAGAGAGCAGAGCTCAGCACCTGCCCCTCCCCTCCCCTCACGAGGAAGCTGCAGGCCGCCATGAGGCCTCCCCTCCATCTCCTCTTCTCTGGGCTGAACAAACCAAGCGACTTCAGCCACTCCTCATACCTCTTGCTTTCTACACACTTCACTATCTTTTCAGCCCTCCTTAGAACACTAATAGTTATATATCATTTTCACATCCTTTTATTATCCTTTTGTCCTCTGTGATGCCCAAAACTGCACATAGTATTGGAGGACTGGAGGTGACACTGTAGCAGCGCAGAGTAGGGCAGGTCAATCCCTTCCCTTGGCCAGCTAACAATGCAATGCTTGAGAAACCTGAGCATATGTATGGCCCTTCTGTCTGCCATGGCACACTGTTGACTCATGTTCAACTTGCTGTTGACCAAAATCCCCAGATCCCTTTCTGCAGGGCTGCTTTCCAGCCTTTCGCCCCCCAGCCTGTACATACAGCCAGGGCTACCCCTTCCCAGATGCAGAATCTGGCACTTGCCCATGCACTTTCATACTGTTGGTGATTGCCCAGCTCTCTTACTTGGTAAGATCTCTCTGCAAGGCCTCTCCAACCTCGATGGAGTCAACAGCTCCTCCCAGTTTAGTATCATCTGCAAACTTGCCAAAAAAACGTTCCAAACACTACATCCAAATCAGCTTTGAAAACATTGCAGAGAACTGGCCCTAGAATGCTGCCCTGCAGAACCCCACTAGTGACTGGCCACCAGCCTGATGTAACTCCATTTACTATAACCCTATCCTGTTCTATTCTATTCTGATCTTGACAGTAGAGTAAGCATCTATTTTCCTTTCATGTGGTTTGACAAATTTGAATAAAGTTAACTACAGTATTCAGTTTACCAAGACAAATAGAAGATAAGAACTCTTTTCTGAATATTCTCAAGTTTAATTTACTGTGAATACTTACTAAAGAATTATCCTGTAATCATTTGGCATCTTCGAACTAGATTCTGGTCCAGTTTCAATCTGGCATCGAGGTATTGGATTTCATCTAAAGAGTCTTAAATAAGCTGAGCTTTATCTATTTAATGGCAGTACTCATCAAAATGACAAATCAGTAAAAATAAATTGATAACAGCTTCTAAATATAAATATTTGAAAACTGGAAGTAAGGATTTTGTTAGAGAAATTTTTCTCATTTCAGAATATTTAAAACAAACAAAAATTATTGTATACAAGATGGTAACAACTACCTTAAAAACTGGCTGAATAAGCTTGTAGTATTGCGAATGATTCGAGCAGCCTGGGATTCTTCATGCTGACATCTTTGTAAGGTTAGACCATCATCCATATGGCCTTCTTGGTGCAATATAACCTATTGAAAGTCAGTAATTATCAAAACCATGATTTTAAAAACCTTTAGTACTTTTAAATTCTTGTAACATTTATTTCAATATTGTACTGAAAAGAGTAATTGCATATATACTGAGCTACTACGTTGTGCTCACTCTGAATACCTATTTATTAATTAATTACAAATTTGTCAGTTTCACATAAAAGTTATTTGGCGATGACATGACAAGAACTTTCATTATTTCTATATTCTGTCTGTTAGGGAAAGATTGTCACTACCTTAAAGCATCATTCACTAAAGGATTCATACACAAGAAGACTACTGACAAGAAAATCAAGCTGGAGTGACAAACATCATGAAAATTACAATGCAGCTAATGGAGCAACAGCATTTACTAGTAACTCCTGATTCATATAACTGTTCTCTGCACATTGTGTTGGATTATTAAGAGAACCAGATGTAAATATCATAGGAACATCAAGCAATAGCAGAGATCTTTCATTGGGTTGTCAACTTTCCCTTTAACTAAATACCTAATTCCACAAAAAAGCTGGCATAATTTTAGACACCACATAAAATAAACCTTGATTGTTGAGTCATTAAAATTCTGTACCACTTTTTAAAGAATAAAATGTGAGTTATCCTACTGCTTTGACCAAAAGTTAAGCTACTGAACTCTCACTGAAAAATATATAGTTTTAAGCTTTGAGGTAGTCAAAATTTGCTGGCCAACATCCTAGTGAGCTGAGTAATTCTGTAGGCACTGAATAGGTATGGAAAGAACATAATCAATGTTATACTAATGGTTACTGGCACAAAAGGAAAGGTGATTTACCAATAGCTTTCTTTCATACTGGCATGTAGGTATACCAAAGCACTGTAAGTGATGCTTTTTTGGATACCACAGAATCCATGGAAATATGATGGAGAAGACTAGGAAGACACTTTTAAATGAGTATACTGATAATTTTACCTTAAAGGAGAATAATTTATGTATCAGTCATATTTAGTTCTGTTCAAGCACTTCTTTATATATGGTTATGCTGTGTGTGACTTCGTTAGCTGAAATACCACTGTTCAGATAACAAAGGGTCTTGAGGTCTCTTAACTGAACAATCACTAAAGAAATCTTGTTCACACACAATTAATAAGAAAACACACATCAATCTGATAATGTTTCCTCAGGTTGTTGTATGTAGCTCTAGATTCTGGAAAGGACCTTACAGGAATGGAAACATTTGAGATAGGATATTAACAGTATCACAACTTGCAAATAACTTTACATTCAACACCACACAGCTGACAAAAGACTTAGTCTTCTTAAATAAGAAGTACATCAGGGAAGAGATGAGTCTGTTAAGGGCCTAATCTCCCCTATTTCTTTGACCAAGAAAAATGTAACTACCAGGATGACTTTGCTCACTGGAAAATGGAAAAAGTACCCTTTAGTTCAGGACAGCATCTGATGTCTCATACAAGATACAAGTTGGTTTTGCTTCTTGCAAAAATAAGGTATTTCTTGATCTTCCTTGGGTACAGAGGCACATTAAAAAAAAATGCAGACCAGCTTGAGAAGTATTATATTGATTGAAAGCAACAATCACCTCACAGAATGATGGTGGAAGATTAATACCAAGATATGACTACACTTTTACTGTAGAAAAATTAATTTGACATGAAATTTAAAGGAGAACATATATCCAAACTTGCTTACAGTCTATTACCTTATTTTGCAGAGGACAAAAAAAATAAAAAAAGTTTCTTGCCTCCACAGGCATATCAATTACAGGAAGCAAGAAGGTTTGAGTTTTCTTCTGTTAGAAGGCACTTAGCATGAGAGAATTTTCCAGGCGAGGGGGCAACAAAAGATTTAGAGCCTTTGAATGTGAATGAAACACTTTGAAAGGAGAATAAAAGTGACAGGCAATTATGGAGGTTCTTTGGAGCTGCTGAGCAGAAAGCTGGAAAAAAAAAAAAAACAACTAAACCTCACAGGTTAACTATTGCAAAATTCTTCCCTGAATATAGAGGAAGAATCTACATACTGCTTTCACAAGAAGCAAAATGGGACTCTGGTGTGACAGAATCCCATAACCAATGCTGGCATGGCAAATGAAGAGAGTATCATTGTGTGTGTAAGTCTCTTAATAAGAAAATACTTAATGACTCTGGCACACAAAGAATTTCCGTGATCAGCCGCGCTGCTGAGAAGAACTGAAGGGAATGGGCACCCACTGCCCTCTTGTGACTATGCATGCTGTAAATGAGATTACACCTTTTACAAGGCATCCAATGTAGTTTATTCTTCAAGAATAAGGTTACCTTAAAGAAAAATACTCTGTCAGTCATGCATACTTTCTAGGACTGCTCTATTAAATAATGCAAAATGCTCACAGAATCACTGACAACATACTGAATAAAGATCATATTTGCTTAAATAAAATTTTAATGTTGAAAAAGTTGAATAAAATAACGGGGAAACATCTTTGGGATTTCCTTGCATTTTCTACAGCTGCAAGGATTATAATTACTTCATAACTTATGATTTTTTGTTATTCTGGATTTCCTACAAGGATCTCTTTTATCATTCATGAGTAACACCATCACATGAAAACACAAATTAAAACCACGATCCTGCTTACTACAACCACTAGTGGGCATGTACAGAAATCCACATCCTTTGTAGATTGACTACTTTTTCTCAGAAAAGCAAGTATTGTCGTAAAAGAAAGTATTTATAATTACCACATTGACAGGAAGGTTAAAAAAAAAAAACAAAAAAAAACAACCACCACCACCACCATCAACAACAAGAAAAAAAACAGGATAGACTAAAACTGTTATGCAACTAATATTCATTCTACAAATAACTAATAATTGAAACAAACAAACAAGCAAACAAAAAACATTACCTTTCTTTTCAAGAGACCTAAACGTGCTGATTTAGCATCCTGCGCTTTATAAGTCAACCATAAAGCACTGGCCACATGTTGAACAAAACAGACTGAATCACCGTACTTTATTTCTGGGACTCCCATTCCATCAATATCACGTTTAAGAGTGGAATCCTGTTTTTCTTTTAGCTCCTAGGAACGTAAAATGAAAGTTCATGAAACAAGATAACCCATTGAATTCTACACTGAACAACATTCCAAAATTATGAACTCTGTCAAATTAGTCAGTATCTAACTGATTAAATATCATTTCAAATTTGAAGTAACAGCATTTTCACTGAAATATCAAGTAAAAATCATTACTGTGTAAATATTTATTAAAAAAGATAAATGCTTAAACTGAACTAAATAATTAACCTAACCTAATCAGTCACTAATCGTTGATTTAATTAAGGTCTCAGTTTAGTAGAGTCTGAAGAACTTTATATTATTAAATTTTTCAAATTTTAGCTTAAAAATTAAGAAGAAAAATGTGCAGAAACATATTTTGAAATGTAATTAAAATATTTTTATGCTAGATGATTTTTTGCTTATAACTATTGTATGCAGATAAAAACTTCACTTGGAATGATGCTTCTATATTTCAACAACCAGCAAAGAAAAAATATTACCTTTGCAAATCTGTAACGTGGTTTTACATTTATTTTATTTATTAATTTATTTATTATTTTTTAAATTTATTTTATTTTTCTACGTTTATCATCTTTGTAAGAGGAAAGGGATTCTTTCAAATCTCCATTAAAGCCACTTCAATGCTTGGCTAGAACACCCAGTACAGTTTGTAAGCCCAAGTTTATAAAGAAAGTACATTTTTTTACAATAAAAAAGTTTTCCTTTCAAAACTGAACTCAGCAGGAAATTCTATAATAGCAAATTAGGGATGTGCATGAATGTTTGTGGTTAAACAAAAAAATAAGTAATTAGATTATTTTTTTCCCATTATTCCAAGTCCTCTGATGGACAGAAGTGTAAATTGTTGCTAATTTGTTCCGAAGTAAACAAAACATGTTAGACATTGATATATAGTTTACATTATTGTATGTATAACAGGTTTTCTTATTTCATTATAGTTCAGTGAATGTTTAACATCTGTGGAGTAAAAAGAAATTCTATCATAACCACGCTAATCCACTTCCATTTAAATGGAATTTAGCTGGCATATTTCAACAATATTTTAGCGGAAACAGACAGTATTATAATGCCAAGATGAAGTAGAATGAAATTACAATACATTCCTTGGGGATACCATTACAATATCAAGACAATGTGGAAATTATGTCACATCACGTTTATATGGACTATACTACCACATACACATAAAGATGAACCCTTTCAATACACATGTACAGTAAGGTCATTAAGTAATGAAGAAAACAAGAAAACAGCACAAATTCATTAACTGTCAACAATTAATTACGTAGCTTTACATAGCCCCCTGAAGATTAAAGCATTTTTCTCTGTGTCAAAAATCAAGCAATATCAATTAAGCTACTGTTTTTTTAAAGAAAAAGTGATATTGATTCTGAGAGGAGAGGAGGGGAGGGGAGGGGAGGGGAAGGGAGGGGAGGGGATTTTTCAAATTTCAGAATGTTTTTAGGGGTATGAAGGCACTTTAAGCAATAGAGCATAAATTTCTCTTCCTGATGTTTTGTTCTTTGTGCTCTGTCCAGTTTCTCTAGGATTTTAGCCAAGTCATTTGATAGCAGTGTGCAAAGAGAGGGAATGTTTTCTAATAGCCAAAGTATAGTCATAAAAAGATCAATGGGAGTGGAGAGGAATAAAAAAGAATAAAAGTAAGAATTCTTAACTTGATATTTGTACCTATCTTAGCAGCAAAACTCCCAACCTTTTTCTCCTTCAAAGCCCTCTCTTCACAGCCTATTATGTGTCTAACTCCCTGAAGCCATGAATGAATCAAGGTGAAAAAAAAATAAAATCAAATTGAGGGTCTGGAAGATGTCAAAGGAAAAATAGCAACAGCAACAGAAGAAAAAAAAGAACAAATTAACTTGGGGGCAAAGCTGACAAAAATATGCAATGTTCACAAGTAACTTAATATACTAGAAGAAAGACATGATTCAGAAAATGGAAGAATTCCTACTGATGGCAAGTAAGGAATGGCAGTATGAATGGGACAAAGAAATAAAACTCAGCTTTACAATGATTTTTCAAGAGTGTTCTTGAAAAAGCATAGTAAGGAAAGCGTCCTTGATACTTCAAGGGCTTCTTTACCTACTCCTAAAAATGGTTAGACAACCTGACAGCTGAACTCTTACTAAGACTGACCTATGCTCTCAAGTTCAAATTGTATCAAATTATTGCACATTATTATTGTGTTAAAAGTACTGCCATAGGCAGAACCTATTTAACAAAAGTAAAAGACATAAAGTCAACAAGTATAAGAGGACTGATACACTGACCTTAAAGTGAACCTGTCTTGCTGGTATGTTTACTATAATTTGTATACCCTACTGTATACGTTTCTGCACACCAGTAGCCAAGAAAAGAAAAGAAAAAGGGTAATTTTAGTTTTACCTTCTCCTTTCTTCTCCCATATCAAATAAGTAGAAAAAGTAGTTTAATACAGTATTTGAAAGATTGCAACTTTTTAGTGTACTCAGATGAATAGCTGAATGTTGTAAAATTTATCTGGAATGCATAATATTTTAAGACGACTTTAAAATATTATACCTTTAACATTGAGAAATATATGTAACTATATGCAACAAAGATAATGGAGACATAAAGACAAATTTGTATGGTAACTACATCCATGTGGAGGACCAAACAAACTCATTTCCTGAGTGATATGTCTTCTTGACAGAGTATTACAAAATCTTAGCAGTTTTTAACTACTCACTTCAGAAAAGAAAACTGAGGACCCTCCTTTTTATTTCTGGGAAGCAATGTTTTTTGTGACTGGAAGACTCAACAGGCTTATCAATTCCAAGGAGAAGTTTATGCTTTAAAATGATACAACTTTACTACCATTTTAACACAAATTATGTAAAAACATTCATAACTTACGTGCTTACTTGGAAATGATAACTGTAAAATTTGAACTTACAAATAAATAATTGAACATTTAGCAACTACAGTATGTGAAGGACTCTATAATACTTATCATCTTGTTTCAAAAACTAACTAAATTTATGATAACTACTAAACTATTACGACATCCTAATGCCATCTTGAGCCCCTAAGATAGCTACATGTTGGCAGTAATATTAAAATGATATCAAATCCTTCTGCATGAGTCATCTGTGACTTTTGAATGTGTTAGAATGTTACTTACTCAGACTACACAAATAATTTCTTCATTGTCAGTTGTATATATAATCATGGAAATAAAATATGAAATGTCAAATATTAATTCTGGGCTATGACAGCTTTCAAAGAAACAAACATTTTTAAATATGCTCTTGTTCTTCACTTTGTTTATTCTCAAAGAAATTTAAAGCAGAATCAAGGTTCTGCTCAACAGAGTACACTGAGCCAAGTACTGTGCTGGAATGAGAACATCCCATTTCAAAACAGGATTCCATCTGGTGTATGGAAACTGCTCTCCGTGGTCACAAAGCATTACACTGTTAACTGTTGCCCTACAATATAAAGGTTGACATTTTAAAAGTTTGTCAAAAACAAAGCTCATATTAAAGCCAACAACAGGCATAATTTTGTTGTGTTTTTTTTTTTTTAATTTAGTTGGCAGTAATTTGCAGTAAACAGACACGTATTTCATATGCTATTTTCATTCAAATTGGCACCATAAACCAGTATGTTCTCTCAATGTCTCTTTACTGTATTCTTTCACTTTTTTAAAAAGCTCCATTTTACTCTTATTTATGTAAGGATGGAAAACTCTAATTTAAATTTATAATTTAAAGTATCTATTCTGATTTCCAGTGCTGTCTGACAAAAGGAAACAAAACAGTGAAAGTAGGTATTTTATGAATGCTATCATCAAAGGTTTTGAAAAGCAAGGAAAACAAGACTGCTGAAGTAGTATAAAAAATACTGAAGATAAAGGTACACCGTTTCAGCAGGAGGGTCTCTATAGCAACTGTTGAAAAAATGAGACTTTAAGGTATGTGTTAAAAAATCCTGGGAAGCCTTGGTATTTGGTATACTCCACTTAGCTCTGCCTATAAGCAAGGAGAATCTCTCTTTTTCTATAAAATCTCTTTTGCTGGCTTCCAAAAAGAAAGAATGGGGAAATAAAATATTTCCTTTTGAATACTGCACAGCAATGTATATTCTGAGCGATCTGGTCTGAATTCAGCGTTAAAACCTACTTGGAAGAGAATCACAGAATGGCCGTGGTTGAAAGGAGTCTGAAGATCATGTAGTCCAACCCCCAAGGTTGGACTGGATGACTTCCAAGGTCCCTTCCAACCTGAGTTATTCTATAATTCTAAAGGGCAAACAGCCAGGTATTCCAGCGCATTTAAGGATCTGTACACAGCTGGCTAGGAAGTTATTAGTTATCTTGAAATGTCCTTTAATTCATGTCATATTTGCTCTAAAATGACCTTAAAGGAGGCTATAGCAAGGTGGGAATCTCTCTCTTCTCCCAAGCACTAAATGATAAGAGGAAATGGCCTTAAGTTGCGCCAGGGGAGGTTTAGGACAGATATTAGGAAAAATTTATTCACTGAAAGAGTTGTGAAGTATTGGAACAGGCTACCCAAGGAAGCAGTTGAGTCACCGTCCCTGGAGGTATTCAAAAAAGGTGTAGATGGGGTGCTTAGTGGTATGG
Organism: Anser anser; assembly: GCF_964211835.1. Taxonomy (NCBI): domain Eukaryota; kingdom Metazoa; phylum Chordata; class Aves; order Anseriformes; family Anatidae; genus Anser; species Anser anser. Next base: position 27,335,908 of record NC_139725.1, on the reverse strand, counting down.
TGGACCTGACAGTGCTAGGTTAAAGGTTGGACCAGATGATCTGAGAGGTTTTTCCAATCTAAATGATTTTATGATTTTATGATTCTATCATATTAAGGTACAGCCACATGAAAATACTTCTTGATTGAGGTAATGAACAAGAGAAAACTGTGACAAATGTTTACAAAGAATAATGTACAGAAATTAAAAGATAATCACACTTGCATATATCCAATATAACCATTAGTTCTAAGTTTTTTCCCCCTCAATCTATATGTAATCAGCACTAATTTCTTTAGGTTGGCTCTAAAAGTCAATTCCTTCCTACAGCCCAGATCAATCCTTGGGGCCTAGTCACATCCAAAACTTCACCCTTCTCTCTTCAGGAAGAGTTTTAACCATGCTGTTATCACTGTTTGTTTCTCCCATCTTTGGGAACACTAATGTCTCTATCAACTGGCCAGTGAAATTCTCAGCTGCCTGAGAGTAAACAATTACTCATATTCTTGCCTCAGGCAAAAGCAGATTATCACCTATTGTGAGATACTCTTTTCTATATAGGACAGCAAAAATCTTAAGATGACGAGACACTGAATTATTTCACATAAAAATGTAAATTAGCAACCATATTATGTACAAACGCTATAGAAGGGATGAATGCATTACACAGTCATTACTGACTTCTGCATAATTAATTACTACTGTGCATCACATCAGTCATTTTGGGGATTGTAACGAATTTCACAAATATGCCTTTGAGGCACAACAAGAGTAAGAAAATATATGTTATTTTTTAGTCAGTATAAGAGAAATGATTTATTATATGTTTAAGTATTTATGTGGATGCATATATAAACATAATATATATATACTTTATACATTTATAACATATAGTTTAAAATATTAAGCCAGTGTCCAATTAGGCAGTGAGTACATTAAAACAATTTGAATACACTGTTAAACTAGTAGCTGTGGCATTCCTGGCACACACACCTTTATTAACAGGGTGTCCTGATTCAACAAAAACTGGAAAAAATTACAGCTGTAATAAACGTCCCTGCACAACATCATACATACAACCTACACTGCGTAGCCTTTACACTGCAGGAATAACCCAACATTTATTTGGTGAGCTTCTAGCTATCTAAGACACATTTCCTGATAATTTTTCAATTATTTTGACTGCTTAAAATAAGAATTCTTGGCATACTGTATGCAGTCACGCTAATGAAATAAACATGATTATTTTAAAATGTTAAAATGGAGTATTTGTTTTATTATACTATCTGTCAAGACCCTTAATGATAGATTTTATGTCACACACATCTAACTTCGGAGATTCTCTTTCACCACCTCTCATGGACCATACAGTATTCAAAATCACATAGAACATTTATCTTCTCATATCCAATCAAAGCCATCTATTGTAGCAGCTACAACAACTATTTGTAAGTAATATGAAAAAATGAAAGCATGTAAAAAAATTTCATCTTTGTTATAAAAACCTTTCACTTTCCGGAAAAAAAAGTTATTAACTTTACCAACCTACATATTCATTCTTCATCCCCTCTCTTTTGTACTTTTTTTTTTTTTTCAGCTGGAAATGATGAAATGAAATGATGAAAAAGCGAGTAAAATGCAATTAGCAGCTCACTAAGTTGCACAGTTTGAAAACATAACATTTAGAAATCACTGACTACTTTTTGCTTGCAATTCACCTATCAGCACACTGCATAAAGAATAAATAGGGCAGAATTTTGCCCAACTGAACTGAACTGAATTCATTTCAGCTGTGACAGAACTGAAATGAATGACAGTCTAATGAGAATCTGTCCAACTAAAATGATTCTATGACTACAGAGTCTATGAATTCCATTCTATGAATTCTATGAGTTTCATTTATATTAAATTCACTGTATCTTGTACTGTATTAGCTTTCAATTTATTTTTTTTTAACCTGTCAATAATTTAGTTTACTCTAGAATTTATCTGTCAGTCCTACTGCTCTTCAAGGAAATCTTTACTACTCTCAGTTCAGGGTGTTTACCTTTGCAATTAAATGCATAATCCCTGTCAATTGCTTCAATTTAAAAATTACAAATAATTTATAAAATCATTGAACCAACTCAGATCTAGTATTTGGGTACTCCATATTTATGACAAATTTGCATTAACGTCATTTACCTTTGATGCTCTAAAACAGAAGGCAGTAGATGTTGTATCTGACTTTTCTCTGTCTAACATTACAAGTCCTTCATCATCATTCAGAGCCAAGTACATTCCTGTTGTAATATGTCGAAGACGGAAAGGTTGTCCCCATTTGATGTTACTTCCACTCCAACTAAACATATGAGACATCAAGGAAAAATCTTAATAAAATAAAATAAGGTAAACAAAACTGAAGTGTATTCTGGGCTCTAAAGGACTTTCAGAAAATAGAATACTATATAGAAAATCCTTCCTGCTTTTGATTTAAATACTTGCAACAAAACAGATGCAAAACTGGTAATATGTTTGCAAATAGAACCTTGGAGAGGAGCAATCACTTTAATTTTCTTGTTTCTCTACCCTCTCCCTGTTTTATTAGGATATTACATACAGTGTCTATAAAAAAAAAAACCTACACGCTTTCTGAAAAATAAGAAAGTGTCTATAAAATAAAGAAAAGATATTACTGTTTTGATTTCCACACATGCTTCTAAAATTCCAAGTAAAAATAAAAGGTTTTACTTTTGGCCTTGAGTAATGTCTCAAGCGGAAGCACCTCATAGGCAACACTATTTTTAACATGGGAAACAGACAAGAGAAAGCCTTAAAATACTGACATTGCCTGTATAATTGTATCATGGTAGATTGTTTTTTATTACTGACAATGAGCGGGCTAACAGTTATCATATAGCAGGACAAATATAGAGAATTATAAATATAAATAATATAAATAAATTATAAAATTAATTATAAATATAAATAATATAAATTAACTATATAAATATAGAGAAATATAAAAAAATCTATCAATCCCGTTTTGGGGACTGTTCAGTCTGGAGAAGAGGCTCGGGGTGGGGGGATATTAACATGTATAAATATCTGAAGAAAGGGTGCAAAGAAGACCAAGCCAGGCTCTTTTCAGTGTTGACCACAAGAGACAATAGGCACAAACTGAAACACAGGAGGTTCCGTCTAAACATCAGGAAGCACTTTACTGTGTGGGTGATTGAGCACTGGAACAGGTTGTCCAGAGGGGTTATGGAGTCTTCCTCCTTGGGGATATTCAAAAGCCACCTGGATGTTTCCTGGGAAACCTGCTCTAAGTGCTCCAAGTGGGGTTGGACCAAATGACCAGAGGTTCCTTCCAACCTTAACGACTTCACAATTCTGTGAAATTGCTGTTAATGTAGCAAGGGTTACTGACAAATTCAAAAAATGTCTGTACCTTATTCGAAGTGGTTCTACTCTCCACAAAGACCTTGCTCGAACTCCAGCTCCTCCAGTTTCATAAAGTACTTTCCTATGGGCAAATTCAGAAGATCATCCTCTTGTCTTTGTTTGTAATACTTGGTTTATACAATTTACTCCTCTGTAAACTGTCTAGGACTCACTTTTCCCTAGCTAAAGACGGAGATGAATGGAGAGAAGATTCCTACTCATCAGTGAGAGCGCTATACACAATCCAAATGTCCCAGGTAAATTAGGAATTAAGGCTATTTACATTAATTTACTCTCTCTGAAGTTGATGAAATGCTTTGCCTTCAAAATGGAATTGATAAAACACTGCCTTCAAAGTGGTTGAGAATCTTCTTTTCTTCCTTAGTCATAAAAATGTGTAATTCATATAGTTTCCAAGAGATTAATCTAAATTACTAATGCTCTTAAATACAAACATAATGTTAAAACTAATCATTTACGTTTCCATACATTAATAATAATCTGCATGAATACTACATTGGCAATGTCATTGCTAGTATTACTTCTAACATTCTAACTAAAAGACAAAAATGGTGATAAGAATACAAAAACACTGAATTACAATCCTTACAAAATAAATACTACATACTAAATCCTATACTAGGTTTTAAGAAATCTGGATAAATAGAAAACATGAAATAAACAGATTCAGCCTTTAACATAATCTCATTTACTTGAACTTTTGGCAGTGGGTCAGTGTTATGTTTTAGTGTTGAAACTTAACATTCTACTTAATCATCAAATACAATCTATGGCAAATATATTCTGCAACAATAAAAAATAGGAAATAAACTTTTAATCAAATACTTTAGTTACAACAATAGATTTGAAAGTTTGATGTGTGTTTACATATCTTAGTATATTTTAAGAATTCCTTAACTAAGCAAGTTTAATTTCTTCAGCACTTAACTTGGTGGAATTCATTCTATGCACTATGATCAATAGATTGAATAAAAATAACTTGGAAATAATAATAATTCCTGAGAGTTTAGCTGTAATATTAAAAATATATATACAATTTCGTACGATGTCTTTTTTAGACTTCTTTAGACTGAGATGTCTTATAGACTTAAATCAAATAAAGTATTCTTTTGAAAGTGAAAAGGAAAGAAAATTAAAATCTTTGAAAAGTCTGACATATAACTTGGGAGTGAAGTTTCAGCAGAAGACGCATCTGCTTAATCTTTCCTTATTATGATTTCTGGCATTTCAAAAAAGAATTCACAAAATACAGTGAGAAACTGATATAACATGATTGCCAGTCTTGTAAAGGGCAACTCAACCACAACAAATTCTGGAAAGGAATTTAAGCAATAAATGTATGTTTTTAGGCTACTATCAGCAACATTACTGCTTTTAGAAAACTCTGTTAGAGTGGAGGCATTGCTTTCACAATATGATTGCCAAGCAGTCCTCCATATTTTACTAAATAATGGTTTATTGCACTGTCATTCTACAATAAACTGAAACATTCTGTTACTGGTAGCAAATGCTCAGCAGAAGCTCTAACTGAATAGAAAATCTGTTCACACTGAAAACTAGTATTAGGGGATTACACTATCCCTTTTTTGCTACGCCTGTTTCTTCATTTCAAAGAATATGTGACAGTATCTATGTGTAAACTGTAAGTGTGGAAACAGCTCTCCAGGCAAACAACAATAAGAAAAGAATTTTCTTAATAATTGTAATATAATGCAGCACATTGTTTCATAATTCAAGCAAGACAGAAGGGTTCATACATACAAGCAGAATTATTCTAGGTGCAGAACAAATTGATTCACTAGCTTCTTTCTGGAACTGCAATAAACTTTCGAAAGGGTTCTTCAATTTTTCTTAGGCAGCCTTTTTTTCTATTTGTAAACTTTTCTGTTCATATATTTATTCACTGATACCTAAGGGTGAACCTTTCAGCAATCAGATTACTTGATTCATGCTTATTCCTAAATGTTTTCATCTATTTCTAACAATAAATTTTGTTGTAGCTTTGTCAGAGGTAATAATGGCAATTCATAAAACCTGTTCTGCCCTTTCTCAAATGAGAGAAAGGGCGTGGAAAGATGAAAAAGACAGTTCCAACATTCCTTGCTTAATTAAAACAATCGTAATAGACCACAAACCATAAAGGTGGTTAAACTGAAAAAAAAAAAAAAAGGATAATGTAGAATTAAAAATTACCGTTATCATAACTTGGTTAAGGTTAAGAATTTTCAAATTCTAATTTGGTGATTCAGAAAGTATTTTGTTTACACTTCAGAGAGTAAAAAATAAACAAACATCTGTTTCTAATAGTACAGTAGAGAAAGGTTTTCAATATTAAGCAAAAGTTCTCTGTGCCCTGCATTTCAGGACAAGACCTATAGTATTATCCATTTCATTATCCATTAAGGAGGTTACACAAATTCTGGTGCCTGGATTACAATTATTACTGAAATAATATGAAAATCTTTCTTACATATATTTAAGTCCTGTGAATAGGACTAATCCACTTTAGCATATAGGGAAGCTGGACCTTCTATTGTGATTATTTATCTAAAAAAATGCGAAGCAAGGGAATTTAAAATCTGCTTTTCTGATATGGCAAACTTCTCTGAATACTGTATGTGCATACATAAAAATATCACAGCAGTCTGTTCTAAATAAAAGTACTATTCTGAAATGCAGAATTTTAACTGGGTTTCAGATTGACATTTTTTTTTCCTTTTTCAATAGTTACCAGGAAATAAAAATCTGCCTAGCATTATTCTCATGCAACTATTGGACACGGAACTCAATTTGTGAAATGAAACCTGTGTTTTTTTCTTATCTGAGCAAGTGTTTCTACAACCTTTCATCTAGTGAGAACACTGGTATATCTGATACTCTGCTTCTTGATTAACACCAATATATTGGAAGAATCCATATATTAAAACAAAGTAAATTTGAGTATGACAAACCATTTGCATACAGTATCTTTGTAAGAATATGGACTTGTAGATCTGCATCTGTGCATTATGTAGGAGTCACATTTAAGAACAAGTATGCAATTTCAAAAATTTCAAAATGACTGCATGATAACAGTAAGAATATAAATTTATAAATCTCTCATTGTAAAGGTATTAGCATTTCTTATACATCTCATCCTCCATGTTCCTGATACTCTAAAAGCTAAACACAAGAAAACAACATAAACTAGCAATCAATTCATCTTAATTTCCAAACTCAACACTGAATACATAATAACTGCCTGGAGTTTTTCTTTTCAACTTTTGCTCTAGATCCTCTTTGGTCCCATTTGCCTCACTGATGTTACTCTTATGATGGCTGACTCTAATGACATTTTCCCTAGACAAGTTCAAAATTAATAATTCATTTCCATTCTGACATCTTCCATTTCTTCTTGGCTCAACTCAACCACGCCTCCTCTGTATCCTGACTCAGCTACCATCAATATTCCTCTGTTCACTTATTATACTTCTTAAATTCATATATTGTTTAATTACTCTAACTCTTTTTCGGCTTTTTCTATCTGAATCACTATAGTATCCTTAGTGGCCTCATCTTATGCTAACAAAACTGCAAGTAGAAAATTTCTGGTTTTTTTCATAACAGCATCCACATAACATTTTCTTCAGCTTCTCCTTCATCCCATCCATCTCTTCATCTTATTCTGATTTTTTTTTGCAAAACCTTCCTTTCTGATGTATAATAAGACCATCCCTTGCATTTTTACTTGGCCTACAAAAAAAAGGGTTACTTTGCAGAGGACTGTCCCTATGTGAATTGTAAGAATTATTCTTTAAAGAAACCTACAGAAAATTAAATATCTCTTCTATGAAAAGAGAAATAATCAATGTTGCATAACTTAGGCAGCTTATTTAATAGTATTACTGGAATGCACGGAAATAATTACACAAAGAGATGAAATTAAAGAACACTGTTTTCTAACAGCTCTCTCTCTCTCTTATTCCTAGAGCTCTTTGTTTGCTTTTCATGTATTAATTTGTTTTTGTATAATATAAATTTGATTCCTACAACTATGATCCAGTACAAACTTGGCCTTATGTCTATTACACAGCTCACAAATTCAAAAGGATAGAATGAGTCCAAATCAATTTGAGCACACTACATCATTACTGAACACTATAAAATGATCAATTGAGCATTCACGGTATCCTCTTATTTTAGGATATATAAGGAATAGGATATATACGAATATAACTACATAGATTTAATTCAGAAAAATAAACAATTTTAATTTTACCCTTTTATTTACGTTGTTTTCAAAAAATGGAAACAGGTCTTCCATTAAGGCAGTAACAGCACACACCAAGAAAAACAGTAAGAGCAAAAGGACTTTACAATTATTTTTGATTTTTTAGCTATATCTGACTTGTGGATAAATTACATCAGAAGCAACATACAGTATTTTTGAGCATATTGAAAAGGCTTGGCACCTATTCTAATCTCATTAAGACTGGGTGATCAAAATATTAGTCTGAATATGACATTGATGTATCCATAACCTAGCATTTTCACTAGTGTTATGCTTTTATACTAGGGGTGCACAATTAACATTTTACACTCAGTGCAAACTTTCTACCTTTTTTGTACATATACATAGGAAGAGAGAAGAAGCATAAAAAAATCATCTGCAAATGAAGTCCTCTAACATTCAGTTTGGGTGTGGAGACCTTTTTTACTTGACAGAAATGCAAAATTGGAAAATTTAGCTGAGAAGTTTACTTAACTTGTCATTTGTGTTACCATATTACCTAAAGCATAAGTGATTTGCCACAACAGGTACAGAGAACTTGTTTCTTCAATATGATCTTTAATGTTGTTTTTTGTATATCAAAATGATTAGTTTGCTGTGTTTTTGATTATCAGCAAAATGTTAAGTCAAATCCTAGTAATAATAAATCATCACTATATATTGAAGTTGTAGTTTGAAGTTTAATACAAAAGAGATTTTATACAATTTAATTATCTTACTGTATTAATCAAATGTGATTAATAAGCGCAGTACCTTGTAAAAATGTGCAATATATAAAATATTAAAGATATTTGAGAGTCTGAGCCTTCAGAGATTTTCCTTGGGTGTGTTTTTTTTTCTTCTATTACCATTTTCCCCACTAATGTTTGTTTACCTCAGCTTATAGTAGTACACATTAAAGATAAACAACATAACAAGCTGCAATCTTGGTGGAATTCAACTACTTCAATTTCAGCAATACAGGAACTTATGACTGATTTTCTATTTAGCAGGTCTCTCAACATCTTGTAACTATGTCACTGCCTAATTGAAGATAACTATCAAGAGAGTTTAACCTATTTAACTCATCTAATCTCAAATTCAACTGTCAATCAACAATCTACACTTTTTTTTTGAGAGAAGAAAGTGTATAAAAATGCATCACTACTCACTTCTGCTGTGAATCATTCTGATCTGTAGATGGAATTGTCAAACACTCATCATGGCCATGGAAAAAACGTACTACATGCCCACCAAGAAGATACCCTGCAGAAGAATCACATTCCCTCATTAGTTTAAATATTGCCCATATAAAAATATCACCATCAAAAAAATAACAATAAAAAAAAGACCTGGTTCCTAGGTGAAATCTGTCTTCAAAATTTTCATTTTTCAGTGAAATAAAACAAATAGAACAAACTTGAATAGCAAAAGAATATTATTTTTTGTATTTTTTTCAGTTAGAAATATTTCTTCTGTAAATGCAAATAACAAGAAAGCAATTTCTTAACATTTAAAAATCAAATTAGAATTCTGGGACAGGAAAGGAAAATGAAAAAATCTACAACAATTACTGTTTTGAAAATTGAATCGTTTAAGTCAAATCAAACATATAACACCACAGCTTCCTCCCCCTTAATAAAATTAAAATGTTGACAATACAAAATAATTTGGTGAGTTCGTGAGGTTGTTCTGACATTTATAACTTGTGTCAGAATCAAAACTGCACAGCAGTAGCTGGAGATAGAGGACAGAACAACACTTACCAGTTCTGAAAATTAAGCTTAATGGAAGCTAACTTTCCAAGCCATTTAACACAAAGACTATAGGTCAAAATGAGGCACTTTGCCTCAGAGAAAAAAAAGAGAAATAATGGTGTAGGAGGAGAATGATTCATCAGACCCCAGTCCAAACTGTTCTGACCTTCTAAGTGAAACTAATGCCCTTTAAAAGAACAAATATTTAAAGGAGGAAGGATAGAATGAAACTTTTATATTGTGATGTCGATTCAACAGAAATTTGTAAATTAGAAAAATGGTTACTGGCAATTATCCTGTTGCCAATTAATACAAGGGTCAAAGTAAAGAAAGAACGTGAAGAAACTATGCTTCCCTGATATCTATGTTCCATCACAAGTATTTCAAAAATAACAAAAAGTCTGTTATGTGACTTGCAGCTCAAGTGTAGGCTCAGGAAAATCCACTTTCTCAAAGTCTGCCCATTCAAACTGAGCTAGGCTGCTAAGTTTAAGATATGATCACCCTTCATTTAGGTCATTTTGAGAAGTATATATACAGCTAACATAAAAAGTTGGGAAAAAACTGACACACAGAAAACCCACCTCTATGCTTACCCCACTCTATCCCTTTTTTTTTATTAATTACGTGATTTTGGATTATGTGACCAATAGCTACTGGGCTATACGGTACTAGGGTTCCAAGACCAGCACAAAGGGCCATCAAGATGATTAAGAGACTGAAGCATCTCTCCTAAGAAGAAAGGCTGAGATAGCTTGGCCTCTTTGACCTGGAGAAGAAAAGGCTCACAGGATCTCATCAATGAATAAAGATACCTGAGGCAAGAGTGTAAAGATGACTGAGCCAGTGGTATAAAGGTGACAGAGACAGTGTAAAGATGACAGTGTTGGGACAAGAGGCAATGGGCACAAACTGAAATACAGGCAAATCCATCTGAACATCAGGAAACACTTCGTCACTGTGCGGGTGACTGAGCACTCACACAGGTTGTCCAGAGAAGTTGTGGAGTCTCCATCTTTGGAGATATTCAAAAGCTACCTGGACAAGGGCCTGGACAAGCTGCTTTAGGTGGCCCTGCTTGAGTAGGTATTGGATCAGATGGTCTCCAGAGGTCCCCTCCAACCTCAACCATTCTGTGATTATGTACACACAAAATTTTGCTGACAAATCCCTACTATTACAAAGATCTGAAATATGCCACTGATCTTCCATGATCTCTCTGTGTAGCGCATTATGTTTGTCTTCCATTACAAGTTTTTAATTTTATTGTAGGATGGCTTTTCTGTTTGCTTGGTTTTGTTTTGCCCTGGGAAACCTGAGAACACAGAGACTTTTCCAGGGTTAACCTCTGTTCTATTTACGATCCATGGTGGCAAGGGACCAGACGACCATTTATAAATACATGGATTCAGCATAATACACTTCTCACAGTGGAAAGCTACGTATTACAAGCCAAATCCATGTCTCATATGCTCTTAAAATGAAAACCTACAAACACTGAGACAAACTTCTTATAGGCCTATACACAGGTATACTGTGGTATTCTGTACTATGCCTTACAACCTAAGGAAAGAAAATCCAACGTTATTTAAAACCATTTGGGCTTAGAAGGTCCTCACTATAATTCAGATAACTGTGGTGACAGTTACTCTTTAGCACTGGGGTATTTTATGTCTGTCAAGACTTAGTATAGCAATATGGGAATGCAATATACTAAATGTCTTTTCAAGGTCCCTTATAGTTCCATTTTCCCTATGATCCTGTACATTATTATATCATAAGTGATTAGTTTGAGGATTTTAGCCAAGTGATACAGAATGAACCTGACTTAGACATTTACCATTCATGAATGTGGAAAGCTGATAGTTTGAACAGAGAACAGCAGAGGTAAAGTACAATGTTTGTTATCATCATGTCACTAATATGATTTCTGCAATTTAAAGCTACACTAGCTCCTCTGCCCTTAGAGTATAAGGCATATCATAACCTCGAACAATTTTTCTGTGCTAGTCCTTAGACTATCTGGATGGGAAAATGCCAATATTCCAAATTTACAGTGTGCATGCAAAAGTAAGAGGGTAGTATAGAAGTCATTTTGACTTTTTAAACCAGATTTGATAACAAATCTGTTTGGGCCTTTCATATCACTGTTGAATTAATGTTTTATTTCTCAAAAACTAACTATTCATTTTTATCTTTTCAATTTTTATTTTATTTACTTCAAAATTGTGCTTGGATGAACTTATATATTGGTTTCTTTCAGAAACTGTTTCAATGACCTTCAGAATTGATCCTTTACTTTTCCCTGTTACTTCAGGAATCTCTTAGGAATGCTTCACATATTTTCTTATGGCTAAAAGTTAGAAAGAATATTAAAAAAAAAAAGTACTGATTTTTCTATGTCTTATGCTGTGCATATTATTTTGATCTAGTTTTGCTGAAAATCCACTATTCTCTGTGTTACTTAGTATTATAAACTCCCTGAGAATATTCAGACTTGGATGACTTTTCTGCAAGTTTGCACCAGTCTGTCTTAGTGACAGAGCATGGCACTGAAATAAAGAGTAACATTGACTGAATGAGCTTTTCATTACAGAACAAGGTGTTTCTCAAACAGAATAAGGTGATGTTTTTCAAACATGATCGAGAAACGCAGTCAAGCACCAAGAGAATAATCTTGCCCATGTGGTGTGGGATTTAAGGCTGATTAAGAGGACATATTTAGATAGCTCATTTTCAGTGGCTATTAGAGAAAGACACTAAGGAAGCATGGCTGTAAGATCCAGAAAGGATATTGAGGAGGTATCTTTAAAAAACACGATGAGAAGTTTGAAAATAGGAACTATGAGAAACTTGTTTTCCATTTTGCATGTACCTTATCTTTCTTATCTTCTCTCATGATACATGGTATTTGAAAATCATCTACAAAATTTTAGTTTACTGTCTTTAGTTATTCTGTAGACCCTATTCCCTGGTATTAAACTGAAGTCTATAAACTCATGAGTTGATCTCTTGGTCCTCATTTTTCATGCAGGTTTTTATGCTTTGTAAATGCAGAGTTACCTTATTTATTTTAGCTTTTCTTCAGTTAATTCAGCTGAAGTATCTGTATTTTCCCATTTTCCCTTCCATTACTTTTCTCTCCTATGCTCATTTTCTGTACTTTAACAAGCTCTTCAGATTGATGTTCTAAGGTGCTTTTTTCATTCAGTCTTTATGAAAAATGATACAAAGTCATCTAAACTATATAATCTTCTAAATAAATAAACCACCAAACCTTCTGTAATATTGCTTCCTGAGCATGTAGGATGTACATTCCAAAGCGTCTGCATAAAGGAGGCATCCACCTGAATACTTCCATTTGACATGGAGAGATTCACAGATTCACAGATTTTTCTAGGTTGGAAGAGACCTCAAGATCATCGAGTCCAACCTCCGACCTAACACTAAGTACTCCACTAAACCATATCCCCAAGCTCTACATCTAAACGTCTTTTAAAGACCTCCAGGGATGGTGACTCCACCACCTCCCTGGGCAGCCCGTTCCAATGCTTAATAACCCTTTCGGTAAAGAAGTACTTCCTAACATCCAACCTAAAACTCCCCTGTCGCAACTTTAGCCCATTCCCCCTCGTCCTGTCACCAGGCATGTGGGAGAATAGACCAACCCCCACCTCTCTACAGCCTCCTTTCAGATAACTGTAGAGAGCGATGAGGTCGCCCCTGAGCCTCCTCTTCTCCAGGCTGAACAAGCCCAGCTCCCTCAGCCGCTCCTCGTAAGACTTGTTCTCCAGACCCCTCACCAGCTTGGTCGCCCTTCTCTGGACTCGCTCGAGCACGTCCATGTCCTTCCTGTAGCGAGGGGCCCAAAACTGAACACAGTACTCGAGGTGCGGCCTCACCAGAGCCGAGTACAGGGGCACAATCACTTCCCTCGACCTGCTGGCCACACTGCTTCTTATACAGGCCAGGATGCCGTTGGCCTTCTTGGCCACCTGGGCACACTGCTGGCTCATATTCAGCCGACTATCCACCAATACTCCCAGGTCCTTCTCGGCCAGGCAGCTTTCCAGCCACTCATCTCCCAGCCTGTAGCTCTGCTTGGGGTTGTTGCAGCCCAGGTGCAGGACCCGGCACTTGGCCTTGTTGAACTTCATGCAGTTGACCTCAGCCCATCGCTCCAGCCTATGCAGATCCTCCTGCATTACTTTTCTCTCCTATGCTCATTTTCTGTACTTTAACAAGCTCTTCAGATTGATGTTCTAAGGTGCTTTTTTCATTCAGTCTTTATGAAAAATGATACAAAGTCATCTAAACTATATAATCTTCTAAATAAATAAACCACCAAACCTTCTGTAATATTGCTTCCTGAGCATGTAGGATGTACATTCCAAAGCGTCTGCATAAAGGAGGCATCCACCTGAATACTTCCATTTGACATGGAGAGATGCTAAAACAAGAAGACAGTAACAGGAAACAGTGAAATCTGTGCTTAAAAAATATTGAATATATTCCTTTCCCAACCAGACAGGAATACATAATAAGTAGAAATACATAATAAAGTAGAAATACATACATTCTTTAAAAATTACTAGCAACCGTTTTAAAATGATCTCTTTTCTAAAACCTTATCAGCACATTACAGCTGCAGCTTAGACATCTTCCACAGTTTACAGAAATACAAACTTCCCAAGATTCAGAATGCAGAAGGATAAAAGCATGCAAACAATCTTGCTCTATGGGAAAGAAAACCTTTCACTGAGAAAAAAATAAATGCATTAAATCTAGGCATCATTTTTCTATATCAGAAAAAAAATTCACTTGTAAGAATCCCAACACCTTTCCCCAGCAGTCTGTATTTTCCCACCATGTGGTTCACTTGCTAAATAAACAAACCTACCAGGTATCTTTCAGAAGACACACTGACCAGGATAAGATCATCACCTATTCGAACTTTTTCTCCTTCTGACCTTTGTTTAGATGCAGGGTGTATTGTCCACCAGCATGCTTCACCTAAAAGACAGAGATATTTTATCAAGGGTATATAAAACAGACAGTTCCCAAGAAATATGAGGATATTTTTGTACAGCACTGACATAACATAATAAAGAATCGTGTCTTATAAGACATTCACTTTATAAAGCCACCTCATTCCCTTTTTCAATGCATTAATATTTTCCCTTTTTTCTTGAAACTTTCTGGCAACAGATCTTTGCAATCACTGAAACTGGTATTTCCTGTTGCATGTTTTGTTAAGCTACTAACCACTTACAAAACAAAGCAAAATCCCTACTTCAATTCTCTCACAGCCAGTAAATTGCTGCGCAGTACCTTGGTCTCAATTATCACCTTTTCTGTCTTCTTTTGCTTAATGTTCATATTTCTATTCAAAATCTCCTGTATCGCTTCCACTCTATGCTACAATTATGTTGCAGAATTGAAACAAATACTCCGTAACTGTACAATATTGCTGCACTACAAACATCAGTTCTGGAAGCAGTTCCATTAGCACTACAAACAATACAATTACACAATAGCCAAGTCTAAACTGACAATTACAGAGCTTTTCCTATACATTAAATATAAGATTCCAGATTTTTTTGTGTACGCACACACACACTTTCTGGGAAGATTACCTAATTTGTTCCACAGTTTCACATATCTCAGTGTTAAGACCCTGATGCAAAAAGTTGAATACAGCTTTCTCAATGGGTAATGCAAATTGGGAGAAAATTAAACAAAGTTGGTAACATAATACAAAGTGCAAAAAGCTATTTAATCAACTTATAAATTTCATGTAAAACCTTCTTAAAATAAACTTTGAAGATTATAAAAATAATTATAAAGAATAATAAACGAAAGTTACATCCCATTACCAATAAAGGTATCTGACAACTACAGGCACACATTAAAAACTTCATGGGCACAAGCAGACACATGCACAATAACTTTGAAAAAAAAAACAACAGTGGAATTACGAAGATGGGTTTCACTGGAACTATTTTCAGAGTGAGAGAACACAGATTCCTTACAAAGACACTTTTACATTCTTATGCAAAGTCAGTTCAGTTAATTTACTGAAAGCCATAAATACTGACCAGTTATCATTACTGACAGTCATCATTTACTTTCAGTTAGTTCTAATTTACACATAAACATTACATTCACAAGCTTACAGTAACATTAATTACAATGCCTCTTCTAAAACCAGACATGTGAGACGTTTTCCTTCAAAAATAACTTGCCATACCTGCTGCATTTTCTCTCAGCCCCACATCAAATGCAAGTTTATCTGTCTGGGATCTTGATGACGTTAAACAAGTCAAATACTGCAAAACAGTGAAGTTATTGAAAACAAAAATCAACACAAAAATTAACACACATGCCAAATTAATACTACATTCACATTACCCCATCTTACTATCAGCCTGTGCTTTTTTTTTTTTTAATTAAAGAAGTTAAGCATGGTGTTATTTGTAAATAAGCTTTCTCTGACTTCCTTAAAACATCCAAATCCTTTTTCAATTTGCACATATTTGTGTTGTGCAATAGAACTCTTCCATTTCAAAGTTTCACAGAGTTTATGAGATAGGAACAGGCAAACATCTTATTATAGCCTTGCTGTAATAAGTTTGCAGTGTGAGAACATATCAAGCATACCAAAGGGCAGTAATAATACAAACAACTCTGGTAAGTCAAGACAATCACAATTTTTATGGTTCATAAACAAAAGTAACAGAGATTAAAGACTAATGTAGAGTCTTCTAGTACAAGAAAAATGAGGGAGAACACTTTCTTCACCTCTAACCTCTTCAACCTCTATTAGTTATACTTGCATGGGCAGTATAAGTCAGAGATCCAAAACAGTTAAAATTTTCCAGTTGAACAACACAGTGAAACAACATTTATACAAGCTAGCACATTTTTGAACACAGGCTCTGGCAACTATGCTAATCTAAAAGGAACAACTAATCTTGTGAAATATGATGGAAAATCAACACATATCATGACAAATTCATTTGTAATAGCAGCAACCTGCTAACAGAATGATCATTGAAATGGATTCCTGAAGGACACAATTAATTGATAAAGGAGCTTTTCAGCTAAATTTCTGAGTGAAATAGATTTGAACAATCTGAATTTAAAACATAAGGGCCACTTCCATGGCACTGAGAAACCATAAGCTATTCATTATTTTTTTTTTAATCTAGTGTAGAAAAGGATTTATAAAGAACAGTTCTGAATTCATATATTTATTTTGATTTCAAAAACATTTACTTATGAGTTCTGTGCTACCGATTACTGTGCAAGTGCTCTTTTGCTTACCATTTCACTGAATGAATGTCGAAGTAGTATAGCATGACCATATAGCAGGGTTCTGTGACCACCTTGAGCAGCCTACAGAACATGACAGAAAAGGTCAGAACTCCAATGCACTGTATGCACTACAATCAGATTTATATAACAATGTGAAGAGTTATTACAGTTTAAGTATTAAGTAACAATATTCAAGCAAATTATCAAATGCATATGCTGGGCAAAAATCATAATAATGAAGTAGTAACAACACCACCTAAATATCTGTCAATAAAATAAATGATCTTGGCCACAGACTGTTATTGTGACCTAATTTTTATTACAATTAAATAAAAACACAACATTTTTAAAAAGTATTTGAAATGAAACAAGGTAATACTTACCTTTTTTATAAACTTCTCGGAGGCATTAAAAAATATAAAAAATAAGTATATGTACACACAAATAAATTACAATCTGAAAGAAGAAAAACACACCTACTGCCCAAAGTAGTTTAAGTATATACGAAGGACATCTACTTGCTAGGATTAGTGCAAGCATTTATTAGATTCATTACAGCAACTGCATCCATGATGTCAACCAAGCATGATTATTAATTTTTGCACTCTACAGGTACCTTAAAAGAGGCTGTAGAGAGGTGGGGGTTGGTCTATTCTCCCACGTGCCTGGTGACAGGACGAGGGGGAATGGGCTAAAGTTGCGCCAGGGGAGGTTTAGGTTGGATATTAGGAAGAACTTCTTTACTGAAAGGGTTGTTAGGCATTGGAATGGGCTGCCCAGGGAGGTGGTTGAGTCGCCATCCCTGGAGGTCTTTAAAAGACGTTTAGATGTTGAGCTTAGTGATATGGTTTAGTGAAGGACTTGTTAGTGTTAGGTCAGAGGTTGGACTCGGTGATCTTGGAGGTCTCTTCCAACCTAGATGATTCTGTGATTCTGTGATTCAAATATGGAAATTTATGACAAGATCAGAGAGGGCAAAACTGGATTTCCCATATGATTCCTTTAGTCAGAGAATTTAATACACATCTTCTGAGACTTTCTCAATCACCAGAAGAAAATAAATTGGAAGAATCTTAAAAAGAAAGTTACCTACTGAAAAACAGACATCAAGCTTTATAGGCTTTCAAGTCTGCCTCTCTCAGCCTTTTTCTTCATCTACATCTTATCTGCTAATTATTTATAAGTAACAAGCCAATTCAAATTTGAATAAGTAACATGACCAAAAGATTAATTTACCAATTTATTGTGGTGTTTTCCACTGAAACTAAGATTTATTTTTTTTTAGATCCACAATCTCAGATTGTATGAAGCAAGACTTTAGGAATGTGATCTCTAAATTTTGCACAACCAAAGACTAATGTTAATACTAATACTACTATGGTGGCTAACATTATATTTCATTTTTCATCTCTCAGTCCAGATCATAACATTTGTGTGAGCTAAGTCCTGAGTAATAATGAAAGGTCAAACATCAGGATCCTGGATAGCAAGTTAGAAAGTACTGATTTAAGAATGTTTAACGTCTCACACAATTTCTAGGTTGCTCACACATACACACAGAATTTTTATTTTTATTTTTCATTAGAAAATCATTTACTGTTCTTGTTTCAGGTCTATTTATGTAATCATTAAATACGAAAGATGATTCCACAAAATATAACTAGAGAACATTAATTGTCTCTAGTATGTTACATGCTAGAAAGAACTGCTTTTGAAGTCAGTTCTTTTCCTAGGATTCATGTAAAGGGGACCAATATAATTAAAGGTAGTTTCTGGAACTCAAACAATGTTTATACATGTGTAGACAAATGATTTTGCACTCTGTGGAGAAGACATTAGTTAAATTATTAATTAGTATTAGAAGCTGTATTCAACTCGTGTTCTACAGAACCCTAACTTACAAGATATCAGGCTGAAGAAACTATTATAATCTTTAGCTCAATTTATAGAATGTTTAATACTAATTCAAAGGAATAAAGCTGAAATGCTATTTATCCAAACAGAAGCAATAAAAATCAAGAAGCAGTTCAGCAGAGGTCTTTTATTACAACTGCAATAAAATAAAGAAAATCTCATGTCTACTCTTTGTTTTTCTTTTTTTAGCTAATCACAAAGATGTTAGGAAATGAGGATTTGTGACCTGGTCATCATGAAACTTAAGTTTAAAGCTGTTAACAGTTAATACAATCTTATGTAATTTATGCAGTTAATCGAGAGATTTCTCAGAATTATATGGTAAAGTACATATTCTGTTTCACTATGTGAAGCATATAATTATATAAAATTTCTTAGTATATCCTACAGCAAACTAAGAATCTGGACTCCTGGAGAATAACTTGTGGACCCTCACAGAAAATGTATTAGATTACTGGGGAAAAAAATGGAGCTAAATATACGATAGTTACTGCTGGTCATTCAGAGAACACATAATAGTTTGGGATGTCATTACAGAAGACTGATCAGAAATTAATAACAGCAAAACCATCTGTAATTACAAGTAGGTTATTAGAGAAAAATTTCTCATCAATTTGTAACAAATATACACATACCAAGTTAAGGAAATAAAATGTCTCATGCTATTTTTTACTGAAAGCTTTTAAATGAATCACTTGTAAGGCCAACTCAAAATTAAACATATAAATAAATCAAAAAAGCTATGTTTTTTCTCCAGAAAATCTGAAACTAAAAACAAAACTTTATTCCAAACTAAATTTAATATGGAAAGCAAACCTTTCAATGCAATGATAAACAGGTGGAACCAATAAAAGTTTAGCACTCATTATGAGAGGCCAACCTTTATCCTTAGCAATGCCTTTGTATTGAAAACAGAATGCAAATTAACATTTTAAGATATTCATTCCTACATTACATGCTGTCATTTTTCCCTACATTCCCTAAATTATGACCTGACAGCAAATTGTACTATTCATTCAGAAATAACTTTTTTCTGAGATCTGTTTTAGAAATTGCTTATTACCATATCAATTTGCTTTCCCTGTGCTAAACATAGTGCCTTATAATACAAAATATTTAACTTGACTGATATTTATGATATATGTCTCAAAACAGTATCAGTTAATTGTAACTTAAAAAATAACCTGCCCATTTTTGCAACAGCTCGTTGACAAAAGCTGGAGTCCACCTCCACAAAATGTAGCAAATCCTTCTCATAGAAAGGAAGTTTTTTGCATTATTGTTTAAGCTTTCATCTTTTATGTCATCCTTGGTATTTATATGAACTTCTGTGTTTCTATTACAATTTTCCCAACGGATGGTACCCAGTTTCAAAAGCAATAGAGGGCAAAATTATTTTGAAAGAAACATGGCACAAGAGACCACATTTTCTATTTTATTTATAAATACTTATATACTACTAGTTAGTAAATTAAATATTTTTGCTAAGTTTTTGGGTGAATATTTTGGAAAAACTAAGAATTGTGATATTGCTGAGGAGTCCTGAAAGTGACTAAATCAATCTTACTTTTTGAAACAACACTGATCACCTGATGGAAGCCTACTGGACTACAATCATTAAAGATTATGTTTTGAGTATTAAATGTATAAAAATCTGCAACAATTCTCTCAACTAATAAGAAAATTTCTTTTTAGAAGTTGTGGAGCTAATAAGCTGATATTATGGTATTGATTTTTCCTCTGTAAGAATGACTGATACTGTGACATGAAATAAGCACACTGAATTACAGGATTTTTAATATAAACTGTACATTAATCTCCTTTAGATTTCTCCCTACTGGGTATTTTAGATTTTCCATAAATTACTGACCTAATCTTCACATAAATAAATTAATTCATGGGACATCTGACTGATCAGGATGTTTGAAAATAGAACTAGTAGCTTATAATTAGTCTTCTTTGTGTCTTTCTAACCTGTGTGTTAATGGGAGAAAAGGGGATGCTTCTTCTGCAAAAATGTTTATACAACACTGGCCTCAGAAGCCCAAAGCTTGGAAGGCACTGACAGACTATTTTCCTCCCATTGTGATTACCAATTTATTATTCTGACACCAGCAACACAGCCCATGGAGAGCACCACCTTTCAGCTTAGTTGAAATTTCTACTGCACTGGTAAAACAGCATTTCTGTAAAAATTGTGGTACAGGAACAAGATCTGACGTCTTCCTGGCACATGTTCTTTGGAGGGATACTTGTTCTGAATAATATGGATAGCTCATTACCTGCCTTCATGAGTAATGTATCTATTGAAAGTTTAGTTTACATCACATTATTCCACAATGTATACTACGCAAAAGTTCACTATGTATAAAATCCCTCACAATACCACCATCCATTGATTATAATACAAAATGCGGCTCATGATTTTAGTCTTCTGAATTGTGCCTAACTTAGAGGATTAAAATAGTGTAAAATAGGCAGTAGAAATGCTCGCTCTGTGTGTATACATGCATTTCTATATGAATCTACAGTTTACATACCTTCTGGCTACAAGACCTGCATATATATACACCTGCTAATTGAACTGATTTGAGTTCCACACATAAAGTACAATAGAAACAAACTTACAGACCGGGGGGTGAGGGGAGTGGGGAAAGACTTAGCATGAAAGGCAGATAGTAAGGATAAAATTATAAAATCATGAAAACATAAAACTGCAAAGTTTCAAGTTTTCTGGTCAATCATTCTTAAATAACAACCTTTTATTCAGATAAGAACAAACCCAACAGTTTAGAGTCATTGAATATTTACTGATCTGCATGAGATCATGAGTTTCAATCCAGAAGCATTCTAAAAATCTTTATAATTTTATATACTTGAGAAGCCAATTGAGAAGCAAAATGAAACTCACTCCTTCAGAAAGATAAGACTCCACAGCTCAGCTTGGATGCTTGCAGCAATTAATAAAATTTAAAAAAAAATGCATGTTCTATCATTACTGTTAGACAGTTTCTTTGGGATGATATAAAGCTTAGGATAATTGATTTCATATATTTTTTTAAATTAAGTTATATATTTGACCCCTTTTATTTACCACTTTTTGAAAAATATATTTTTTCAACAACTAAGTTTTTATCCTTCCTACACACTGAACATACCACTTCTGTACAGTTATGACATTCAAAAGAAAATCACCCTCAAGTAAATAAAACACCTTTCTGGTTCTCTTTCCTAGGAGCCATTTACATAGTCTATGTTCTTGAATTATAAAATTCTCATCCTTTCCAGATACTGCATGCACAGTATACGAATTTCAGTAAGAAAACAAAAGAAATTTCTCATTGTGAAATAAATTCAGCATAAATTTGTATTCAAAAAACAACAAAAAATTAAATGTTATATTTAAACACATTTCTTAAGATGACACTGAGATCACTTGTGTGGTTTATTTCTTCCTCAGACATCCGTTTTACCTTCTACCTATAATGACATAGTCTTTATTCTGTGTGCAAGAACAACAAAAATTACAACTTGAAGAGAATATGAGTTTTCTGATTCCTCATAAAATAAAATGTGACAGACTATCTAGCTTGGCAGATTATTTGCATAATAATTAGTTGCCATCTAGTCTCATAAAATAAATAAAGGCATAAAGTATTTTCATGTTCTGTTCATAAGAGAATAAAAATTAAATTCAACAGTATGTTAAGAAAATAAAGGTAAGTTAGAAAGAATAGAGAAAGATGGACAATATTCTTGACAACTAGTCAAGGAAATCAAATTAACTCTCCCACCCAGTTTTTTGGACTACGCTGGGAAATCAATTAAAGCACAGAATTCTAGAAGACAGCAACAAGCTGATCTGATATAATCTGATCAGGCAGCAAAAATCTGAAAAGTACAATAAACAGCAATGCACTGAGGTTGCCTGCAACAATTTCGAAATGATTTTAGTCAACTTTAAGAGACATTTATATGACTACTATCATATTCAACCCTAACTGAGTGAAATGCAGAATTTTATTTACACAAGTTTTGTGGCTTTCACAGTGCCAGAAAGCAATGATTGCAGAACCTGTCATGAGAAATAAACATTGTAAAATATTATTTAATATTAACTCATTAATAATACTTCACCCCATACATTAAGAAGTGGCATTTCCATTTTTTTTCTTCCAAATTTCAGTTGTTCACAGAATAGGAGAAAATAAATGCGATCCCACTTTTTATTTCAAAATCCTAAAACTTATACTCATGAATTAAAATAGAGCAGTGACAAACTGAGTGGAGAGCACAGGCCAATTTCATTTCCTTTCAGAGACACACAGGCTCTACCTAAATATACAGAATTAGACAATTTGCCTAAATTACCTACTTATAAGCAATTCACAGATGCAACAGCAAGTGTAACATCTATAAAATTCCAGAAATAGCAGAGTGTAGATAGTGTGAGAATTGAAGTTCTGTTTTTGCAGTGGAAAACTCCACTAACCTTGCATATTCAAAAGTGATTGTGCAGGCATAACAGTGGCATAACATTGGAGAGTATGTTATGTAGAGAAGGGGACAGTGGAAGGTCTCACTGTCCCAAAATAAGGAGGATAGCTAAGAAAAACAGGATAAGCAGTGTGAAATCAGTAAAAAACAAAAAATCACAGGCCCTCTAGTCATGAGAGGAAAAGGAGAAATTAAAGGTTGGTCCAATAAAATTGTACATACATGGTATAGTAACAAACGTTGAGTAGGTTATGAAACTGTAGTACTCAGCCGATGAGGAAACAGGTGAGGAATCAAGCATCGGGTAGGGGGGATATAAGGTTATGATAAACTTTTGCTGTGCGCTCCTGCTTGCAGGACACCCGCCATTGCAATCACAAATAAAAATGCTGCTTCACTGAGATTCTCGCCTGAGCCCGTATTATTGGCTGCAGATTGTTTCTCACAATAGGAGGTTTGTTTCTTTCATGGGTAGGAGAATAAATAGCAAATTATTCAGGTGGGCATGCAGACCATTCAAATTACTGAAAAAAACTGCATCTGAGAATTTAATTAGGCTTAATATCTTATAATTCCCTTCTGACAGCTTAGAAGTTCTATGAAAGATACATATCTTATATACCCTGATCAATAATAAATAACATACAATAAAGTGCACTTATTTTGGGGGCGCATGCTGATCAGTGTGGAAGTTCTCTTTATTAGGGTATTACGAACGTTAGGATATCTTAGATTTGAAGTGATAATGCAGTTGAAGGTTTGGTAATGAGAAATGCAAGCACAGTTACAACATCTGACTATACTGCAATGTCACCTTACACTATTCTGTAAGCATTATAGTAAGTAGGCTTGTAAGAATAAAGTAAAAAATTAAGAAACCTAAGGTAGAGAATTATTAAATAACTATTTCTATTCATTACTTCTTGCTTCTTACCATGGGTTAAGTAACTAAAAGTTACAATGAAACAGTTTAGGTTTTGTTCATCTACAAAATAAATAAATAAATAAATAAATAAATGTATTTTTATTTCTGAACTGATCAAACATTTAAATTTGTCACTTTTTTTGTTGATAGAACTTAATTCACAGTTGTTAATTTCATATAAGGATAAGTCAAATAAATATGAATACGTGAAATACTTCCTTAGTTCAGTGACATGAGGTAGAATTATTTACATCATGATGACAAAAATTATTTTGCTTTCCTCATTAATAAATAACACTGTAATACAATAATGCTTTTATGGGAATGATTTATGATTCAAACAAAACTTCTTATACTCTCCATAGGTTCATAAAAGTCACCCAGTCCAAGGATTCTTTTGTTCATTTTTCAGTTGCCAGGTTTGAACTGATGGTAATAAATGATCTCTGAGAATCATGTTTCTATTTTTTTGTAAATATTTCAATAGATTAACTGCACCTGCTCCTCAATGCCATAGAAAAAATAACTTTATTATGGTTATGGAGCAGTAACATCCCAAGAAAACAGAAAAACTAAAGAATCTGCTACCACACAAATCCCCTCACCCAGAAAATTCTGAAGCAAGAGAAGTAATGAGAAAAAAAAATCCATATTCAGAAATTTAACATTCTTCGATGTTACTTACCCCTTCACTGGCATTATCCCCTGTGTTGGCCAGCATTTCTTGAAGGGCTCTGACAGACAGGGACTGTTCAAGTACAAAATTACAAATGCAAAGGTCCGGAGGAACATACTGTAAAATTAAATTAAACAGCATAAGAACAGAGAAGCAGACCAGATTAAACAGGATGAAAAGTGTTTGAACACATGTGTTTTAATTTTAAAATCTGTATTTGTGTGTGACAATTTGTTTTTGAGATGCATGCTATCTCATTGTATCAAAATAATACAAAAACATTCTTCATAATTTGTCATTGCAGCAACTTTATATTTGCTATAGCTCTACTGCTCACAGTAAAATAAATCACCCTCAGGTTCAAAAGTGGAAAAATTCTCTCTACATACTATTGCTTTCCTGTCTTTTAGAATAACTTCATGAACATTTTATTTGTTCTCTAACATCACTGACAAAACAGAAGAGAAAGCGTATGATCTTATTTGATGTATAAAGTTAAAACTCTGAATATATTTATAGCTGCCACTAAATGTCAAAGATTCAGAATCTTCTGATATAATAATACAAACTATTTAGGGACCTTCTCCTCGATTATTGGATCAATAATGACTGCTACTTTTGAAACATGAAAGTTACATTCACTTCAAAGAGAACAGCGTTATTTTCAATGTGTTAACACTGATGCATCCAATAAAAGATATGTACAAAAAAAAAGTCTCAGGGGAATCTTATCAACATACATAAACACCTGACAGGGCAGTACAAAAAAGAATCAAATCCTCAGTGCTGCCAGTGAAAAGACAAAAGGGAATTGACATGAATTGAAATACAGGAAATTCTATTTAAACATGAGAAAAGAACTTCTTTACTGTGAGCATGGTTGAACACTGGAACAGTGAAATGCTAAACTTTCTGAATACTCTGTAGCAAGCTAACAAACAATCAAGAATAGTATTGGAATTCCTAACTTTTGATCTCTTCATTTTTTCTTTTTGACAGTGTTTTCAAATACATTTTGGAAAAAAATTTTAAGCCAAAGACTTGAGACTGAAATTGCATAGATTAGATTTACATAATTGTAACGTATATTATTGAGGCAACATGAGTCCCTGCATCTTTTGTACACAAATAATTTCTTACTAAGTAGTTCATAATTTCAGTAATTCCCATAGGAAAAACTTAAACTGTAATATTCATCATCATTCATCTCTACTGTGCTTTGTTTCTTTTTTTCCTTTAGTATTCATTACCTGCATCTGTATACATCCATTTTTACTAATAAATTGTAAAGAAATAACATGAAAGTTGTTTATGGAATTATAAAAAAAAAAATTAACAGAAGTGTTTTGTAATCTTGAATCCCTTCAGCATGCCACACAAATTACCAGAACAGCTTATGGTCAACAAATCATACAACCTCCCTTTTTTTTCCTCTATGTTTCTACAAATATTTTAAAGACATTAACTTTCCTTTTCCTTGTATCCCCTCCCTTTCAGCTACTTTCATCTTCTGATTACATACAACTCAGATAAAAATCATGAAATTACACCTCTTTATTCCAAAATTAACAGACACACTGACTTTTTTTTTTTTTTTCCTATCTTGTTCTTTCTTCCAGAAATTACTTGAACGGAAAAGCATCTCTTTTCTTGTTTTAACAATATTTGGCCAAAGTTAGTAAGAGAAGAAACTGTCACATGTACTTAAAATAGATTTTGGCTATGGTAAAGTTGTCAGCTGTAGTAGAGAATTTAGTAGAAGCTATCAGTGTGATTAACATGCCTTGGATCTTATTTAATGCAATTTCTTCTTAACACGTAGATGCTATCCAGCTTTATAAAGCAATTTCCAGGGATGAGTAATCTACCTCAGGTAAACAGTACTGTTTTAACAGGGAGGATATTCATTTTAAGAATGAATTCTTAACTTCTGATTTGGACTAGGTTCTCACTTCCAGTCTTAGGATCTTATTATACTTCTGCTTTCTAAAATAAAAAGACTTCTATTATCTATGTTCCCATTTTAGATAGTTATGGGCAGTGTCCACATTTCCTTTTTTAATCCAAACATACTGTATTCGTCCTCCATGTACTATCATGACTCTCACTGCACTTCCTGGAGACATTTTACTAACATTCCTACCAATTTGAATGTCATGACTGGACTCTCTATTCCAGCAACATTGCTGCAGAAGTAATAAATCAATACCCACAAATTTAAAGAGGTAGTGTAACTTCCCATCTCCTGCCATGTTTCTTTTCATGATACCTCTAAAGACTATATTAGATCCCCTTGAGCACAGCATCACTCAGGAAACTCATGACTGCATGACATCCACCATGACCTTCATGTTCCTTATAGCTGACAAGAATAGTTCCTCATTTTGTAAACATATTTACATATTCAGTTTTTACATTCTATGCTGGTAGCACTGAAATATACCTCTACTTTCTATTAAAACATAAGGTACTGCAGACCTTCCTGTGTGTGACATGACTTCATGAATTGCCAGTTCCCCAATGTTTCCATCATCAGAAAAAAACATGTACGCAAATTTAAATCATCTTAATTGAGAAAAATAACAGCATAGCAGTGAGAAAAGAACCCTGAAGGATTTGATCAGAAACACATTTATTCAGTAACAATTTTTAGTCCACTGGATGTTTGTCATTGTAGTTTTGTTATTTCGTAAACAAAATTTTGTCTAAATGTTGATGAAACATCTTCGCTAAGAGTTGTTTGTACGTATCATACTCTCTAAACATCTGTATCAACTTTCTACTTATTTTTAAAACAGATTTAGATATTTAAATAACTTTCCAAAATTCTTAATTGTTCTCAGGTATAACTAGCAGTTCAGAAACCTCCCTGGTAAGCTCTTTTAAAATTATTGTATTACATGCTTTCTAAACCTCTTAATTTTAACTTCATTAACTTAATTTTAATTTCAGAAGCTTCTGTAGTAGTATCTGCTACTAAGTCATTAAAAGTAAAGTAGGTTCTACAAAATTCTACAGTCACATATACCGTTCCTCCTTTCCTTCGACTAGGATGAGGAAAAACACTATCTTACATATTGAGACCATCAGTAATAGATATACCACACTGTAGTTGAGCTGTCAATTAATAAACAATTCCCAATCATTGTTGAAAAATTTTAAGACAATAGTTGAAAATACATATGTGAAAACTAAATGCTTTAACTTAAGCATGTGAAAGGATTATTGGGATTTTTAAAGTATACAGGAGATAAATTATCATTGCTAAGCTCTTGGAATGCAATTTAATGCAGATTTAGAAGTAGCATGACTTTTCATGTTTGAGATGAACAAGAGCCTCTTATACTGCATAAACAAACACTGTGGATTTAACACGGTCATAATATCTAGACTAAAAATAGGACCACACAGTAATATTTCAATAGGAAAGATACAGCGATCCCGCTAAAAATCAGGAGAATTAAATGATCAGGAAGAAAAGAACAGAAATAAAGACACAAAAATAAAGAAAAAGAAAAGGATGCAGGGAGAAAATAGAAGAGAGGGAGTAGGTCCTGCATTTGCCTTCATTCTTAACATTCTGCTTTAGTACAAGTCTCAAGTTTCCTGTCTCCTTTCTCCTGTCAAGCTCGTCTTCCTACTCTATTTTTTTTCTTCATAACTCTCTAGCTTCTTTTCTTCCTTTTGACACTTATCTTTAAAACTTCTGAATATTTAATAATCCTGCCCTCAGAACTCCCAACTTTCTGCTTAATCAACCTGGTTAGAAGCAACACTTAATGTCAGTAACTAACAATTGACAGTACTTCTGGAAGTATCAGTCCTGCACACCAAGATATTTGAAACTTCAGCAGTGATAGGAAGAAGCTTTTAAGTGAACTTAGATCTTATTAACAGTCTGGAGACATAATCTTGAAAATATGAAGCATTTCAGGTACAGAGTTAAGTTAAAGAGTAGTGGCTTTTGACTGTTAATAAATAAGTATGCCTCAAAGTATATTTAGAATCTTTAAGAAATCTCATGTTGCAGTCACAGAAGGAGAAGCATACAAAAAGCACATCTAGCACCACATTAAAGAAACCACAATTATATGTATTCACGATAGTAAGTAGGTTAACATTCATTGACCGATTACACCAGCTGAGAGCATCTACTTCTTACTTTAGCTTCTGATGTTGGTTCCAAAAAGCACAGGCGATTCCCAAGTCCCTCAGCTGCCAAGCAAAACTTCCTTTGTTCTTTGTGAACGCTGGCAACACACTGAAGTACTACTTCGTCATCCTGTCACAAAGCAAAGTAGAAGAAAGAAGAAAGGAAAGTAAATAATCAGAAATTGCATACACACTATAGTGCTAAAAAAATGGAACACTGGAATCTGCTGAAAAGGACATTTCTTATATTCCTATAATTGTTATCATGTACATATATATAGATTATGTTGACGTGTATGTTTACAGATGTGCATGTATAGATTTGTATTCAAGACTGCATCAAAGTGACACACAATACATATCATCTCCAGGACTTTGACAAGTGCTGTGCTCCTCAGTAGCCTTAGCAGTGACTAGCTACGGTGTCAAAAAAAAATGGAAGTATGCCACTACTCAGTGATACTCTATAAAACAGGATTAGTTTTTACAGTAAAAATCTATGACTCTGATCTTGCAAGCAACAGTAATCTACACATAATTTAATTTCTTTTGTTAGCACAGTATGCCTCCAATGTAAGCCCTCTGATGCACAACCTTAATTTTTAGTCTCATTTAATTTTGAAACTTTCTACAACCAAAGATCCAAGAGGCATTTTTCAAGTGACTGTTTGAATAAGTTATAAGAATTTGCTCGTCAAAAGACATATTCCAAAAACAAGACAACTGTGGGAAAGTGAGGCAAAACTGTCTTATTTAGTTATCCTAGTTATACTGAAAGTTCTTTTACAAATTGTTACATAATGCAGTGCCAGAGACACTTACTTATAAAGTGCCAAGCCCTTATCCACCTCTTAACATGTGATACTAAACTTGATATAAACATGCCAAACCAGATTATTTTTAGTGTTCAACTGTGTGTACACTGTGTAAAAATCATTTAAATTTCCACTACTTGTCCACTAATCAAGCGTAACACCACTTGTAGACTAGCAGGTAGAAGAACTTATTTTTACAAAGGTATTTAGCTGTTCACCAGAAGACACTGCCTTAGAAGTTTTTAAGGGGGCGGAAGCTGATAAAGTAAGAGCAACATGATACGTTAGTGTCCCAACCAGCTATGCTACACTGGTGTCAATTATTATTGTCAAAGCAGATACACAACAGCCGCCTGTCCTGAACTAAGAGATCACTTGAACAATTATGTTCTAAAATCAGCACTTCTTTTTCCAGTCCATTATGCAGCTCAAATAGTATGACAGGAGCACAGCTACTGACACTTGAAATAAAAGCTGGAAGAGACAGAAGTAAATTTCACCAAAGGAATTAAGTGAAGTATCCTTTAAAATGGGAATTCAGAAGCTTTTTTTTCACTTGTGTGGTTTCCCAAGTGTGGGAAAGTTACATGGCTTTCTTTCAGGTGGTGTTTCACTGCCTACTTACTACTACTACCATGTATAGCTATTATATTTAAAACTAACCAATCAGCAGTTACAGACAGTGTTTCCTTACCTAGAATTTTTAACAGTACAATATGTGAATTCATGAATTTTATATATAAAAAAAATCAAACATCTATAGTGAAGCAGGATGTAAAACAAATTACCTAATTAATGCTGAACATTTTTTCCCCCTGCTGTTTCTGCTTCAATTTCTGTAAAGTGTTCTCTGAAATTATTTCAAACTTATTCGTTTGAAATATTTCATATTTCATTGAAATTATTTCATATTTCAAACTTATTAGTAAAAACCTTGCTGTTTTTTAAAGTTCTGTATAATGAGCAGGAAAATATACACAGTAAACTTAAGCACTTATTACTACTTTCCTTTGTTCATGAATTTTTAACACTTGAAATTAGAATATCTATTGGGGGGGGATAAGAACAAAGTATAAGATAAAAGGATAGATAATTTTTCATCATCTGGTTTCTTTATCAACTTTTGAATATACATATTTCAGAGATTTGAAAAGAATAAAATACTAAAACATGAATTTATAAATACCGAGATTTAGAGTGTAATTGAGACTGTCCCCTAGTTTGCACTTATTAGTGTATTACATTAAATTACTTATATATAGCTGCAATTGTATTTATTCTCCCTACCACATTCAAGTATTCATCACTCCACACACATGCATATACACAGTATCTACTGAAATTCATTCTTCTAAAAAATAAAACGATGCCTTCAGACAACATAGATACAAACTTAATTAAAATACATAACTAAAATATACTATTTTCTTTTCAAACACATGCACATAAAAATGCCAAAAGTTTCTAGCAAAAATGAAATTGATATTTTAATTTTCTAGAATGCAAAAAATAACAATTTTTAGAATTTACACTGGCTTCACAAAGTCCTTACTGATCATTAAATGCCATAATAATAAAATACTAATAATATCTGAAGGATCATACGCAACATCCAACATCAATGTTTTACATTATTCCCCTAGATCCCCAACGTCCCCTTTCACTTGCAAATGCATTGGTTGATAAAAGTATCATTACACAGGATGAACAACTTCAATACTGATGGCAATTTCAGACAGTTTTAGAGTAGAGTTTTCAAGAGTTTATTATTCAGGCACAGGTGAACTGAACATAAGGAACCGGTGGAATCTATATAATCTAGAAGTAAGACAACGACCTGCTGTTAAGATGATTCGATATTATAGTAAACTTACTGAAGTAAGATCGTTCTAGTTGAGGTCTGAAATTGCTTTTCTGGCCTGAAGACGTTAAACAGAAATTAGTGTTGGAGTTATCATCCTATAATGAAATTGTACCAGCTTCTTGAGACTTCTCTCAAACAAATTCTGGTACTTTAAATTTTTTTCCTGGTAAACTCATCTTCTTCTTTTCCTTATTTTTAAATACACATGGTGCCAGAGCCATTTAACCTTGACCTTTATTTCTCTTACAAAGAATTTAATATATTTATTTCAATATACCTTTTTCAGTATGAAAACGATTAAGCCTGCAAACCCAATGAGATGCAGAGAATCATGTGATGAGTAGTGATGTGGTATTAAATTATATACAGCAAAATCTCAAAGATAAACAAAAGCAAAGCAAAGCAAAAGCAAAACAAACCCCATGCAACTTCCTTGAGATCCAGTTTGTCAAGAAAATTTATACACTGACCAAAAATAGAGGAAAGGGATATATAACTGCACGTGTTTGTCTTTTAAATGTTACCTTTCTTATCTAAAAGCTCAGACTTTCATTTATTTATTTATTATTTTATTTATTATTTTTTAAATAATAACACACTTTTAGAGCATATCGATTGATAGGCTGGAAAGCACCTCTGTAAGCAATTGTACAACACCTCACCACCTCACTAGAGGTGTTTCAGTAAGCAAACGGGAGTCATGGCGGGGGGAGGGAGGCATAATTTCAGGTTGATCAAAATACTTCCACGATTTAATGAGTGCATGGATAAATAATAAATTTGCATACCACTAGGCATTGCTCAAGAAATGACCATCCCTATTATTTCTCAAAGGCTACGCACATTCTAAGTGTAGAGTAACAATAACTGGTTTCCACCAGTAACATTAATAATTATACAGTTAACCTTGAGATAGATTGTGTACTACCATAATCATATCTATTCAGGAATAGAGACGAATTGCAATTTTTAACTTTTTTTTTTTTTTTAATGAAGAGAAAATCAAAATTACTCCTTTCTCCTGGTTAAGTTTCATGAATCAGTCCTTTAGCAATGTGATGGAGAACAACTGAAACCTTCAGCTTAAAAAAAAAACAACAAACAATTGTAAGAATATTTATACATACAAACGTACTGATATTACTAAAATACATTTCAGGTAGCCTGAAATTCTGCAGGATCTACTGAGTTTCATCTAGCTAATGTGTCATAGTTCCGTCACATATTATTCACCTATTTATACAAATACAGGAATTTTGCAAAAAGAAGAAAGCTTTGGAGATGTTTTCTCTCTCTTTTTTTTTTTTTTTTTAATGTAACTACATAATTGTTCATACTGAAACCATAAATTTTTATTCGCTTTGGTCAGAGCTGAAGACGCAATCTGATTTTGTACTACATAGTAACATCTGCATAGGTTGAGTTATTATATCTGAGAAATAAACATACTTCTGAATGACAGTCAGTCAATTCAGTATCTTCTGCTTTGAAGATGGAAATCCTTACCAAAACAGAACTTCACTTCCTTGCAAAAGTATGTCTAATATTAAACAATTTCTTTAATTGAAAACTGTTCAGCAGCAAAACATTAAGAAGCATGAAATCCACCTAATTAAAAAAAGAGTTTTTTTAATGAACCACAGCTCAACCGTTCATTACCAGACAGTATTTAGGCTTAGTCTTCAAGTTATCTTTCCTCCTCAGATTTCATAATAATGGTAAACTTAAATTGTTTTAAATAATTAAATAAACTTACCACTGCCATCGTAAGCCAAAACTTATACAATATTGATTTTACTTAATCAATGACTTGACTTCCTGCAAAGTGATTCAGTAATCAAGGTGAAACAATGCATTCTAGGCATGATCTTGTTTCAGCTTAGTTCAACGGTTTTTCAACTCAGGATTTGAGAATAAAGGAATCTCAACAGCTAAAGGAATTGTTTCTTCATCTGTTACATATACATCCCAGGATTAAGAATTATAATAATTTAGACAATACACTTAAGTCTGTATAGAAATTGTATTCAACAGTAAACTTCTGTATGCTTTGTATTAAGTCATATTAAGAATCACAAAGCCATCAATACATTAAATATACAAAGGCATATTTATATATATGTATAAAATGTACAAATTTTGCTGGAAAATGACTTCCTGTATTTAGCTTGTTACCAAACGATTCAACATCTACCTGATTCAATCTCTATTCTCTATTATACTCAGTACTGAAAATGAACTGATAAAATTGACATGACACTGAAAACTCCAGTAAGACACACAATCAGCTGCTTACTACAATCTACAGGTTAAACAGCAAAGCTGTTCCTGAAAGAGGCATGCGTATTTTGCTTGTATTTTACTCACAGTTGCACATAAACATGCAAGTACTTGCACATGAACCACTAACTTAAATGTAAAACTGGCGTGGTTGAAAGAACAGTGTAAAACTATGGAGAAGTTTTATCTTATAATATATACTTTCCATGAAGAACTGTATATTACTATTTAACAGATTATAATTAAAAATAAAAAATAAAAAATCTGAGCTCCTCTTTTACATGGTAACACAAGAAAGCACATCAAGTTAATGCACTTCACAGCCCTAACTACCATCATATGGTTACACTTGCTGATTAAATATCATCCTTGCAAAGAAATGTACAAAATAAAAATCCATGGCCGTCTTCCCAATTTGATGGATACCACCTTACTCATGTATGTATCTTACTGTATCACAAAACACAGATGCAAACAAAAATGCTGACTAACATTTGAGCACTAGCTTTAAAAACTGTTCTCCCACAGGACCGCATTCCTTTCAAGTTTTCTAGAATGATCTTGTAGAATATGTAAAATTCACCAGATAGTTCCTTTTAAAGGTGCTGCAGTCTTCTCAACAAGTAAGGAATCGCAGGCAGAGTTGACAATGATCTAACCACTACCAAAGATGAAGTTGGTAAATTTGTTGATGCACAACACTTCCTTTCACAAGAGGAATGGTCTCACTGCAAAGTTGTCTCCAAGCACTTGTATTTTCTGCAGAACTTTGTCCAAAATGCACAGATTCAGTGCATGTTTATTGTCACAAAGATTTCTTCTAACTGAGAAGAAAAAAAGAGTATCTCTATTTTCGAAACAGAGCTTGAACAAGTATTGCCCTGGGCAATTTGAACTCACAGCCTCCTTTGCACTGCAACGATACAGTTCAGCTACAGGAAAAAAAAAATAAAAAAAAAAAATCATGTTTGCTTTGAGCCCAGTTCCTACTAGCTCCATTTAATATTACCAAGTTCCCGCACCACAACAGACTGTTTAAATTCCATTTAATTTTTATTTATTTTAAATATTAGGATGAGCATACTCAAACACTGGAGCAGGTTGCCCAGATTGGTTATAGGGTATCCATCTTTGGAGATACTTAAAAATCCAACTGGTCAATGTTATGCATAACCTGCTCTAGAGTTTCCTTGCAACCTCAGTGATTCTGTGGTTTAGTGAAATAAAAGGAAATTAATTAGGGGCACAATAAACAGTTTTTAAACATACAGAAAAAGCTGCTCTGCAATCATAGGGAATACATGTTTCCCATGTGTAACAGACAGTACTAGTAGTATGAAAAACTGTAGCAAGATTCAGGATGGGTACTGGTAAAGGGTTTCTTTTTTTTCCTCCCAATGGTAAGAAGAGCAAAGCACTAAAACTGACTCTGTGTAGGCTGTCGAGCCTGCATTACCTCATCTTTAAAAACAGGTTATGTCAACATCCATGGATGCACTGTTGCATGGGTACAGTCAATCTTTTCTTGGATAAGGGCATATATGCCTATCGAGGCTCTGCTTTTCTAAGATCCTGTAATTGTTATATAGTCCTTCATGTCTACTGTATGCTAGAACATGTTTTGCAATGTTTGTTGGAGTCGACAACCTAGTTCTACCAAAGACCATCATGCTGAGTTGATCCTGACTCAAAAAGCTAATCTTGCCTGCTGTTCCTTACATATATATGTTTTCATATTGGCATCACAACCTGAAGGAAAAGGCCAGAAGAGAAAATATATTTTACTATTCTGTCATCTCACTACCTTATTTGGAATATGTTTTATTTATATAATTTTACCCCTATAGTACTTAAGCACACATGAAACAAGGCTTTCCAAATTTCAAATCACATTATTTCCACATTGGTGCTCTGTTTAATACTGAAAGATAAAAGTATATCACATTGTAGCAAATTGATATAACTCCCTACAGAAGAGACACCACAAAGTCAAACCTAAGAATACTCCTCAGTTAGAGTAATGATAATAAAATTCTGCTTTAGAACATGCATTTAGGTAGAAAATATGCAGAAATTAGCCACTTTAGGAGAGACTGGTAAGAATGAACAATAACTAGAAGTTTACACAATACTAATGGAAAATAACTATTGAAAGAGAATTGCTACTCATCAGCTTATGTTTTGTAACACAATTAAATAATTACCAAAAGGCTATGAATAATTACACTCTGACTTCGGCATAAAATGCAATAGCTTCAAAATAAGTAGTAAATCTACATTTTGCTTGGTGAGTATCTTTTCTTGGCATCTACATATCTACTTACAGAAAAGCTATTCAGTGAACCCTTATGCATGTCACATCATCATAAAGAGCCTGTCAAGATATTTGCAGATAAATTAATCCTGATGCTTCCAGGTGTAAATATTTCGTACTTGGCCTCCTAAAATTTGGTTTCTAATTAGAGATTTCAAGATCTATAGCACAAAATAAATACTTTTTGCACAGCATTTTTCGTCTATACCACAATATTATAATAAAAAGGTGCAACTCTGATAAAAAGATATATTTTACTTCAAAACAGTTTTAGTATGACCCAAAAATGGTGGAAAAAAAATTTGAGTCTGTTTCTATTTTCATGTATAATATTGTAAACTACATAAAACTACGTTACATCAGTAGAATCACAAATGCTAAAATTTATGTAAGGAATCATACTTTTTCTTTTTGAAAAAGTATTGCCAATTCACTTAAATGTAGGAAATAATTGCTTAAAAATAGCAGGAATTATGTCCATTAAAATTATATAAAGCATTTAAATATTACTTTAAAAAGTATCATAGACGGGTTTTTATATTCAACATGCATCTTCATCCTGGGTAACTAAAACCAGCTTTAACAAAAGCTGTAGGTTAGACCTTTCAAGTTCAAAAACAGTTTTGCAAGGAGCAGCTTTGAAATCACCTAAAGATAGTGAAAGCTGTAGAATTAAATTAGTAGTCAAAGTATTTTTTCACTCAATCTCACAGTATTTTCTTTTTCTGAGAGTGATAAGTCACCTTGCTACACAGAATTTAACTCCTTCTCCTATAAGATTAACAATGCATACTGAATTCCACAACACAAACCCTTAGGTTTGCAAAAGGCAAATGAAGAAAGATGACTCAAGTTGGCAAGTCAATGAAACGCACAGACGCTCCCTCAATATTAGTATAGAAGTTATAAAATCAGTTATTTATGCATTTCTCTCAAATAAAAAGATCGTTTTTTTTAATAAACCATCCATAATTAGTTTCTATCCTCACAATAGATATAGTCAATCATTCTGCTCATTCTAAAATACATGCTTCATACAATGCTACTTTAAATGATTCTATTACTTCTGTATTTGTGAAGAACAAAACTTCAAATCTACAATCTCATATATTATTATTAGGATTTCTTACATCAATAATTATCGTTGCAACAGTTGGTGGGGTCAAGACTTGCATACTTTTTCTCTTGCATATTGTGAAAATTTCATTCACATATAACTGAAAAACAAAACGGTTCTGGTACAGCTTTTTATTACTGTTACTGCTTTTATATTTGAGATGAAGGATCTGAAAAATCTTGGTCATTAAAATTATTTTTTACCAAGGCAACAGAATCCTATCTCTTGAGGTTTCCTAATTAATTAGTTCATAAACATGAAAAGCATCTTTCAGTAAGTTTTACTTTGTTTTGGAGGTTATGATCTAGAAAAGTAACTTATTGTATTTGCTTGCCATCCAATTAAAACCCTACATTTTAGTTTCCTGCATTGGGAAAACAGTGTAATTTTCCTGTAATTAAAAATAATAGTTTGGTAAACATACACAAAGAAGTTAGATTCTTCAGCATTTGATGCTGTCCTGCACAACAACCTTGTCTCCAAATTGGAGACATGGATCTAATGGATGGACCACTCAGTGAATAAGGAATTGGCTGAATGGTTGCACTCGAAGAGTTGCAGTCAATGACTCAATATCCAAGTGGAGATCAGTGGTGAGTGGTATTCCTCACAGGTCAGTACTGGGACCTACTTATCTCTTTGCTGTGTGGACATGTTTAACATCAGCTTCATTTGACATCTTTGTCAGTGAAATGGGACAGTGGGATCAAGTGCACCCTCAGCAAGTTTCGCAATGACACCAAGCTGTGTGGTATGAGTGACGTGCCGGAAGGAAACAATGGCACCCAGAGGGACCTGGACAGGCTTGAGAGGCAGGCCCCTCTGAACCTCATGAAACTCCATCAGGCCAAGTACAAGGTCCTGCATCTGGGCTAGGGGAATCCCAAGCACAAATACAGACTGTGGCATGAGTGGCTTAAAAGCAGCCCTGAGAAAAAGGACTCATGGATGTTGGTAGATGAAAAGCTTCATGTGAGCCAGCAATACACGCTTGCTGCCCACAAAGCCAACTTGCCCCACAGCCTGGGCTGCATCAAAACTGTAGCTACCAGATCTAAGGAGGTGATTCTCTCACTCTACTCCACTGTCATGAGAGCGCACCTGGTGTGCCGTGTTCAGCTCTAGAGTCCCTACTGTAAGAAAGACAGGAGGGCCACAAAGATGATCAGAGGGCTAGAGCACCTCTCCCATAAAGAAAGGCTGAGGAAGTTGGGATATTTAGCCTAGAGAAGAGAAGGCTCCAGGGAGACCTTGTAACAGCCTTCCAGTACTTAAAGGTGGCCTACAAGAAAGATGAAGAATGAAGACAGCAACTTCATCAGTGGGTGTAATGATAAGACAAGGTGTAACAGCATTAAAATAAAAGTGGGTAGGTTTAGATTACGTAAGGAAGAAATTATTTACTGTGAGGGTGGTGAAGCACTGGAGCAGGTTGCCCAGAGAAACTGTGGATGCCCCATCCCTGCAAATGTTCAAGGCCAGGTTGGATGCAGCTTTGGGCAACCTCACTTGGTAGAACATGTATTTCCCCGGTGCGGGAGGTGGTAGTGGTGGTGGAATTAGATGATCTTTAAGGTCCCTTTCAACCCAAACAATTCTATGATCTCCCAAAAAGTCTAGGTTGGAGATTTCACAAAGATATGCAAAAAATATATATTTGGAGGAATGAATGTGTTACTATATGCAAACTGTTTCTTTTCTGATATTGCTCCAACAACAACTCTACGCTCTATAGAAGCTTACTGAAAGCAGAATATTTGCATCCTCCTCCCTCATGAATATAGATATATATTTTTCCTAGTTAAAATACTGTAGTATTTCTATACAGTTTGTGTTGCAGATTCATTGCATATAGGAATTCTTTCATATCGGCCTCAAAGTGGAAAACTAACAACTATTCAAGAACATAATAAACTTTACTTTTACCAATTACTTTCTAATGGTCCTTACCAGAATTTGATTCATAGTTACAAAATTAATGATACAATATTCTCCTGTTTCCTTTTTTCAGCTTTGCTGCTAATATCAACATTATCCATTTGGTTGTTGTGTTTACATTTCAGACAGCGTGCCTCACATACTTTTCCAATTAAGTGGATTATTTCACTTTAGTGGTTATGCATTAGAAAAAATAAGAAGAAATTCAGTTACTTAAAAGTGGAAGAAATGCATGTTACAGCATATGCTGAATATCACTTTCCAACATTGCCAGTCATGGAAGCATTTGTATTTTTTCTCTCACATACATGCCAGTAAAGCAGATGTTACCTGTTTTCCAAACTCCCAATTTTGTTCCACAAGTTACAGTGGTTATATTCTGCTATACTACCAAAAGGAGACAACTCTTCTGTAGAAGTCTCGAGTGTACTTTTTCCTCACTATCCACTTGAGATATTGAAGAACCATTTTCCAATAAATTTTCATTTATTTACTACATAAACTAATATTAGAAATATTGTTTACTAAAACATATACTCAAGCACCAAAGACAAGCTTAACATCAGGGTACGCTTATGAAACAAGAAAGGTTCGTGTAATGTTCTTCATTCTTTCAATGTGGAAAGTTTATACAACTCCACTGCAATCTGATTAAGTTTGCTTTAGGATCGCCATGCAGAAGCGCATGCTACACAAATATTTTGGTCCCAAAATATAGACATCAGTCATGCAGTTGAATTAGGAAGAGGTCACATGAATATATCACAGTAGGCTTTCCTTTGCTTTAAATGTACACAAATCTTCTGGCAAACAGTATGTGTTAAGATCTAAAACAAAAGTGTACTTAGACACAACTGTCATGTTGTATATCATCATAAAATCAGAAACAAATTAACAAAAACAATATCCAGGGCAGGCCTTAAATATATGGTGGTAGTGGAGAGGTGGGAAGACTTCCAATACTTGTAACCAGTTGTTTTTAACATGTTTCTTATAAATTGAAAGCCTTTATTTATTTGGTAGTAACATACCAAGGCCTTTCCTCCCCCAGTAAGTACATGAATTTCCCCCAATAAACACAGTCAGTTCACTGCAAATGGATCCTTACGATGACAGCAGTTATTTGATGGAAATTCACACAACACCATCTGATGGTTCTCAGGAGAGTTTATAAATAGAGTTGGGGTTTCCGTTGTCAGTCTACTCCTTCAGCAGTGGCTGGATCAAAGCCTAATCTCAACTCTGGAACATACTTCCATATCTTATATCAGGTCATCAGCAAGGCAGAATAAGCAAGTCATTAGACAGCAATAAAATTAAAATGTACTCCCTTTCACTAAACTTAATACTTCTGAATGAAGAACTGCCTTAGAAAAATGAAAAGTGACATCCACAGCCTAAGAAAAAAGGCCCACTTGCATATTCTCTGGAATAATTTCACCATAATTTCTCCGTATCTGGTTAAGTATATTCATTCTCTGCCAAATTTCCAGGCAACTCCAACAGGTAGCATTGATAAGCAAGACATACAAAGCAGATACACATATGTGAACTAACTTGAGGTTTCTTAGTGTACTGCTTCGCCAGTTTCCTGCATTTTTTTCCTTTAAAACTATTCTGTAAAAAAGCCATCACTTCAATATTTCTATTATACAGTAAAGTAGCCTTGCAAAGTATTTCAGTATTGACCATCTTGCTTCTTCTTTTTTTAATACTTCAAGGTTGTAAATTTGCCAAGGAATCATTTACACCAGTTCACTGTCTTCCTTTTATTTGTAATGCTGCATTATTTTTCAGCTCTTCATGGAAAAGAAAAGCCTGAGACAGTGAGAACAAATGAACAAATAACACCGAAGAGCAAGATGAAGTAACATCCAAAATATTTACTCATTATGTCAAAAAAAGATAAATACAAAACATTATTTAAGAATCACCCCTTTAAGCTGTAAGGCAGGCAGCTTATTAACAGAGCTGGAGTGAACCAGCCATACAGACCATCACTGGCTTGGTGCAAATCAGTGTTTAAAAAATAAATAAATAAATGTCATCTTCTATTAGGTAGAGTCCTGGCTTGCTTCAAGAAATTAAATTTACTTTCAGTACGAGTCAATTCTTAAAAGGGCAAATAGACTAAAACATCAAGATGCTCAGTGATGATCAACGAAGTGGTATCAGCCAAAAAGTATGTATCCTGTGTAAGTATGTTAACATTACTTACAGAATTGTAGTCTTGGGATTGGTGTTTTGCACCTCTGACAGCCATGACATCTGACATGATATTGTATGAGTGAATGAAGAAATGACAAGATGTGTTAGTTCATTTTAATGGAGCATTCTTTTGGAGAGAAAAAAAATGCAAGAAGTACGTGCAACTATGTACATGTGTAATATTTGGTTTGTTTTCCCCACTACTTTTACATCCATTATAACAAATTTATTTCCATTTCAGCAATTAACTGATAACTGGAGTTGGCAAGTATAAGAGAAAAAATCTGGCATAATAAACTCAACCTGCATGGTTTAACTTGTTTAACTGTTTTCTGTTTAACAGACGCTCAGAAACATTAATGGAATAGCCAGTGTCTTGTCTCAGTTACACATGATCCAATTAAAAAAAAAAAAATTGGCACCTAAAATCAAGAAGGAATCCAAGTAGAAGCTATCATCAGCCTTTTGGAATCTTAGTGCATGACCACTACAGGATTAGTAAAGATACCAATAGCAACAGACATTTAGGTCATATCTATTTCAAATGAGAATCGGTATACACAGTATTTGCCATATTCTTTAAAACACGTATTCTGTACGTAAAAATCACAGCTTTAAGCTAAAACCTATAAACATCCCAACTGCTTATATAACATCCTAGTTTGAAAATAAATGCAAGATTTTCCATTTGGACTACTAGATTTTTATAGGAAATAGTTAAATGGTGACTTTGAGGCAATCCTATAGATTTTTGTTAAAAACAAACAAACAAACAAAAAAAACACACACAATTCAATTCAGTGCTTTGTCCATCATATATACCAAATGCTGGGAAGACGGATACTTAGCTTAATCTTTGAAACACTGGGTCCACAATGGAATGCACTATCACCCATCTTCAATTTCAGGTTCTTAAAACAATTTAGAAAAGGAAAAGTTTCTACAAAAAGATTCAACAAAGGAGACATGCTCAGTCAGTATATGAAGTAAAAAGTCTTTATTTGAGAAGATAGGGGAAACCTCTCAGAATACTATTTTATAAAAAATACTGGGGGGAGGGCGGGATTGGGGATTACCAGTGTCACAGTTACCTGAATTTAAGTCCTGTCCTTGTTAGGAATAGGCAGTAGAACTACAGATAAAATGGGTAGTAGCACTGAAACGCATAATGAGTGTTTGCAAGACCCAGGTCTCAGAGTAAGAGTGAATAGTCAATTCATTACTGCCATGGATATTTCAATTTAACCATCTGTT
Organism: Anser anser; assembly: GCF_964211835.1. Taxonomy (NCBI): domain Eukaryota; kingdom Metazoa; phylum Chordata; class Aves; order Anseriformes; family Anatidae; genus Anser; species Anser anser. The sequence continues at coordinate 27,293,205 of NC_139725.1, read as the reverse complement.
ACAATCCTGAATTACGGTTTGTTGGAAATTTATTTCAAATTGAAATCTGATTTTTATTATTTTTGGCAATTCTCCAGAACAAAACAAATCACTGTACTCAGTAATCCTCTACACCTGTTACAGTTTAAAGGAGAAAAAGCATCCGATGCAGGCAACATTCCAAAAGAAATCTTTCAAACAGGATTTGAAGAACATAGCAGATATTTTTAACAGCCTTCTTATAAAATATGCGAAAAAGGAAAAAAAATGGAAAAGATGTTACAGAAATAAAATGTGAAAATTAAAGTGCATTCACCTGCTGTCCATCCCATATCAAGCATTTACACATATTTCTCAAGCTAGACCATAGGAAGCAGAATACTCAAGCTTAAGACAAGATCCAGCTGGGACATGATACAAAAAGAGCATACATCAAATCATATGGTCATTGTAGATATCCTCAAAAAAAAAAAAAGACAAAAACAAAAAAACACAAGCCAATAACAAACAGTTTCATGGCTGTTTTCCTTGCATGGTAATTCTAGATGTCTTACGGTTATTGTTGCTCCTATGTAATAATATTGGATAACCAGAATAATATGAGATAACCAGAAATCTGTGATCAACGGCAGTGTTAAAAAAAATGTGAGAAATTAATCAGTACTCTCCAGCAAACTGATGAGAAACACATGGACTAACTACATGTTCAGCCACAGACATCTTATGCCAGCCATGCTCTTATTGCAATGGATCTATAACTGAGAACAATTGAAATTAATGGGAATAGAAGGACTTTCCATAAAACTAAGACAAATATTTCTCAGTGTCTACCTAATTGATGTTACAAGGCATAACAAAGACTTGTTAACTTGCCCCCCCCCCCCTTTTTTCTCATAAATTAGATGGTGGACCCTGCCAAAGAAAAGTGCACTTTATCTTGTAAATTAGGTTGATTTCTATAGAAAATTCAGTATTGCTGTATTTTCACTGCTTTTATCCCAGATAAGAAGTTAGCAGTGTTTACACTTAAAAATCTCTCCACAGGATTCACTTACAATGCATGTGGTGTCTGTTCTACCAAAAATCAGTCATCGCATTCGCTAGCAAATTAGAGAGCTAAACCTTAATACATTTTCAGCAGAAAAGTTCAGAAACTTTGCTATTATTAAAAAATCACTTAAATCCTTTGCAATTCATAGATTTTATCACACATATCGTGTTGAGGTTTTAGAAACTGTCCAGTCCTACCCAGTGCTCAAAGCAAGATCAACAAGAGAGGGGTGCTCAGGAACATCACCGGTCAGGTTTTCAACATTTCCTAAGAAACAGACTCCATAGCCTTTCTGAACAACCTGTTCCAGTGTTTGACTGCCCCCACAGTAAATCAGTAAATAAGTTTTTGTTTTTAAAAGTTATCATACAGGCTGCCTGGATGCTGGGACATGGGAATTCCTCCTGTTTGCCCCAAACCAAAGGAATCTCAGACCAACAGATCTGGCTGCTGCTAAAAAGTCCCAACTGTTCCTTTCCAAAGACATGGCTGTAGTTTCTTAATGGTACATTAATTAACATCTGAAGAGCTTTGGTCTTGTCTCCATTTTCCCATGTCTACCAGGTTTGTGAAGGCTGATTCTATCAGTAAAGACTGAGGCAAACGAGGCACTCAGTAACATGGCCTTTTCCAAGTCCTTCATATGACACGATCCAGTGACAAAGCAGAGGGCCCACACTTTCTCTGGTTTTCCTTTTGGTGCTGATACACACCTGAAGAAACCTCTCCTACCACCCTTTATGCCCTTCAACCAATTCACCTCTGGATAGGCTTTGGCTTCACTAACCACATCGCTCCTCACTTGGACAACATCTCTATATCCCTCTTGGTCATGCGTTCCCGCTTCCAGCTCTTGTATGCTTCCTTTTTATGTTGGAGTTCTGTCAGGTGCTCCTTGTTCTTCCAGGAGGCCTCCTGTCATTCCTGCTTGATTTCCTGCATGTTAGGATGGACCATCCCTAAGTGTGGAAGATATGATACTTGAAAACAGATAATATCCTGTGGAATTCTTCCGAGAAGTCCATGCACTGAATGAAGTCTGCTCTTCTGAAGTCCAGGATTGTGACTGTTTTTGTCTCATTTCCTTCTCTCAGAATCCTCAATTCCACTCTCATAGTCACTGCAACCAAGGCTGCCCCCCAACATTCACACCTCTAACCAGTTCTTCCTTGTTGGCAAGTATTAGGTCCATCAGAGCATCCTCTTGTCATCAGCTTGTCAACTACCTGTGTAATCAGTGCACTCCAGAAGCCTCCTGAATTGCCGGTACCTTACTATGTTGCCCTTCCAGATAACAGGGTGGTTAAGACTTTTATTAAAAGTTAGGGCCTGCAATCTAGAGGCTTCTTCCTGCAGTCTGGAGGGCTCGCCTCACCTACTTCTTCCTAATCAGGAAGTCTGTAAGAGACACCACCACATCGCCACCCACGTTGGTCAGACCATTAATCCTGACCCATAAATAGAACTGGCTCACCCCTGTTCAAAGGCACAGCATCATGCATTCCCACTGCTCTCTCTCATAACAGAGAACTTGCCCTCCTTACCTCCTTGCCTGTCCTTCCTAAAAAGCCTGTACCCATCCATTGCAACACTCCAATCATGTGAGACTGGATACATTATCCACATGCATTTTCTTCTTGGTTAGGCTTCAAGAGTCAAGGTCTACTACTCATGCTAAAAATTTTTGCTTGAATTTCCAAGACACAGCATATCAGCCAATTGCATCTAGACTTAATAAGCACACAGATTCTTGAAAATAAGTGGTATAAAATTCTACTAAGACTTTACAAAATGAATTTTATATTCCTTTAGGATAAGTACTGTCATGTCTAAGTAATGCCAGAAATTACTTCCAAGGACAGCAGAGACATTAGTCTATGAATAGTTAAGCTTCTTTGGCTCTTCCATGCAGGAACATCTGCCAGACATTTTGTTTTATACATTGATCGTGTCTAATTTGAGACCCAAAAGACTATATTTTGGGGACTATAAAAAAAAAAAAAAAGACTATAAAAAAGAACAAGTTAGTGGGCTTGGATTACTTATCCAAGTATCTAGACTTACTGATACCCAAGCAAGGTGAAGATTTGGAGTCAAATAAGCTCTCTAATTAGAAAATGGATACAGCCTTAAACACATAATGTCCTTAAAATATAGACCACCTTCCCTGAACTTGAGACTGCAGCAAAATTCATTCCCATCTATATTACTCTGGAGCATCTTTTTAATTTTTCACATCTGAGGCTTCCCTAAATCCACTGTATGTCCTCCACATAATTTCTGTTCAACTTCCCAGAAACTATGAAAAGTTCCAGATAAGACAGCAAACTACACTGCAAATAGGGATGAAGCATCAATGTTAGTCCTTGTTGTAAGAACTAAAGGACAAAGATTCAGTGAATATTTTCATGATACTCAGGGAAGGAAACAGTTTGAAGAATACCCTCAATTGCTGATACAGGGAAAACACAGGACATAGCTGAATGGGATAAAACAGAAATCTTACTTTTGAAATCCTACTTTAAATGCAGAAATTCTTCTGTTTCAGAGATTGTTCCAAATTTTCTTCTTCCAAGTTTCCAAATTACTGTGTGCCTGAACATGCAAAATTCATTCACTGATTTTGTTTATTAAATGGCTTTGGTTGGAAAGGATCCCCCAGTTCCAACCCCTCTTTCTTGGGCATGGACACCTTCCACTAGGTCAGGTTGCCCAAAGCCCCATCCAGCCTGGCCTTGAACACTTCCAGGGATGGGGCACTCACAACTTCTCTGGGCAATGTGCTCCAGTGCCTCACCACCCTCACAGTCAATAACTTCTTCCTTAAATCTAATCTAAGCCTACCCACTTTTATTTTAAAGCTGTTACACCTCGTCCTGTTGCTACACTCCCTGATAGAGATGCTCTCCCCAACCTTAGAGACAAGGATCTTGTGCGGGACAGCATCAAATGCTTTGCACATATCAAGTTAGATGATGTCAGTTGCTCTTCCCTCACCCACCAAAGCTATAATCCCATTGTAGGAGGCCACCAGATTTGTCAGACATGATTTGCCCTTCATGAAACCATGCTGGCTGTCATCCATTGCCTCTCTGTTCCGTGTGCCTCAGCAGAGTTTCCAGGAAGATCTGCTCCACGATCTTGCCTGGCACAGAGATGAGACTGACTAGCCTGTGTTACACCAGGTCTTATTTTTTCCACTTTTTAAAAGTGAGGTTGTTTCCCCTTTTCCAGTCAGTGGGAACTTCACCAGACTGCCACAACTCCTCATATATGATGGATAGTGGCTTGGCAACTTCGTCCACCTGTCAGTTGTGTGTTATTTCCAAGTTACTGCTACACCACACTAAGTATAAACTTCCCAATCCACTGCTCCATCAAGTTCAGTAACAGGAAAGGAAAAAATCTCTCCCATCCATGCTTGTCCAGTCCAGTCCCAACTCAACCACTCTTATGAGAAAATAACTGTAAACAAATACTACCGATCAAATATGGCTTTCCAGAAATAACTATGTTCTGAAAAAGCTTGGCTAGCACAGTCATTTTTGCTACCAGTCTTGTTCAGGATTCACACCAGGGAAGCTATGAAGAAACACACAGCAGAACACTTATTATGCTGACTTTACTCATACGGTTTGAAAAGAATCAATTCAGTTACAAATCAGGTGTCTGAAGCTAGAGAATGGATGAGGAAAAAGTTTAGTATAGAGTCCAGACAAGGTCAAAAGCTTGGAAATAAACAAGCACTAAAGTGGCTAGCATGAGTGGTGGTGAGCAATCTATCCTTTGTGCCTCATATGTTTGCAACACTGAGATATTACTACATCTAGAATGAGAAAGCTGCAAGAATTACAGTCACTATAGCCTCTGTGTTTCTATACACTCTCTCAGATACTGTATTTTTCTACTTGCATTTTTTTCTACTTTTATGCCCTCTACTTCACGTAGAGACTAGTGTGCTTAGAAATTATCGGTCAGAGCACCAATAGAGTACATACAATCATCCATTTGTTGAGAAGTTACATGGAAAGAACACAACAGCAATTGCCTGAACACAAATAAGCTAGAAGTAATTTGAGTCACTGACAAGCTATGAAGACCGGGTTACAAAACAGTAGTATGGAGAAAACCTTTTCAAACCAACATTCCTGGCATCACCCGCTCCCTCACATAAAATCCAGTACTTGCTTTTTTTTTTTTTTTCATACCTTGCCCTGGATTAACAAATATACTTGCTCTACTACAAATTTGTTATCTTCATATGATTAACTTCTCAGTCTAACACTTCAGAGAGCTAAACAAATCAGGAGGTTGAAGATGAGTAAAAATGGCATCAGACAATACAGCTGAGAAGAATAACTGCAATTCCTTTATAAGTTCATTTTTTCACTACTCATTAGAATGAAGTGCAAAGCATATATCTTTAAAATTAGATTATCTTTATTTTATTATAATTTTTTAAGCAAGATTCTTCCTACAGATCTTGTTATCAATTCCACCAATTCAATGCAGAGCTGCACTTTACCACCACCAAAACTTTGCAAGCATGGGATGTTCTAAAAATTCTTGCTAAATGTCAACAGCACTTTCAGGAACACACTACTCATCCACATTTGGCAAAACTAGTAACGTATTATTCTAACATTACTTACAATACAAAGTACATCCCAAAATGTTTTCAGTACAATCAACATGCAGGATTTACTTGCAAGTGGCAATAGCCCTGCAATTCTTGGCAGTCAAAACTATAACCATGACTCATTAATGGGTGGGTATTTAAAATGTTAAAACAAACAAACAAACAAAAGAACCCACCAAAATTATCTTAGAAAACATTCTGTCTTGAGTCACAGAAGCTATTATAGTGATATTAGTAAAGTAGAAATTATTCGATGTAATGCCAGCAAGCCACATTACCCTTTCATTATTCTTCCTTCTCAGTAGTCAGTCAATAACGCACGCTGCCTACCAAAATACTTTTTCAGCATCCACCAGAAGCCCTTTTAAAAACACAATAAAAGGGCAAAATTCAGTCTGAGAAAGTATTTGTCTTCATATAAATTCTATATGAACTTAATTTGTACACAGCCAGTTTTCACCAGCATGCGTACATGTATTTTTGGATGCTTGAATATCTTCTGGAAGATTTTTTTTCTGTTCAGAAAAAAAAAAAAAGAAATTTTAGGCAGAAATAAGTACAGAAGGATAGCTGGACACAGAAAAAAGACTTCCAACTGTATTTGATTCTTTAGTAAATAAGTGAATAACATGTAAAAGACGTGTTTTTCTTATTGTAAAGCACCAAGATAAATACATGCATGAGGAAAACTAAAACCATGCATATGGTTGTTCAGCCCCCACACTCCCCTCCTCTTTTGTCAAATGGTTTAAGTACAGAGTGCTTAAGCACGTTATGACTAAGCACACAATTACAAGGAGTCTTCATTTTTCAGTCATTTATTAAATGCTGACTGTTCATGCACTCAGCTGGTACATTTCAAATGTGAAAAATCTGCCACTAAAACTGAGAGTTTGGATCACCATATCAAGCAGCATATTATCTTTAAAGACCTTCAGCAAGATGAAATCTCTGAGTGTGGCTGTTATGACAAAACCCTAAGGACAAGCCTAAGTTTACTGCTAGGAATAGCACTTCCTTCATCATAAACACAGCAGACAAGTGCATAATAAGTATATAGGGCTAAATGTTAAAATTGTGAAAACTCAAATTAGAAACAAGACACTTTTGACACTGAATGAAACAAATTAGCCTTTCTGCACTTTCATTCATGAAAATGATTACAAAATACTAGCCATCCTTAATGATTACTTCTCTGCAGTTTTACAGCAATTGCAGTCATGAAACTTTCATTGTAGTTTATATTCTGGTTTTAAAATACACTAACAAGATAAGCAGTGAGCATTTATCATTTAAACATATATTAAATAAATAAATGAGGAAAATCTCTTGGATCACCTGACGACACGCCCTTTTCAATTGGAATAGCTCACAAAATTACTACTAGCCTTGTAAATTGTGCTTCTTCCTGTCTTTGAGAGAATACTGCAAGTATTCAGCACAAAAATAATTTAGATACTATGACATGAGTTATCTTTGAAATGAAAGATCCTAAAAGATTTTAAAAAAAAAAAAGTCTTGATTCTTTGAAGTTAGTAGCCACAACCATTACAAAATAAATTGAATTTCTATGTGAAACGGTAAATATAATACATATCTGTGATTCTGGGGCTGTAACCACAGCTTCCCTCAAGTGTGTTATTCCTGTCATACAAAGCAAGAGGAGATTCCTATTCTGCTCTTCAGCTAATACAGCTTGTCTGGTAGGACTTGAAGCAGATTTGACTTTACTAGCAAACTGGTATTGTGCTGTCATTTTAGAAAGCATTTTATCTTCTATTTTCCTAGCTTAGAGTTTAAGCTAAAAGGGGGAATCTGTGCTCTCTGACAAAAATTTGGAAGCAACAATGGACAAAGACAATCAATAATTCAAAGAAATTTATTTTGTTTTAGTAAGATTCAGATCCACAGATCTGTGGCATTCTTTTAAAATATTGTAGCTAGAGTACCCGTACCATTAAAGCCTCTGGGCGACAAAAGCAAATAATAAAACAATTTCAGCTATAATAGAATGTGTGTAATTTTCAAGCTGTGATAAATTTTTATAGCTATGTCTTCCACTAAATAAAAAAAAAAAACAGTCATTCTGAGTAGTGATGAAAGAAGTATTAAAAAAAGAGTCACAATAGATGGAATTATCAGAATAGTAGCATACATATTAATTTCACCATAGAAGGTCTCAGACAAGTTGTTAGTGGTTCAATATGGCTTCATTACAATGAGTAAGCAATAACACAGTGATAGTAAAATGGAAGTGTAGGACTAGTATCAGCTGAATATAATGCTCTTATATATTGCTAACATGGTATCCGCTTAAGACAGAACAGATAGAAAAAATGTATTCAGTATGCATCAGGCATCAGACTTCAAGGAGACAGAACTTTCTCTCCTTGATTATATGCACGCAGCTGACTGAAAATAACTGAAATCCACAAAAATCTGTATCATTATGTTTTGGATCAAATAATTTCAGAAGCAATCGGATCAGTGGCTACTGAGCTATCACTATGATTGATGGTGAACACTGTTGTTTGAGTAAAGTAGAAAACATTCAAAATCCATCTGCTCACTATCTACACGCTACAAATTACCATGCAAATCTGAACAAGTCACTTCCCTTAAAAATGTTCTGGAAACTTCCTGCTAAAGAAAGTAATAGCAGTCATTGTTTATCATTTATTTTATCCTGTCAAAACCACTGTCCATTTATTATTATAAAATATATCTCCTTGTGTGTATTTTTTCTGCATGAGACTTTTACTTCAATAGAATTCATTAGAAAGGAATTTCAGTGTCATCTTCCACCTTCAAAATTTATCTTATACTACCAAACAGAATAAAGAAAACTCCTATGTAGCTTACAGATTATTTCTGTCACAGAACTGTTTCTTTTCTAAAGGTCACAATTATTTCAGCATCATTTAATTCAAGAGCATTTCCATACTCATCGTAATTTGTTTCCCATGTCCTGAACTTAAAAGGTGGCAATGGTACAATGCCTGCATATTGTGAGACTACACTCAAGTCATCATCTTAACATTCCTTTGTCCTTACCATGTTTTCCTCTGCTCGCTCAGGGGGAAAGCATGAAGAATTATTCTGAAGTGATGACATCTGAAACCAGATGATCAATTGTATTTACACTTGACAAAACCTAGCTTAGGGGAAGAAGTACAAAGGAAAGGGAGACTGCTATAAAGAGTCTGGAGTAGATTTAATCGTTAGATAAAAGGGAATGTTTCCTCTACAGTGATAAGATTCCTTAAGAGTTAAACTGGATATGGTTACCATGGAGCTAAGACTCCCACAGAAAAAAAAAAAAATTACTGCATTTTGAAATATTTGTTGGAAGCACACAGGCAGCCAAGTAAATGATACTGCACCACTTTCAGGCATTATTAGTAGGTCACTTAAATTCTCCATGCAAGTGGAAGCTCAGGGGTACAGGCTTTTATCGAGTATTTCATGGGTGGTCAGGCACCGGCACAGGCTCCTCAGGGAAATGGTCACAGCCCCAAGCCTGTCAGAGTTCAAGAAGCATTCGGACAATGCTCTCAGATGTAGGGTCTGATTTTTGGGTGGTCCTGTATAGAGCCAAGAGTTGGACTCAATGATCCTTGTGGATCCCTTCTATGATTCCATTGCAGCCAATGCCTTTCTGATTTAGAAATCTTTACCTGAGAACAACAGATAAGTTTCTTGTGTAATGCAATACTTCACTATGTTAAATATAATTACTTACTATTAACCAAGGTTCTGAGTAAACTGAAGGGTATGGTTTTATGTAAATGCCAAGGGGAAAAAAAACAAAACAAAACACAAAAAGATAAAGCTGACAGTCTTTCCACTTCTTTGTTAGAAACTGCATTCCCTACCATTGAATTTGATCATATAAACTGTCTGAGAGCCTTAACAACTATAAAAATTGCTCTCGGTAGCTTGGCAAGACTCTCTCATGAACCGTCTTTTGTCTCAGACCTAGTTAAAGCACACTTCCAAGGCTAAACTTTTAGTAAATCTTTTTAGTTCTAAATGAATGGTGATTAGACATGGTCTTTTTTTTTTTTTTTGAAAGTTTTAGTATAAACTAGTCTATAATCCACAGAAATAAACTATCATGCAGTCACGGAAAAGGACCATACAGCAGTTAAGCTGCAGTTCTGGCCTAATAGCCCCTGACTGCCTGGTCTAGCTCTGTCACAGGTTTTCACCATGTGCACCATGAGCACAAGTAATTTAACTTTAAGGCTACCCTGGATCTCCACCACATGTGGAGAACACATAGCAAGGCTAAGAATATTAAAAGATTGTCATCTCTATAAATCAGAGACTTACTTATATTTGCTCTTAACTCTGTATTGTTCATAAATGCTCACTGGCCAGGAAGACCATTTCTGTTACTTGGCGATGGTCCTGTAAGTGACAGAAATCTGGCTAAGACTGTAAACCTGAATTGGTTTTGGGCCTACAGAAAAGCTACAGTGGTATTCCCAAATTCTGCCTTCTGACTCGACAGTAAACAAACTGGAGCACAGGAAGTTCAGGCTGAATATGAGAGGGCACTTCTTTACTGTGAGGGTGACAGCACTGGAATAGGTTGCCCAGAGAGGTTGTGGAGTCTCCTTCTCTGGAGATATGGAGATACTCAAAACCTGCCTGGATGCCATCCTGCGCAATGTGCTCTAGGTGATCCTGCTTGGCAGGGGGGTTGGACTAGATGATCTCCACAGGTCCCTTCCAACCTCGGCCATTATGTGATTCTGTAAAGACTTGTTTGCCTGTTGATTTTGTCTCAGTATGCTTCTGGCACAGTCTCGTGCCATGTACAATATAAGAGCAAACACTTAGAACCAGGTCAATGGTAACGTGTAGTCATGTTAAGACTCCTACACTCAAGTTAATTACATTTACCTCACGTTACCCATCTCTTACTTATTACCTTCACTACAAGAAGGCACACAGTAAGATTCTATCCTGAAAATCATGAGGCTTTGGAATTATTTAGATTTCATATACACTGGAGTTATGAAACAGTTCGGTGGTTCCAGATAATCATTTGCCAAAGCCACAACTGCCATTTTTCTCTCAATTAAAAATCCTTGCACCTTCAGATTCAGGAACCAGGATCATTTCTATAAGGAATCAGAAAACTATCAAAAAAACACACCAAAATCCCTCAAAACAAAAGAGAAATTTCAACCATTATAAACTCTTTACCTGTTAACGGTTTCTCATGACAAATGTCTCTGAAAATGACAAAGTGAAGGTGGAGACAGACCATAACTTCAAGGCATAATCTCAATATTACAGTCAACAGACCATAACTTCAGAACCATATTCTCAAAATATTTCAGAATCAGAAGGTCTGCAGAAGTTCTAGCCACAACTTTAAAATACATTAGTTCATAACTCTGGTGAAAAATTACTACAGATCTCAAGAACGTCATTTCAGGTATTTCTCTAATCAATCATGAAAGTGGTTATCCCAAAAGTGATTCTTATCGCACAGCCTCAGAAATATAAAAAATAAAAATAAAAAATCATCCATACAATTCTTCTTTCCTATGATGCTGTAAAAGGAGAAAAGAGGAATTATTTCCTTTTGAATTACAATGAAATTTATTTTTCCTCAGAATTAAAAAGTGATACCAAACAGAAACATAGCCACGAAAATGCTGTATTAGAACCTTAAGAGTGTCAAAAGCAATGCAAAGTTTCTCTTCAGTCAGTGTCAACCTAAAGACCAGCAACTACTTGAGTACCTGACATTTTGCTACTTTCTCTACACTGTTAGAGAGTGAACCACACTGGCACAAGACCACACAACATCTAACTCTTAGCATGACCCTGGGAAATATATTGGCTTGTACCTACTAGTACCTTGCCAGAAAATACCTCAGCATGACTTGGCGGTACAATACAGGCCAGGAGTGTTCCCAATAGGCATTACAGATAAGGTCACACTGAGGGATTATTTCAGCTGTATGCACATAAACTGTGTTCTTCCTCTTCACCTCAAGGCTAGGGAATTAACTGTGGCTATTTTACTTACTAGCAGAGTCACAGCCTTCCCAACCTTTAGAAAAGGGCTAACAGTGTAGCTTGTCTCTTTTTAGTTAGGTCACTGGGTTCTATTTATATTATTTAAAATAGCCAGGACAAGGGAAGTAATGGATGATCTTGGAGACTGCAGTAATAAAAAAAGGAGTTAAATTAAACAGTAAAAATAACTTGAATATGGCTATGAGATGATTAAAATGCATCTGAATGGCCTTCCTACAAAAGGTGAGGAAATCTTGGCCAAGGAAATAGGAAAGTATTGTGTCTGTCTCCAAGAACTGTGTAAATCAGATGCAGTTGTCAACTATGTTTAAGGGGAACTCAAGCAGCAAGAATATAAAGACAGGAGAAAAAAGTTGCAAGGCAATCAAAGATACAGTTATATGAAAGCCAGCTAAACAAACTAATGTTATTTATTCCTGCAAAGTCATATCTGAGAGGGAATAGAATTATTCTTTATAAATACACTGATGGGTTACAGTGTTGACACACATGAAAAAACAAACCTAGAAATACATAAATATGTTTAATCTGAAAAACTGAATGAAGTTCCAATTTACTAGATAAATGGACTGCTACATTGATAAAGAGCAGCAGGGGAAAAGTTGTAATTGGGTTTAAAATTCTTCAGTTCTGAACTTCAATTCAAAACAGATTCAATGGCTCAAAAAGTTCTTTCCAGTACTATGTCCCTGTAATATGCAAATAAATGTTTCCACATTAAGTAAAAGCAACTGCAAGACTAATCCAAGCAAAGATAATTCACTTGGATACTTTGTGGTAAAAAAATAAGGTAGTCACAAGCAAATAAGCAAACAGAAAGACTAGAAAGTTACTTCGAGGAGTAATGACTACAAGAATTTCAGTGTTATGAACAAAATACCTTTATCTGTTTGTTGCATGTCTTCTGTATTCAGGAAGATTGGTCATTACCCATTTTGGAATATAATTTCCACTTTGAAGGTTTTCTTTTCCACAAAAATACCTATTTATTTTTAATTTTCCACATAAAGCAAACATCTTTTAAAGACTCTTAAGTTTGGCAAGCCGTGCACGTCAAAATGAATTAACGACTCTGCAATTTCTCATAATTTCTTCAATTTCTTCAATTCCAAGCAACAAGAAACATGAGGACAGTTGCTCTCTCTCTGACAGAGCTGAAGAAAAAGCCTATAAAAAGCCATGTCTCAGCCTCTCTTTCCCATTCTCTCCTTGTAAATATTTACCATTAATGTATTCTCAATGACTGAATACAAAAATTCTGTCTCCCTGGACAAGTTTATCCCCATAGCACTCTTCTGTGTGTGTGTATGACGAGGATAGCTGTCTGGTTTAAATACCATACTGATTTAATAAATATATATTTATATTATAAATTATTATAATTATATATATATATATATGGGATTGGGAATGCACCTTAGTCTTTTCTCTTTTCCCTCTCGTCACAATAATTGAGTCTTTTACAATCCGTCAATCCTTTAACTGCCATTGCTTCGGTCAAGCAAATCCTTATTTCTGAGGATTTGTTCTGATTACTAATCACAAATGCCCGTGTAAAAAAAATTCAAAGTTCTTTTTCCTTTTTTTTTTTTTTTTTTTTGACAGGGAAAGTGGAGGGAACACTTTCCATCTCCTGCAGACGCAACTTCTTTAAAAAAGCCTGCAGAAGTAACCCACTACCTCTTTACTATTTTTTCTTTAACATCATTTTGCAATGCAAAAAAAATAACATTTCAGCTGTTATGATTTATTCCTATTCATAGAGTTTAATTTTTTCTTCCATTGTCATCTGCAGCCTGTCTAACTATTGATCGAGAAAAGTTCTCCATATCACAGAATGTACTGTTTTCCTGTATTTGTACAGTACCAAGTAGATCTTACACCCTGTCTCGATGCAAGAGTACTATACATTTTTAAATCAAAACTACTCAAATATAAAAATGTTGCTTGCCAAGATATATTCATTCACAGGTATTAGACAATTTTGCTTACATATATTAACAACACAGCTTAAAGAAAAACAGATGAAAACATCAGTAGTCCCTCTTTGAAGCATATTAATTAGGCTAAAAACAGTTTCCATCGTCGTTCACTTTAGACGGTTTAAGATAATTCTCTCAAGTTTGGCGACCATTAGGTCACTGGACCGAAATTACTATTGATTACCGTAGCATAAGGATTGGTTGTTCTACTTATTATATGTTGAAACATATTTCTCAAGCAACTCATTATACAAACACAAATTAAATTTCTGATTAGCTGTGCTCATTCAACATATGCATTACTACCTTCCTTTTTTAATCTGCAAGCTTTCATGTTTACCACACCTGACTTCCAACTAGTTATTAGGCAGCAATACATTTTCATGGCATATAACCAAGACTAACCCCGATAGGGTGTTTCTCTGTGCTGATGGATGCTGAAGATTTTAGGGATGCACACAAAAAAGTTGGATATTGTTAACTGATGTTGCCTGGAAGTAGCTTGAGACCAGGATAATTTTCCATCAGCTCCCATGTTATGACTAACTTTTGTTATTACCACCATGTTTCTTTAGATTACCAAAAAACCACAGATGTGAAAGATAAAAGGAGCAAATGTATTAGGATAAAGTTAGTTTACAAGAGCACATGACAGAGCTGTGCAATTACATGTTTCATTTTTTAAGCAGCACTAGAGACATTCTACTGACCTCACAGATAACCTATAACAGAGGATCACTATAATCTTTTAGCCATTTTTTTCCCTTAAGGTCTTTCCCTCCATTTTCTGTCTTACTGTGACTGAGTATCACACTTAGAATTCTGTGATTTACAATTCTAGATGGTCTTCATATTGGAAAGGATAGAAAGGTCATACTACCACTCTAACGGGCAAGTTAAGCCTTCTATACGGGACCTTATTTAGTCAATGATGTTATTTAAGCCTAAGGTCAGCCCTAAGAGAAGATGACTTGGGAAGATCCCTGACAAATAAAAATAGATAAGTCTTTCTAACTAAAACAAACATCTGTCATAAAGTAAAAATGACATGCTCAGGATGAATCCAGTATCTTCCATACCACCAAACTTCCTGAATTTCAAATTGATCATGGAGAGACTACAATTCATGATTCAGCTACTCTCAAAATAGATTTTTTTTTATTCCAATATCAAGGCACCAATGGATACAACTCTATAGCTCATTGTTTGAGCAGGGGTATGACAAGAAGTCAGAACTACAGTCTGTTTAGCAGCAAAAGGTCATTAATGACAGCTTCAGTTATCCGCAGCTAGGCTAGCTAGGGCACTTACAATGAGTCATCAAATTGCAGCATTTCAAAACAAAAATGAGCAGAAGCCTGAGTAAGGAAAGCATTTTCTCTCTTCTGATAAAATTCCTTTTCCTAGTAAGGTAAATTACAAATATTTAACACTATCACCTGTATTTAAACCTTTCACTTAGGAAAATATATTTTCCTAATCTCCTAATAACCTTCCTTCTTGAGGAATCTCATTACTGAGTAACAACACAAAATATTTTATAATGGAAAAACAATCTGTCTGTTCAAAACAATGTTTAAAATGAATGACCTATCAGGTTCTTGCTTCCAATTTTTATAATCATAAGAGCACAGCAAATAGCATAGTTAATTCATTGATTTTGTGCATAAATGATATCAAGTGTAGAATATTTTATCTGAAAGTTCTGAACGTCAGGCTGATATGCATGGGTAATACAACAGTTGTTAAGCAAGCCACATTTGACGTATTAGGCTCTATTTCATACATCGAACTAACAGTGGGAGAAATACCATACATATCAATGGCAAAGAATATAATCCCGCATCCTATACCCCTCTCTAGAAATACCATTACATACACTTCTATGAAACAAACTGTCCAGTTACTATAGTAAGTGTTGACTACTTCTATTGTAAAATAAAGACTTAGATTGACATGCTTCTATTACTGAAACTTTTTTTTATAAATAGTATTATACTTTATTTCATTTTGTATGCATAAAGAAACCATTTTTGATTCCATCTTGGTAAAAATAAAAATATTAAAAGAAAAATTGAAACGCATTACAAAAAATACTTCAATATCAACATCTTTATTAAGAAAAGCATGTGATGGGCTTGACTGGACGTAAATTTAAAGATAGTCATATTATCTACATTCTCATTATCTCACACAGTATGAGATGCAATATCACTTGATTTTACTAGTGAAAAGATTTTGGATATGTACGAGATTCGATGTTTTAGATTATTCCCATTATAATGGAAGCAATTTTTTTTAATAGTTTGTGGATACCTTGAGCGAAACTGCAATATATATTAAACAAATCATAAAAAAAAAAGAAACATAAAGCAACAACAAATAATGGGCAGTGAAAGAAGGAGGGAATTTGTACTGATTGATACAATTTCTTGAAAGGGTTCTCACAAGTGAATTTTCAGTAAAACTTCCAGACTTCTGTTTAGGAAGGCTTAATTTTAAGCTATGAATTATCTGAAGTAATTATCAATGATCATTGATTCCAGTGAGAATACTTACTCATCTAGAATCAAGTTTCTGTTTAAATGTCAGTATTGAACAGAACAGAGTACCCTGAGCTGGAAGGGACCCATGAGAATCATCAAATCCAACTCCACAGAGGGCAACCTAACAGTGAAACCATCTATGTAAGAGCACTGTCCAAATGCTTCTTGAACACCAACACACCTGGGGCCATAACCACTTCCCTGGGGAGCTTGCGCCAGGACCATGCTCTCAGGAAAGAGCCTTTTCCTAACACCCTATCTTTGTGTAGCACAAAACTGCACACAGTACTCAACGGGAGGCCACACCAATGCAGGCCATATGGGACAATCACTTCTGTTGACCAGTTAGCTATCCAGTGCTTAATGCACTCCAGGATACAGTTGGCCCTTTTGGCTGCCAGGGCACACTACTGACTTGTATTGAGCTTACCATCACCCCAAACCACCTGATACCCTTCTGCAGGCCTGTACTCATGCATAGACTTGTTCCTCAGTCTATATATACGTTCAAGATTATATCATCCCAGGTACAGAATCCAGCAGTTGTTCTTATTAAATTTTACACGGACAGTGATTGCCTGGTGGTAGTACTCAGTACTCAAGCATACATTTTACCCACTCAGGAAGGTTTTGTGTTAGAAATAGAGCCAATTAAAGATCTTACCTAAGAACCAGTACAGTAAGTAGAGAAAACTGCTGCCATCTTTGAAGATTTTGTCACATTTTGTGTAGCCAATAAAATAAAATAAAAAATACACACCACAAAACTAACTTTGCAGTTGAAATACCTGAGTGATTCAGTCATCAAAAGTGCACGTCACTATCAGCCATTCCCTGTAACATCATTTATATCAGATTTCCTACAACTATATTATTTCCATGCCTCAAAATAATCAAAATAAAGATAATGAGAGTTGAATACCACATTATTTAGACAAGACTACTTTTAAGAGATCCACAAAACCTTACTAAAAAAGCAAGTAAGAAGATTAAGGAAACTTAAATTTAATCTACAGCAACTCACAACTCCTGCAGAAAAGGCTTGGGGTCTGCAAGTTGGTTAGTTCATCTCGTAAGTCTATGCATTTTAAAATTCTCACTCCTGATTAATCCTAACATACGTAAATAGCACATATAAAATAAAGGAAAAAATGCAAAGTTTTAAACGAAGACTTGGAACACATTATTAATACAGTCAATACTCACTTCCTACCAGTAGTGACTAATCAGGAAACCAAATTTTATTAATTAACCCTTCTTAGTGTAATTAATTAGTACTTCTTCCTATCACAGTCAACATTTAACATGGTCAACATGTATGCAGCAAAAAATCTTTTGTCTTATGAATGTTCTTTACAAAATGTTTACCTGATATTAAACACACACACACACACACAAACATGGCATACATGATCAGACAGAGGTCTCCCAAATTCTAAACTCTACCTTTCATAGTTTTGGCTACCGGGGAACTAGAAAATTATTGATTTTGACCTTTTGGAAACTGCCAAATAAATGGATATGCATTATAGAAGGAGGATATACTAGTAGTATGGAACATAATACTGACTTTTTTGCAAATGTTTTACCTTTTGTTTTGTTCTAAGATCAAAATGTTAACTGACGGTACACTTAGAAAGTATCAACATTTCTACACATCAAACAGTTTCTGAATTCTACAAATTACTGACATTAAGTATCTTTAACATCCACCAGGTGTATATGCATTCTGTGAATTTTCTAGATACAGAAGTTATGCCACAGTACAGACAATGAACTTCAGAGGGAGTCTTGGGAGATGGCAGTCACTTGGCCTTAAGCATTTTAGTGGATCACCTGAGGCATTTTTGTATATATTCTAAGCATGATGGTCCTTGTACTTCCTTTTGCATATGATACTGCTGATGCCATTTGAAAGCATGTTAAATCTTCAGTGGTTTAAATTAGATCTGCAGCTGCTGCTAAACAGCTGGTTCAAGTCTCTGAGTTGAAGTTCTATTGTTACCAGTAATTTGTGAAGGATTTTATATAAGCTGATTCTCTTGCAGTTCTTCTGCATTTCATGACTATTGACGAGAATTCACATTGTTACATTTGTATCAAGGGATGCTGGTATTCTGGTATTGGAGAAGCTGGTTGAGTGCTGAAGAGGCTGAAACACTCAAGACTGACAGAGATCGTTGTGCGCTAAAAACAGCCCAGGCTTGTGCTGGCTACTCGTCTTACTGAGCAACCAGCACTTGCTTAGTTGGATAAAACCCAGTAGAAGGAAGAAACCCGATATTACTACTGAATCTTTCACTTTATGCTGCTGTTGTTTCTGCCATTGCTTCTGTTGACTGAAGCTGCCACTCCTCACATAGGCACGATATACCAAGAGAGCAAACAGGAGGAAAGCCTGAGAGGACCTGACCTCTACAAGCCCCAGTTCACATCTGAACCAAATCTGTTAAGACAGAGTTGAACACAGGTGTGCAATTGCTGACAAACACCAGTGTGTATGCATCGTACTGCAGGTGAAACTACCAAAAATAGATCTAGGGGGAAAAAAAAAAAATCAGTGTGCCTGTCAGCTTTTGCAATTCCCATGCATATCCCAATTTTGAACTACTTTAGAGACTGTTTGGGAACATGCAATATTTGTCATTTGTACTTTATAACACTTTTGAAAACAGGTTTTCCTAAAACTACACTTGGTACCCAAGCAAATTAAGAATTTACTATGGAAAAGTCTCCTGTAATTAGACCAATGAGCATTCTTTTAAAGTAACGTCTGTTACACGGTTTTAAGCCTTCCAACACCAAAACCACTATACTCTAGGTTATCAGGTATAAATCTTTGGTGGTTCAAACTTTTTTTTTTTTTTTTTGTGGGGCGGGAAGGGAGAAGGGGAGAAATCAGCTTTGTATCATACTGTCAGAGTGCAAGAAAAGCAAAGCAAAAAAAAAAAATCCTATCAAAGCTTTTGTAACTCATGAAGATGTGTAAAAGTCATCAGAAAGAAAGATGAACTTCTTTTTACCAAGCAAATCTGTTGAGGCTTTTTTACTACCACATCATAGTAAACATTGGTCTTGTTAGATGATTAGAAAAGAGTGTTAAAGCTGTCAGCCACACAACATTAATACAGCTAGTTAATGGAAGAACCAGAGAACCATAAAAGTACTGTTTTTTCTGGACTTTTAAAACTTCCTTAAAATTCAAAGATTTCATTGCACATTTGAAGACTTTTCACAGTAGTTACATACAGCTCTGTTTAATGGAAAAAGATTACAGAAAGTGCAATGGCATTCTTTTCTCCTGACAACAACAAAAAAAAACGATGATTTATGTACAGATTCCACTGCATTCTAATCATAAGACAATTTGTGCTGTGTTAGAAAAAAGAACATTATGCAGCCACCCCTTTAATGAACTCACAATAGGATCTGTAGGCTAATTATTAAACTGACTTATATAGATGGAAATCTTTTGTGATATAGGTTTAAGTTTTCCCAATAACAAGAATTGGAGGGACTCACTTGTACTATAAATTCTAATCTGCTTTAAAAAAATCTGGACATTTCTCCCCCTCCCCCCCCCCAAAAAAAAAAAACTTTTTAAAGCGTGTAAAATATTAAACATTTCAAAACAGTATAGCTTTCACAAATTTTAACACTCATTCCTAAAGTTCTTTGCTTTCGCAAATCTATTCCTTTAAACAAACATTTTAAATTAGTGGTACACAGTTACCTCCTCATAGTTACATCTTGTCTGCCCTAATCATTCGGTAGAAACCCTGCTGCCAGAGTCCAAATACTGCTACCACATTCTGCTTCTATAGTTCCCACTTAATTTACTGTTAATGCAACACAATTTACTCGGAATCAAACTACAAATAGTATACATAACAACATTTCTTTACCTTTGGTCAGAACCTGGCACAGTTGGCAGTGTAAGCAGTGTAATTGCACACTTACTTGCCAGTAATAAACAATTAATATACCCCTCATTCCATAAAGAACAATGAAGAGTAAACCTTCACATCTATTTTTTTTGTCCCTTGAAAGAAATAATTTCCAAGAATACCGTAACTAATCCAAAAATTCATTTCTTGATTTAGCTGTTATCAGTTTTCTAGAAACCAATTATTACTTTATCTTCTTAGAAAAAAATTACTACTTCATAAGACTGGAGAATAACACTATAAAGAGTATAAAATTCCAACATGTATGAAGGGCAGGTATGGTCCCCTATCTTTCCTGCAGATATCTCTGAATGCAATTAACACCTTGATTATAGACAACGATGTGCATAATTTCTCACTCTTTCTTCACACTAACAGTAACTATGGCAAAAGAATTGGAAAAAAAAAAAAAAAAGTATGCTGTTTTGCTAGCGTAACCTGAGGTCTACAGGGATTAAGGTTACTTAAAACAGGTATCTACACACAGATATTCAAGTTCCTGATGTATTTCATCTTACATCATGCGTTCCTATTTGCCTGGATTTTCTAAGATAGTTGATCATTTGTTATGTGTGCAGGAACATGTACTCTCCAAAAATATTCTAACAGGCATAAGGAATTGTCTGGCGACTTCTTAATCACATTAAAAACATAATGTTCAAATTAAATTTCTACGCTGAGCAAATAAACCAAAATGTTCATTGAGGCATACACTAATGCCTCCTATTTTCTTTCTGTATCTTCTAAAGTGTGTTTATGCTTGCAATTGTTTTCCTAAATAGAGATGATTTTACAATCCATAGAGGTCTATACTTACTAGGCATCTGCACTGCTATTAAGTGTCCTTTGGAAAAATACACATTTCATGAATGAAGTCAAGAAATACACAACTATAAAGCAGCATCCTGTCACCAAATTCAGTGTATTCTAAATAACTGTGTGCCAAATCTATTTTCCCCTCTTCCCTGCCTAAAATTCAGTTTTAATTTTTGGAATCTGTATCTAATGCACCCGGCAGTATTTGGCGACGTGGTCACAGCACTGTCATGGGAACTGAGAAAGAAGCAGTATTAACAGCTGGGTTTCAATACGAATCATACCCAGTCACCATGGCAGAGGATTAGAAAAAAGGCACAGAGATCACTTGCTATATTCTATAAAACCATGGGAACATCACTAGTTTATTACTGAAGATACTAATTGCTCCTTCAGATACCAAGAAACAGAGTTTGCGCAGAAGTCAATCCCTACAGCAGCCAGCAGTGGGACTAGGGGGAAGATGGGAAATATATGCTTGGAGTATTCATTTAGGATTATTGCATAGTCACAAGTCCTATCCAAAATGCTTTAACATGTTGATTCTCTGAGGTGAGATTTAAGAGTTTTCCTTTTGATGTTATTTCAGCAGACTTCAGCAAATTCGATGTTATTTCAGCATACATGCATTATCAATAATATGTGACAAGGGGGACACTGACAAGGGGTTAGATCTAAGACAACTACATTCAATCTTAAAATTATTTGCAACAACCACCTGTATGTAGTATATTCTAAAACATGCACCTCTTTTTTAAACAGCTATTTTTAAATTTAAGCTGTAGAAGGGAACAGTAGTAAAGCATGATGCTAATTTCACGTAATGCAATGCTACTTCGTTTTTTAGCTGGTATAGACTGGGCCAATATGAACAGGCAAAACTGCAACTCTGTTTCATTAAGTGTAACATCTCACAGCACTGAAGACGGGAAAATGAGAAAGAATATGTTCATAACTTTAATGCACATAGTTAATAGAGAAGAAAATTACTGTTGACATGAGAAAAACTTCAGTTGGCAGAAAAGGAATAGGAGAAGCATGTGTGTTTGATGTGGCTTTAGATTTTAGAAGATCATCATATATAATACTACATGCAACGTTGTACCATGCATCTCTGAATGATATTGGTTTACCTCCTTACAGGGAAAAACACATTTACAGTCTATTGTATAGATTTCATGCCAAACAAGAATGGTATCAGGGAAACCGACCGAACACACATGCCTTCTCTAACCTGTAACACTAACACCTTCAGGAGTCTTAAACTCATCTACCTGTCATTGATAGAGGTGAAATCCAATTTCTCTCCAACTAATCTTGATGCAACTCCTCATTGTCCCCTTGTTACATCTTCAGAAACTGTATTGACCTTTTCTCCTTTCTGCCCTCCTTTATATTCTTCCAATAAGCTATCAGCTTGCAATTTCATTTTTTCCAGAATATTTATTAAAGCTTTTTTTCTCCTCCTCCTGACACCAGCATAATCTTATAATTGTTTCTGAAACTAGAACACAAAAATAACTACGTAGCAACATGGTGGGTATCTTTTCACTGCCTTCTTATATTCACTTTTTGTCTTTCTCTGTTATTTTAATTGGAAGATTTGGGGGCACAAACATTTTATTTTTTTGGCATCTGTACCAAAAGCTCAGAACAAATCACAAGATCTCTACTCAGAAAACAAGCAAGATCCAAGTACATCAAGACAAATGATGTCAAATTCTATGTATTTATAATGCAGTTGTGACTACATCATTTATCCATCTTTTCCTGGGCAGGAGCTACAAAATTCCAGTCATTAAATAAATTTCAAACAACTTTCATCATATGAAATGTATCAAACTACTTAAGAAATGTGTTTCAATTTATATCTAAACGTGGTGCATTTTCCCCAAAGAACTGTTCCTTGCCTGGAGCCTGAAATATCTGCTTGAATGAGACAATTTCACCCCAGAAGAGAGATTAATTGTTACAAATTAATCAAATAGCTCTGACACAGATATAGTCACTACTCCTGCATGTCCAGAGCTAAAACACTATACAGGCTGAAGCATGATTGTCATGTTTATACTGTGGTAGAGCTTTTGTTTCAATTCCTGCCTTAAAAAGGGTTGAAAGATTGCAGGTCCTGTCTTTGTATTTCATCAAAAACAAATCACTCACGGTGTATTACAGCATATGATGCACAATGTCAGCACTGGCAAAATCTGTCATATTATCAACCTCAATCACAAAATATTACCCAGATCTTTCACAAGAAAATACTCCCAAGCAAGGAATAAGTATAAGGTAATAGTTTTGCATATAGTGACAAACTGGGCGAACTTACTCATCTAGCTGAGAACACATGCAGTGAGTAGAAATGGCAATTCAATAGGTAAAAATAATCAGAGCAACACTATTTACAAAGAAGAATGCTACAAGAAACTTAACTCTGGATAAATTAATAAAATTAGGTGTGATTTCTATGGTAGAAACTGGAAGACAAGAAAGGCAAGAACAGTGACTTGTTTATTAACACGATAGCTATTTATAAAGTTTAAGAAAAAAAGAAATGTAATTGAATAACTTATTTTAAATAAGTGGAAGAAACATAGAACAGAAATTTAATTTTGTTGTTTTTCTTAGAGTATACACTTACACAGTTGTTAAAAGTTGTGGCAATATGATGAGAAGGGAAAGATTTAATACACAGAGATAAACACACAGATACATAAACATTTAATTCAAAAAGTCACTGAAGCTCCTAATACATATCTATTCTTAGAAGTAACTCAAATTTTATATAAAATTATTCTTTCTTCCATTTCACTCTTTTTCCTAGAAGGAAGTGACTAACGGACAACTAATGCATCATGAAATGCAGTACACTTCAGTGACACCAGACAAATGTCCTGATTAATTTGAAGACAATACCATGGAATACATTCAGCTGTTCAAGCAGCAGAACCTGTGCCAGCTCCCTCAAAGGAGCTTCGGGAAAATTCCATTAATTTGATCTTAAAGTGTTCTTAGCCTTTGTGACTTACATTATATATTAGATTCTATATCACTTGTATATAAATGTAATAATGCACAACTCACCAAGAACAATTCCCGTATTTCCCCAGTAATTAACTACTAATAGAAACTTTGTACTTTACTGAATCGAGTTCATATTGTAAAATTGAGATCACTTCCCATCTCATCTACATCTGGACAACAGAGAACCTCATTTTCAAGAAATATAGACAGGAAAATGTATCCACATATAAAATTAGATAAACCATCCAATTATCTTGAGTCTGAACAGGAATTTAACATCCAAATGATCAAAAATCCCTGCGCACGGCAGGGGGGTTGAAACTAGATGATCTTTAAGGTCCCTTCCAACCCAAGACATTCCTTGATTCTGATTCTGTAATTAAGGAAAAAAAAAACTGAAAAGAAATCTGTAAACTCATTATGCATATGGTCTAGATCTTGAAAAAAAAAAAAAAAAGAAAATCCATGTATTCTATTCCAGATCTTCATAAAACCAGTATTCTGCTAATTATTGCAGATAACTACATGTCTATGACAGAAAACAATGTCCCATTCCTGTCTGTAAATGTTTAGATGATTAGACGCATTTATCAAAGTGTTTAAAATTAGGTCATTGACATAAACTGTTAAAGGAATAAGAGTCCAAAAAGAATCAAGTGTAAAGGCCTTTGTCACCAACTAACCAATGTCATCACCATAATTCAGACCCTAAGCTAGGAAGTAACTTTGGCAGGCTTCATTACATTTAAAGTGTTCCTATACTTCCTGTACTTTGGGTGTGGGTGACCTCAACTCATGCTCTCTGTCAGCGGGTGACTATGCAGGTATTCCTGATGGAGGAACATGAAAGCCGTATGTTCCAAGGCATCACCTCGTATTTGATTAATTTCACAGCAGCAGGAATGACAAAGAACTTGAGAACAATTTCCACAGAGGAAGAGACTGCCAATTTGTCACAGTAGTTAAGTCTCAGTAGCTAGGAAAGGCTTGAATGAGAATGCTCTACACTCATTTGTCCACTTTGCCAAAGGTAGCAAAGTTCTCTCTATATCCTTCGACATGTTACCTCAAAACAGCACGAATTAACATACCTGTTGTCACTAATGCTGTAGATATGTTACTATCATAAATTTTTCATGTATTCGTACCTTAGGAAGAATAACAAATAAACAACTCATGGAAAGTCATATAAAGAACAAATGTTACCAGGGTAGGCAACTAAGAGATATCAGTATTGCATACTATGCATATGAATCAAGGGCTTTGCTTCTCCCTTCTATCCATGCCACACAAGCATGCGCACATACACTGAATACCTGGAGTCAAATCTGGATGAAAGCCACCAACTATAAACTAGAGGAATAATTCCAAGCATCATTAAAGAAACAAACATCAAAAAAAAAAGCTTTCGTAACAAAGACACAGCAGCAAGGTAGCAGTATAAGGAAAAAGTGTGTGTTTCTATATTTCCTTCATCCTGAACTTACAGGTCAGGGAAAAAAAAAAAAAAAAAAAAAAGGGAATTACAATTTATTGGCAGTTATCTTCCTTTAAATAGTATCACTGTACATTAAAGGCTTTACACAGTAACTGGGACTGAATGCGTACTGAATACATACTACTACAACAATGACAACAGTGGAAGTGTTCTCATCCTCTCCTCTGGAACTTGTTCTCAAGTTTTTTGTCATCCCCATTGCTGCCAAATTAATCAAATCTGAGGAATGCTTTGGAGCAGAAAGTGATAATGAAAAGATTGCCATCAAAATTTAAAAATACGTCCACAAGTTTGTTGCTCCCTAGAAATAAATACAGGTATCATTTTAAGAGTTAATCCTTCTGCTCTTTCAAAAAAAAAATACCATAGGATATTTTTTTGAACAAAAGCAGTTTAATCTCCTTTTATACCTTACCAATAAAGAGTTATCTCTGACAGCAATGTGGTCTTTATAACATCCTAAAGCACTTCTCCCTACAGATGCAAAACTATGAAAAGGGAGACCAACAGTTTCAAAAGATTCAGCTACGCAAGCCTGAAAAGCATTCACTAACAATTCAAATGCCCCAAAATATTCTTCTCTGGGAATGATCCTGATCAGTCAGGAATTTCCCTGTTAGAGTTCTAAAGAGCTACTGTACTTCATGTTTGTATATACAAATACAGTGTTTAGGCAGCAATAAAACCTGTAAGTAACAAGTGCTGAAAGCTTACATCACTGTAGCATTTGGTACCTGTACTAAGAAAGGAAGAATTTATTATTGTGAAATGATTGATCTTTTCTCCATGAAGGTGTAGCTCAGAAGGAGACAACGGTAACCGATAGGACTGTTCACAGGAAAGAAGCTGGGGCTCCCAAGAAAGAAAACGAGACACCTTTTTTTTTTCCTGTAAAAGATTTCCTAACACCTAGTAAAAGAAACATTTCTGCATAGTCTCGCTTGCTGCTTCTCCTTTTTGTCCCCATCTCTGTTTATCTGTTGGGTAGAAGTGCAATAGAGTTCTACAAGCATGAGAAAGGGTCACAGCAGCATAAATTGCTGCATAAATTGCCATCTCACGTAGCACATATAGGCTACCTATAAACAGGCAAAGTGCCTCACTTCATCATTGGGGAAGACTGTTCAGTTAAGGCAACATCTTAGGAAGTGAAAAGATGAAGGATATTCATTTAAAGCTCCAGCCTCAGATAAAAGCACCACCTCCTAAAGGTGGAGTAATCTACTATATAATACAGATACTTTTGTAAGAAGTGGAGTCAGAGGGAAGGATGTTGGAAAGGATTCTTCATTGTGGTTATCCATCTCCCCCTACCACGAAATTCTCACAGGCTTAAAAGTGCTCATGACACTTCATCACACCTGAACAATTTATATCAGCTGCAGCAACCTTCACCACTCTCCAATCTTTTATTCTCAGAAATAAATTTTCCCAGCCTCACAGAAATCAGGCTTGCCGTCTTCTACTTTGGGCCCTTAACACATCTTATTTTAGAGACTTTATCCTTTTAAAGTTATTTCAACTCTAAGGGAGACCTTCTGGAACATTATTTGTGATGAATGTGAAGATAGTATGGAAAGAGAGAGGGAATACATACATTTTTCATGCTAGTTACAAAACAAAACACTCTTAGTCATGCAGGGTAAAAATAATGGGTGAGACAAAATGACACATGAAAAGGGCATTATCCTCTTTCCAAAAATTAATGTAGGAACACTGCGTAAAAGTCCAAATTGGTTGTCATACTCGATTTGTGTAAAGCCTTAGGAAAGAATGGTGTGAGGGCTCTTTATAGAAAATTACACCGAGTGAAAGCTATTTCACTAATTAACACCCCTTCCCAAATAAATCCTTAGGTCCTTTTAAAATAAGCCTCTTTTAAGCAGAGAAAAGACCCCAGAATATTTGCAGAGCCCCCACATCGACATCTGTTGGTATTCCCTATACACAAATGTGCTTCTGTGTGCATGTTTATTGGAAGAGGTCATCAAGGGCTTGCTTGGTTTATTCATCATTTTCAGGCTCTCCTATTTGCAAAGCTTCTGTTAATGTCAGTGAAATCTAACCTATACAGAAGTTTCAGAGGTCAGATATTTGGCATGCTACATTTAGAAACCCAAGTACAAAGTTGACAGGGATGCTTCAAACACAGGGGGTTACAGCGGAAATAGGTCTCCATATACCAAACTGGCTATTGAGCAGATTCAAGGAAGAATACACTGAGAATTCCTGATGCTATTAAAGCTCATATTCTTGCTTTTTTTTTTTCCACTGACTAAATCGATTCCCCCATTTGGCAAAGCCCAGCACAGAAATAACACTTTATTTTTAACACAACAGAAAAGGAATAAGACGCAAGACACAAAATCATGTACTACATAGCCTATAAAAAGCAGATACTTACAGTTCGTAGGAACTGTATTTCATCTTCCCCTCCTTCACCCCCTTCAGCCATGGCTCTTGAGGAGTCAGCTCTGCTAAGACTCTGTTCGCCTCCACCGGCAGCTCACTGCGCTCAGTACAGCTCCTCTTCTCCTATCAGTATTAGCATATAGCTAATCCACAGCCATATAGGGAGCTCAGCAAACTCCACTGCACTGCAGACTGTCAGTCAACCCCCTCACTGCCAGAACCAACTGCGCTGCTTTTACAGCTCAGAGCAAGCAATCCTTTTCCTTTTCGCTCTTTACTCTCTACCCTACAGGCACAAAAAAAAAAAAAAAAAAAAGCACACCACCACCCTACTGTTAAGGTATTGCAGGATGCATTATATGCATCACTAGGTTGTGGAGGTTTGCTTTATTTCATTTTTATTTCCCAGACACTGTTTGGTCACAACAGCAATAATGCTGAAGTGTTAATGAAAGCAGAGCTTGCACTTCCATTTTCACAGATCAGGGTAACCAATTTTGCACTGAAATGTATCAAATTCGGCAACTGTGAAGCCACTGATTTGTGCAGTAGAAGGATGTAAATCATCATAGGACAAGCTGATCACAGGACAAGCTGATTTTGACAGCAGATGTTTCCAGCTTGCTTGCAATAACTACCATTTTTTTTGCTTCCCTGCATAAGCAGCTGCAAATATGATTTCTAAAACAACTTAATGATCTGAACCTACTATGTGTAGTTATTTGTGCTATCCTTTTAAATGGCATTTAAACAAATACCCTAAGGACCAGAAGGATTTTGTTTGTAGCATTTCAAAACTGCACCTGAATATACATAGAAGATAGCATAAATTTAGTTCAATACCTATAAAGCACTCATGCTAAAACAAAATTTAGAATAACTTTAAATTCAAGATAAACAATGAAGAAATTTGTTATTAATGAAAACGGCTAGTTATTTAGTTCAACATCAGCAAATGAGCAAGCGAAAAAAACGTATATATCACCTCTGGTAGAGAATTTGCTGGGATGAAAGGAGGAAAAGAGAAAGAAGGCAAGGAAAGAGGAGACAAGAGTATTAATGAGGCTTTAGCCAAGTAATTTAGTACACGATCTTGCATTTCATGACAAGGTTGCAAACACACCCTACCCACACACTGCATCCTTGAGAAGCCTTACCCAAAATCTGAGCCGTCCATTTACATGGCTACATGCTTTTGCAAAGATTACTGTACATACACAATCTTTTTTCTGAGTAAAAGCATGTTTCTGCTTTACAAGTAAGAAACTGAGGCATGAAGGTAAGCAAAAAACAACTTTCTTGGGATCACAAGGACAAAAGTAGCAAAGTGAAAAATGAAACTATATGTACTATGTCCACTAGTAAATATGTTTATATACAACTGTCCTTCAGCCATGGGACCCAGAACACACTGCCTTCCTCCCCTCCCTCCCCATCCCCCCCCCGAATTCTGATTTTTCCCTTATTAAACATTAACAGAAGCCAAACCATGAGATACCCAAAAAGTTCTCTTCTTCAAGGGCAAAATGCTTTGAGAAGTGTTTCACTCTCACTACCTCAAGAAACTCTGTCAAAAATACGACAATCCCATTACTCAGCAACAGAAGGAACTCCAAAGCTTCTACACAACACAGTGAGTCAGGCTACCTAGAGCCCTGCCAACCCATCTAATCCTCCACCCCCACCCCATAATTTTTTCCTGTGGTGAGCACAAAAAAAATACTGCTTTGTCCATGACAGAAGCAATGTGGCAGAAAAATGTTTTTACAGGATATATAAGTGCCAGAGAATTGATTTGGTTGGTGTTCTGATTTTTGTTCTTTTAAATTCCAGCCATCTTTGAAAGATTGTTTTCTCCCCTTTCCTTGTAAATACAAAGAGCAAAACTCAATAGATCCTCCTTAGGTTTACTAAAAGAATATATTTAAACCAGCAGAATTCAGTCAGATGAGGCAGAGGGACCTAACTATGTAAACACATGGGTAAGCACGTATCATTTAGAATGGATTTGATACACATATTGCATAGCAAAATCTACACATACAGGGATAGCTCCTCTGTTAGGTCTTACAAGAGACACCCTGTCAGACATACTACTTTTCTTTGGAAGATTATAAACAAGAAATACTCAAAATCCTGAGAAAACAAGTGCAGGTCAGAAGACTCATTACAAGATTTCACAAAACGTAGAAGTGTTCTTTCACAAATAGAAATCAATGTAATGCGGTACATCTGCTGGTCATGTTTTATTCCTGTTAACAGAGTAAGATTTTCAGATAGTAAATTCTGAACATGCAGAGCTGAGATCGATCTACCTGAATCACAAGGAAAGGAGAAAAAACATATGTAACTTTTCAAGTGTTTTTCTTTATTTCAGTAATCCATTCAAAATGGTTCCTATGAAAGTTTGATACAAAGACAAAGCATATGAAAAAAATGACTGCTGATAATAGCTCTAGCACTGTAACATGTAGACAGCATGTGAGACATCTGAAACCCTGACTTGTCAAAATTCATCTGTAGGGTTTTCTTTTTTGAAATCCCTTTTTTTCTTCATTTGATACTTAGTTTTACAAAGTTACCTGAGAGCTGTTTTGGGAAACAATTTCTTGCTTCAGAAACCAAAACATTTTAGTAAAATTTCTTCATTTTAAAATTGTCAAGTGATCTACAAAAACATTTCACAGCACTTCCGTTCTTACAACTTTGTTCTGTTTGGTTCAATGCCTATAATTTGAATGAGAAAACTATTCACCTACTACAGCATAATGAAATGTATATCTTCAAGACATAACTGCTTTTTTCCAGAACCTCCCCAATCCTCTGACAATGAGACTTGTCCAGTTATTATATTATTTATATTATCTGCCCTGCACTTAATCAGAAGTCTCATTTACAGGAAGTATAAGGCCTTTCACTTCAAATTTCTTAACACCAACTTGTCTTGAATAATCTTTCTTTACAAAAAAAAAAAAAAAAAAGATTTACTGAAGCCATGACTGAATGACTGAAAGAAAATTACTTCAGACCACTGCAGTAAATCAGTCCAAAAGGATCACACATCACACACAGCATGTACATATATAGTGACTCTGCGTTATTGGAGATGACTGTGAGGTGAAGTATTCCACCAAGAAAGCCACAAAGGTCAAACAATCTCAACTGGAACCATTATGTATTTTATGATATCCTATTCACATTGACCAATTTTAAACCTGTATTTCAGGTACTTTTGCTGCTGAACACATTCTGGACAGTCTGCTGTACTTTAAAGCTATCAAAAAAAGCCTCTTCTACGAAGTTTAAAAGAACTATAACAATTTAAGGAAAATTTGCTATTTTCAGCACAAACACACTGCCTGCTTATTTTTCAACACATTGAAGGGATTCTGGCTGACTCTTCACATGAGTTCCTGATTCTAGGTAAGCTTTTGGCAAGCTTCACTGCTGCCACCAAACAATAGTTCAGAATTTTTACAGTGGCAGTACCCTGGCAATAAAAGTTTATAAAAGGAACCAAAGAACCATCTAGCTATATAACAAAGGAATATCTGAATCTAAATCACTTTTTGCAGTGTATATTTTACCTTCTAGATTGAGTTACACTATCAGAGACTGGCCAAAAATCTATTTTACAACAATTTCAAAAGTGGGGTCAACACCAGTTACCTAAGCCTGTTGGGTAAGCAGTCACAACGTTATCTTCCACTGGCAGTAACAGACCTAAGCACTAAAACCTAGGTGCTGCTAAAAAGGGGTTTCTGCACCAACTTCTAGTTTCAGCTGTACCTGTTCTATTTGCTGCTCAGAATCAACAGCCACTGGTAACTAGACATAAGAGTGTTTTAGCTTGACGTTGGACACTGACAACAGTATTTAAAGATTAAATTTAAAAAAAAAAAAAAGATAAGAACACTGCTTGAAGACAGGACATTGCAATAATATGCTTTCCTTCCACAACTTATATTAAAATATCAGAAATATTTTAAAAATCATGATGAATTATTTTTCATTTTCAGTCGATGTTTTTTGTGTCTAAAGCGAGCAGACAATCCCACATAATCTCCCCAGGGTCCTCAAAAACCACATCTCTGCATCCTTTCTGCCTCACTTAAGTACAAAAACATGTATAAAAAGCCATTAAGAGGAAACACGTTATTTCCTTTACAAATAACAAAACAAAACAAAACTCGCAAAAATATTCAAATTTGCTATGCTGACCATTTTTATCCCATTCATGAAGGGATTCAACTACTTGTCCAGTTCACAAACACCAGGCACTTAGTACAAGTTAACATCCCATCTACAGTAGAAAAAGCTGCTTCTGTGAATTTGCACGTACATTCCAGTTGCTTTTTGTTTGTAAGTGTACTCTAGAGGAACTAAATTACAATTTCCAGTGAAAAACATAGGATCTTAACTAGTCAAGATGAGGAATACATTCATCAGAAGATTCTTAGAATAATTTAAAGGGAGGACAGTTTTATTAATTTACACATATTCCTAAACCTCATCTACATTTTTTCCTGTCCTTTTAAAAAATAATCTTGTGGGGTCTTTTCACGTATCTTGTGTCAATACATTGCTGTGCAGCACCGAGTTTCATTTTTTTTAATAGCTTCAACAAACTGATGCAATTGTTCCTAAATAATGAAGGAATACAATGTATTATAGTGTTACAAAAACAATAACATAGTATCAGTACTGCTTTTAAGACCTAGTTCAGGAATTTTCCAATAAATTTCAACACAATTAGATTCAGCATGAGGAAAAGGCAGTACCTCAGAACTATGACGCTCAAAACTCATGAGGACCTGCTTCTATACAGGGGAACCCTGTAGACTACCAAACTGAACAATTCCTTGTAAATGCTCTTTTTTAAATTCACATTCCTAAAACAGAATGGTTCTAGATGAAAAAGTTTCAGGGAAAAAAAATAAATATATATAATATATATATATTATACTCTGAAAGACACAATTAAATTGTGTTGAATTACATAAATTATAATAAAAAATATAAGATAGTGCAACTTCAACATAGATTGAAAAGTTTACCTAACTTTCAACCCCATTTGAAATGAAATAGCTGAAGTAACACAAGTCAAGTCAATTTTTTAATTATATCAAAGCAGAATTGTTTAACAGGTCTGCAAAATATGTTCTAAATTATAAATTAATGAAATTTTATTTTAAATGCAAATTTAACTTACTAATCAAAAGCATCAGACTGACTACAGAACCTCTCTCTTTGCTTAATTTCTCAGCACTGCAGTCTGTGAGAGCTGAAGATCAGGTTCCAGAAACAAACTCAGGTCTTCACTCCTTAAATCTGATGTATTCTTAGTAATAGATGTGTTTTTTTTTTAAACTTTGTCATATGGTCACACAGCAGCCTATTATTATCTTACAGGCAAGATTCTGACCTCAGGGTATTATAAGTAGAGTTAAAACAAGCAGTATTATTTTGCAGTCCAGAAACATTTCCATTTCCAAATTTTCTAACTCAAGTAATCTCTCAGTTCCTCATTGTGGAGGAATTTTTCAGGTATCTACAACAAAAATTATTCAGAAGTACTTGACTTCCTTTGACCCCTTAATTAGAGAAAGCAAAATAATATAAGAAGTTATCGGTACTTCAGTGCCACAATATGTTTGGCATCTTGAAACAGAATGAAAAACAGTGTTCTTCTGTCATCTCTCTCTGCTGGCAAAACATTTAATTGTATTTAAACTGACAGCAGGAAGACCGATAATCCTACTGGGGAGAAGAAAAACCTCTGGCTACACTTGCTAACACTGAGAAAGATGAGGAAGAGATTTCAGTCGAGCATACAAACAGCTATGGTCCTCTAAAATAAGTGAAATCCAATTTATCCTGCTCTGTGAGTTTAGCCTAACCTCCAGAAAACACAGGAAATTCTATTACTGTTAGAAACTGAAATGTGGTAAAGAAAACCAGAAAACAAGAAGTATAAGAGGTATATTATATAAAATATAAGATACCTTTGTTTTGTTTCCCTTCTAATCAATTCTCATCCACTGATCTTCAAAAGTTTATGTTGGATTGCCATCTGGTGGTATAAGAAAATAAAAAGTCTCTGACAAATTGGTAAGCATAATCACACATTATTTTAACCTATAATGTTGGAAGTTTCATTTACAATTTCATTATAGACTATTCAACACATTTTTAACTACAGTCTATAATGTGACAAACTTTGGCACTGCATCTCATTTTTCTTTTAAGAAAAAAAGAAAGAAAATGTTCACAAGTTTCTTTCTAAACCTAAAATTCTGATACACGAGAATGACTTTCTTGTTTCAAAGTTTGCTAAAAGAGATTTTATTAAACCTCTCCAAAATCTCCAATTCTAGATGACTCAAGCTGAGTTCACAACACTAACAAAAATATTTCACTATTTGGCTTTAACTTCCGCATCAGTTTCCCAGGAATTTATAATACAACAATAAAACATCCTTGTCCAGAATGCAGTATCTCACACCAAATAATCAGACTTTCAAAAATACCATTCAGAGCAGTGCACTTCCGCTTGGAACTGGAATTCAAGGAGTGAACAGGAAAATATACTTGAACTTCACAGGAAGACTTAATTCAGGCAGAGTCCTTACAGCCAACACTTAAAATAGCAAATAGTTTAGAGTTTACGTTGTATAAAAGACAAGGACTGTAAATTTTGATTACATAGAATAAGAATTTAATTAATTATGGAAAATTAAGTATGATTGCTGTTTTTGTGTCTTTTAACTTGTAAAAAGTTACTAGATACAATCAGATTATTTCTGGAATCACAAAAGCCATTCCTGCTCTCATAACAACACCAATAGGAAATTCCATGTTTCTGTTCCAAACTCCCAAAGTACAGCTTCTTGTGCATGTAATATGGACAAACGGACAAACACATTTTTAAGCCTGCTTTGTTCTAGAAGTGTCTGGTATTTTCCAGTTAGATATTCCAAAAATCTTAACTGCCTGGTACAGATCAAACATCAATTTCAGGACTTCCATACAAATATAGATTGCTTTAATGAACAATCAGGAAAATGTAATGAGGGATTTTCAATGTTTTCAACAGAGTTCACTGAAACTAAATCACACTTTATGAACAATCTGAAGATTATGCAAAAAACATTTCAGGCCACCAGCCAATAGAGAATTGAACTAATTTAGTTTTGTAGTAACAAAACCACTACTAATCATTTCAAAACATCTGAGACATACAATTTCGTTTATTAATCCACGCTATTAGACTATTAAATATTTCAATATTCACCCCTTCTATAAAATGAATTAACAGTGCACACTTTGAGTTACAGCAAATTTGAGCTATGGTAGTTTATTGATAATATAGAACATCTTCATTCATTTTATATTTTATATGTCTATGTGATTTCACATAAAGCCAGTTCAATTTGAGAACTCACAGCCTCACAGAAAGAAAGCATCTAAAAAATACACAGGTTCTACTGCAAGCAATTACCAATTAAACCTAGTCAAGTACCAGTCCCGTAAAAGTGCTTAAAAGAGGACAGTAGTGATCTGGATAGAATGACCAGAGCAACTTAAAATGTATTTTGGTAGTATACTGCTCCTTCAAACTGACTTACCTGCAGTATTTTGTTTTGGGGCTTAAATTCTAACTATCCTTATACTGAGGAGGAAAAAAGAGAATAAACCCTAAGTTTATGAAACTTTTACTGACTATACCATACATCTCCCTTTTTAATCAACCCATGTCTATATTAATGGCTGGTTTGCTTTCTTGTGTATCACAAATTGTATAAAAATAACCAGCAATGTAGTTCTCATTTGTTTTTCCAAGGAACCTTAGAGAATGAGATTTAAATTCCATTTATAAATATTGCAACTTATATTTTGTAACAATCCTAAAATATTTCAATTAAGACAGAACAGCATTATGCCCCATGCTACCTTGGTTGTTCCCAATGACCAAAATTAAGCAATAATCATTTCCTTATTATATAGCCCCTACTAATATGAAAAAATGAGCTTTCGAATGCACATGAACATCCTCTTGATTCCCTGGCAGCTTGCTTCAGATCCAAGCCTTTGTTACTTTCCTGGTTTGCGCAATTTCAGCTTTCTCAAAACATTCACCAAAAGCCAACGATGAGTTTTGCATGCCATAGTATGTACTTTGACATTAAGGGGTCCATTTTGACTAGCTCTGACTACTGAGATGGATGTGCGTAATTTATGAAAACAGATCTGCCCCTACTATTATTTCAACCACCTCTCAATTGCCATTTTTACATACGTGCAGTTGTGTTGGAGCAACACACCTATGAGCTAATACTAACAGCCACGACTACAGACCACAGCAACTTATGCACAGAATATTAAGAGATGATATGAAAGAAAATAGGTTGTCAATAATTAAAATACTTAATAATTAGCATATTTAACAAAGCAGCCATCTGCAAGACCACATTCTCAGTGTTCATTTATATACAGCAACTACTAAAATCTGTGATTGAAAAGTAAGGTCACACCGACATACTGAGTATCGTTATTCCAAATTCTAATCAGTCAATTGACTTTTCTAGAGTCAGCTCCCAAACTGAATTAGAATTACTGATGTATAAGTTTAAAGAGAAAAACGTCTGCAGGCGACATTTTACCAGGTCAGTTGAATGGTTCTTCAGGAAGGTCAAAAGCAGAGAGACAATTTTGCGTAATTTTCAGGCATCACTTCTGGGCATACCCAATATACAACCTTTATTTATTCAAATAATAATGGTCTTTACCAGTTCTAGTTAGATCTAACAAAAATTGAACAGCAACATAAATATAAACATATATAAACATTTATATTAGATTTACAAATAAAGTCAGAAAGTTACATAAAGACTGCTAAGTCATAGCATCATAGAAACATTAAGTTTGGAAAAGCCCTCCAAGATCATCTGGTCCAACCGTCCTCCTACCACCAATATCACCCACTAAACCACGTTCCTAAGTACCACATCCAACCTTTTCTTAAACACCCTCAGGGACAGTGACTCTACCACCTCTCTGGACAACCTGTTCCAATGCCTAACCAGACATTTCATTCAGTCAAAGTAACAGCCAGTTTATCAGAGTTTCCTGTTTCTAGTACTGGCCATTTGTGAATACTTCAGAAAGAAGTAACAGAACAGAAGCAAGTCTGGCACAATATCCTTCACAAATCCTCTCATCTTCTGTTAATCTACAACAACAGGATTTCAAAACCTGAAGGTTCTATTTGAACAGTTGTATGTAGTAACTACAATACAGTTGCAAAGATAAATAAAAAAATAATCTTTTCCGAGACCTACATTTGATTCATTATAGAATTAAAACTTTTACCTTTAAAGATTCAAGTTGAAAATACATTTTTACTTGCATGCACTAATAAAAGAATCTGTAATAAACAAGAATGTGTAAGTACTGTTCCCTATAAAATGACTGAAACGTTATGTAATACCATTGTGACAATTTAAAATGTTATATGCTTGGAGCACACTTAATTGCAATTTTAAGTCTAATCTAGCTAATGCTCTTTTTATCTTAAAGCCATTGTGCAATATTTTTAATCTTATCTGAATTCTAAACCAATCTTAAATTGGTTCACAATTAAAGAACTGCAATCTAAGGAAACAGTGTAGAGTACTCAGAAAAATGTATTTGTATGAATTACAGTAACTAAGTACACATATAGCCTTTGCATAATCTGGCCTTAGATACAATCCACAGGGAAACTTCCTGCAACTTTGCAGGTCATGTTCTCTCCCACATCTGTAATTTCATAAATACTTGATTTTCCTTACTTTCCATTTTCAGTCAAATTTCCCAGCCTATGCACAAACTGGCCTTTTAGTTCCCATTGATTCTTGTCACTTTCCATCTTTTACTTATCCGACTTTGTCCAAACAAGATTTTCGCACCTCATCATTTCTACAACGTAGCACAATCCTATCTCCACCACTGCACATCTCCAGGTTGCAAGTACTGTGAGGCTAATTCAAGGTATAACACTCATCCTCCTTTCCCTACCTTCAAACAAATACTTACTAACATCCTGCTTAGCCTTCTACTTGCTACCTACTTGTTTTACCTAAGACCTCGTCAATTCAACTCCAAATCTCATCTTTGCTCTTTCTATATTTCTACATGCCCATTTCCCAGGGCTCAGCCCTCACATCTCTTCAGAGAATGCACTGCGTGGCTAGCCACTACCTGCACGGAGAGGGAAGGAAAAACTAGGTCTCCTTTCAGAGGCATTATTAACGAACATGTACTTCTTTGAGTCTGTTTGCCCTTTTTTTTTTATTCCAAAACTTGCAGCACCTGTGAGCCTGCAGCACCCTTCTCTTCTACACTTCACCTCTGCTGTAGTGAATTCCATGAAGCAAACCCATTTTTCAGCCATCCCAGCCTCGCTTTCACTCTGTGTTACGTTTTCCCCCCTCCTCGCACATACACCTTACCCATCTTTCACCCACCTTCCTCACTCAAGCACCTTCCCTCTCCCTTCTCGATTCCATTTCCATCGCATTTGGAGGCCCTTTACAGCTCGCCCCTTGCGGCCCAACACTGCCGCCCCCGGGGCAAACTTTCCGGCCCCAACCCGCACCAACAGCCCAACAACACCACAGCCCTGTGGGCAGGAGCGGCCGGCCGCTGTCTTGTGTGTTCACCTCTGCTGTGCTCTTGTTCGCGTTCATCTGTTTATGAGACATAACGTAAAAATCTGGGATTACGAAGAAAGGAAAACACCCCACTGTTATGTTTGTGGAATATTTGCTTTTGGTATCCCTCCTCTTGCATTTGTTTCTAAGAGCATTCTCAGGGTGTAGAGGGGTCCACTGAGAGCACGGTGCCTTTAGTAATGCTGCTGTTCCCAAACTAGCTCAACCAAAAGCACAGTTCGAAACCCTTTTCTGCCGGGCCTGTACCGATCACTCACAGCAGCATGTCTGCATCCACAGGTGCAGTCATACCTACATCAATTAATTCTCACAGGCCCACTTACTTCACACTTGGAATGTGTAAAGTTAATGTGCAAAGATTATGGGATAGCTTCTAGAAGGTTTAATGCTTGTTTGTAAAAATGTTACATTTAAAAATATGGCAGGCATTTCTACACATCCCTTTCTATTTCTTTATAAAGCTTTCATAAACATCCAGCTTAATTATTCTCACCAGTCAGAGACCTGTTTCCATCCAAGAAATGACACGCTCCTTGCTTTTACTGTATTTCTTTTTTTTTTTACTAATCTGATAAAATGCCTACAATAAACTCTAACAATACAGTCAGAGCAGAGGTCTATTTGCAATCATCAGTTGTCGTCATCATTCAACAGAATCATGTTTCTTTCTGAAAGCTATTTTCTAATGCTGAGAACACATGCTACATATTTGTGAGGTTGTAGCAGAGACTGGGAGCGCAGCTAGAAATATTAAACATTCTGCTCAGCACCCGTTTCACCTTTATTAAACAGAGAACTTGTATGTACCTCATCTGGGAAGATCTTAATTGAAGAATCTGAATGCAGTGACCATTCAGGTCTAAGGATGAAAATGACTATGTATGAATTAGTCTTAACGATCATTTCAAAACAAACCATCATTCCGTAGCCTTAACAACTTCCATGCTTCTAAAGGTAATGTTTCATAAAACGTTGATAATAAATCTAGTAATGGCACAGTGTGGTGGTTTTACTCGGGTGGGTGGCTGAGCTCCACCACAACCACTCTCTCACTCCCCCTCCTCAAAGAGGAACGGGGAGAAAATATGATGAAAAGGGCTCAAGGGTTGAGATAAGGATGAGGAGATCGCACAGTAATTATCATGACGGGCAAAACAGACTCAGTGTAGGGAGATAGTAAGATTTATTACCTATTACTAACAAGCTAGAGAAGTGAGAAACAAAGGAAAGAAACCAAAAGCACCTTCCTCCCCCATCCACCCTCTTCCACCTCCTCCCCCTGAGTGGCGCAGGGGAACTGGGGAATGGGGGTTATGGTCAGTCTATAGCGCTTCTTCTCTGCCGCTCCTTCTCGGTCACTCTCGTCCCCTGTGCTGTGGGGTCCCTCCCACGGGATGCAGTCCTTGCTGAACTGATGCGACATGGGCTGCCCACAGGCAGCAGCTCTTCAAGAACTGCTCCAGATATGGGTCCGTACCACGGGGTCCATCCCTCACGAGCAAACTGCTCCAACCTGGATCCCCCACGGGCAGCAGCTCCTGCCAGGTCACCTGCTCCTGCGTGGTCTCCTCTCCACGGGCTACAGGTCCAGCCCGGAATCTGCTCCAGCAGGGGTCTTCCACAGGCTGCAGCCTCCATCGGTGCAGGTCCACCTGCTCCACCGTGGTCTTCTCCACGGACTGCAGGGTGGAACCCAGCTCCACCGTGGTACTCCATGGGCTGCAGGGGGACAGCCTGCTTCACCATGGTCCTCACCACAGGCCGCAGGGGACTTCTGCTCCGGTGCCTGGAGCACCTCTCCCCCTCCTTCTTCACTGACCTTGGCACCTGCAAGGCTGTTCCTCACTCCTCTCACTCTCCCAGCTGCTGTGTGGCACAGCGTTTTTTTTTCCCTGTCTTAAATATGCTCTCACAGAGGTGCAAAACAACATCACTTATTGGCTCAGCTCTGGTCAGCACTGGGGCCCTTACCAAACATGGGGCACCTTCTAGATCCTTCTCACAAAAACCACCCCTATGGCCCCCTGCTACCAAAACCTTGCCACGTAAACCCACTACACACATATAAAGGGTTTCTAAACTATTACCTATTCTTTCTATTCTATTGTTTCTGCTAATCGTTTTTTTTTTTTTTTGGTTGTATTAAAAATGCATAACAATATACCAATATTTACAATATTGGTATACAATATTTACTGGGTGTTATTTATTTACAGAAATCTCTAACTTTTATTTAACAAATTCACTCTCTCATAGATTTCATTCACTTACATTCACATAAAAGCTTTGAGATACTGGGCCCAAACAGCCTGCCCAAAATCACTGCTGCACACCACTGAGCACAAGGGATGCCAGCTATTGAGGCCTTTCCAATTGGTGAAGTTCTTAATCTGCAACAACACGCTAGGGTACGAACAGACCTTTTAGGCAAAACTGGTGTTCATTGTGTTTTCTCCCCTTTGTCTGAAAAGTAGGTTTGAAGATTTGATTGTCTGTTTTCAGGGTAAAGCAGCAGGACAAAGAACAGCATTGCAGGGTCTGGTGCCCAGTGCTGTTCTCTTGTGATAGAACACGCTTTCTGGTCTCTTTTAAAGGTGTTACTCTGAAATCAGTGGAGCACTGAGTGAAGTGTTCCTTATTATTATTGTTGTTGTTATTACAAGCCAGTTTTTAACCCTTGTTTTTCAATTTCTGCTGGTGCCTTCATACATTTTCATTTATTTCTGTAAAGATCTCCACATAATGATCAAATTGCTAGGTGTCCATATAAGAAACTACCTGACCTGGCATTTAAAATAAAAAGAAGTACACAGAAGATGATATAGGGAAAGAAATTTAACATGATTCATATTTGGATCTCAAAATGAAGAAGATATTAACATTATCTAACATTTATTCCTCCCCCCCCCCCCCCCCAACTTGTTCTGAACTTCCAGGATCAGAAATCATGACAGCATTATTTCAGGAGAACAAGAAAAAAAATGGGTTAAGCCCAATGACAGTCCAAGGAGTGCTCATGGTATTTTAGATTTACAGCAGAATTTTGAAATGAGTCATGTCTAGGGCTTGTAAAATATCCAGTTTCTCTTGCTTTGTGTTTCATCTCCTAATTTTCCAGTGTAACAAACTTGTTCTTCAGTATTTTTCCTCCACCAGAGGTCTCCTCCTCTACC
Source organism: Anser anser (assembly GCF_964211835.1). Classification (NCBI taxonomy): domain Eukaryota; kingdom Metazoa; phylum Chordata; class Aves; order Anseriformes; family Anatidae; genus Anser; species Anser anser. Next base: position 27,251,360 of record NC_139725.1, on the reverse strand, counting down.
TGTCCTTAACTGCGTTTTCATAGGTACATATGAAAGGATCTGTCTGCTAACATTTGTTGAACAAGTGCACACAAGCCTTGAACTGCCTTCTGCAGATTCTTCCTACTTCAACTGTATTAGAAATAGCAGTTATGCTACTTCACCTGTGCAAGTCTCACATATTCTGCTCACGAAATTCAAAAATTGAAAATATGTAATAGGGAAACAATTCACTAATGATTGAAAAAAACAACTGGCAGATGACATATGATAAGAAAAGGCCTACAAAACCGTCACTCAACTAGTTGCTAATTGCCCTTTTTTAATCACTATATTCATCATGTTACTACAGGTAATCTAGATTTCTTGCAACTGGGAGCTTCTTAATAATCTCTAAGCTACTGAATTCCTTTTTGAATAACCATTAAAAGGCCACATCTTGGTTTACAGATCCTTTAAATACAAATTAACCCTTAATTCTACTTTATCCAACTCTTTTTTCCTTAAAATATAACTACAACAAAATGCCTAACTATTTTCAAAATTGCTGTGCTTCGTTCATGCTTTCCTTGGTTCGGTATTAAATGTGATATTACCTACAAGGAATTCATGGAAGTACTCCCTTACGTCTTCATGATTAAAAAATTAGAGGCCTAAAAATTTTCTCCCGTAAAATGACTTCTGCTGCATAGAGCGCCTTTCGGTGTGGCACATGTCTATTGATAAATAATTGCTGCTTATTGTAGAAAGTAGTAGTCTTTCCCACCTCTCTGTTGAACATATTGCAATTTATGTCACCTCTTTTGTTTACTGTCACATTTTTTTGTTAATTTTCCGCAGCTTTAAATGGGTGATTCACCAGCCAAATACAAGGCTTTCGTCACCAATTGTAATAGATGCTTTTTCTCAACAGCAGACATTTTAAATTTATTAATCTAAATTCTACTGACACAAACGAAAATGTGTTCAAGATAATTTAATTAAATTTTGCAGTAAGATTCTACAAGTATTAGATACAACCTCTTGGGAAAATGAAGAAACCAATTACACAATTATACTCCCAAGATACAGGAGTAAAGACCTGAATGAAAGATGCTAAAATACCTTTAAAAAAATTTGCATTTCATTTGTCACTTTGGACTAACTTCAGCTCAACTATGCTAAGCTACTCTAGAAATATGAAATTTAATCATTTATATTCCTATGATGGATACAGAGAAAATGAATTTATTTACTGTAACTACAAACAGACATTGCACTCTAGATAAAACCTATGTTTTATCCAAAGCTAAACTCAAAGCCTAGGTAAAACTAAGTACCAGTCCCGAAGAAACACCTGTCATTAAAGCACTCTCTGACAAAAATTGCAGTGTGACCTGCCTTTGTTTCAATGCCAAAACAGGACTTTCTACTATTCCCAGGCTGGTCTGTGTGCCTCATCCCCATTACAATCAGGGCCCCATAAAACTCCAAAAGTCTGTAATTACCTCAACAATTTGAATTCTTGTGTCTCCAAAGCTTATTCCTATTTTTTAATTTTTTAGTTTGGCATACCTCAGAATTCGGTTTTAAGTAGTTCTATAAGTTTTTAGATAATTTTTAGACTCTCACCTAACTTTATAGCATTATTAGCTAAGTCTAGTGACTCGGGGGAAAAAAAAAAAAGCTATTTTCTAAATAGTACAGACAAATTCTGCTTTGCTTGCTGTTTGGTTTGTTTGTTTCTAGTTCTGTGTTTCTGTTCATGAAACCTCATAGCACTATTGCATGACCCTTGAGAACACCTGTGTTAGGCTCACCACTAATTACGAGCTTTAAGAAGCCAGCCGTGAGTGCAGGAGGGATGCCAGCCCTCCCACACGCTGCCTGCCCCCCCGCTTCCTCAGCTGCAACTTTTCAACACTGCGGAATCCAGCAGGCTCAGCAGGTCCTGTGATGAGCTACAAGCTGCCCGGACTAATTAGCTTTGGAGTCACAGTGCAGGCTGAATAGTACAGTACTGCTCGGAAGCAGGCTTGCCATCGATGTTGGAAGCGTTAAACAGCCTAATGACCACAGAAGTCTTTTCGGCGGTGCCGCCGAGTGCAGCTTTTTGGTCCTAGGCAGTCCGACCCCAAACGCCTCAAAACCTCTGAGTGGAAAGGCGCGGTACTCACCTGTCTGGGGGCACCGCTGAAGGAAACCGTTATGTCCTTCGTTTCAGGAAAGCACGGTCACTGGAGTTCGCCCACCGAGCCTGAGGAAATCTCTTCCCCTCGCCCCCAGTTCCTCACTGGAAAGGCTTTCTGCCGGGGCGAGGGAGCAGCGCTCCCCTGCCAGCAGCAAAGAACGGGGTCGGAAGGGGCCGGGGGCCCGGCGGCCGCCCCGCGGCCATAGGGGTCTGCCCTCAGCACCGGGCGGCTCGGTGCCGGTTTCACCGGCCGCCCGCCGGCACCGGGCTCAGCCTTCAGCACTGGGCGGCTCGGTGCCGGCTGCGCTGGCCGCAGGGAGGCCCGAGCAGGTCCCTGAAGTAAACGAGTAAGAAGCGCGTGCTTAACGAGGTTTGCTTAAGCTTGTCAAGTTTCTGCGCTATTAGACCGTGCTGGGCTTGGCAACGTAATCCCAGTTAAACCTTACACGGAGGGCTCCTGCTGTTGAATTCAAAATAATCGTGTTTCGGGCCGCCACGGGTCCGGCTGGAGGGAGCTGCTCTGGAGGCTGCTTTCCTGCCGCTCCTGAGGGCAGCCGGCCGGAGCCCGCTCCAGGCTGCGTGCCCCTGAGGGAGCTAGCTTCACCTGCCCGCTAAAAACGTGTAATAAAAATAAGTGAATTCCTGGTTACTTAACTCTTCTGAGCTTCGCTAAACGCCGCCTTCTCCGCTGAGCTGCCTAAGGGAACGGCGAGAGCGATGCTGCCTCCTGTGGTAGCTGAGGCGCTGCTGCCCGAGTGGCCTGGAGGGCGACCGCTCAGCTCCAGCTGGGGTCAGGCTCCTCCTGAACCTCGTGTGGAAAGGTTCAGAACCACCGCAGGGTGAGGCAGGAGGGAGAGGGTAGGAAATAAGACGAGGGTTTTGGTTTTTTGTTTTAAACATCACGAAGTTTGTCTCAGACTCATCAATCGGGCTTGCAGTCAGATGAAGGTTATGTGATAGTGACCAGATTAAATGTATAAATGGTCTCAGGTGGAAGTATACGTTATAATTGCAAGAGGACTTCTTTATTTAAATTAACGTGTGGGGTAATTGTGTCTCTGACATACTTCCGTTAGCTGGTAAAATAAGAGGAGAAAGATTAAAGTTTTTTGTAAAATGGAAGAATATTTTAAACATGGTAAATATTAAGGCCTCAGCAAGTTTAAGCAGACAGTATATGTTATAGATGGTTATCCCAGAACCAGTTATAGTAAGGTGGAGGTCTCTGAAAACACATTATGGATCATTGCCAAGGATTGTATGTTTTTTTTTTTAATTTTTTTTATTAAGGTAGAGACTGTATGTTGTGGCTTTGTGGTGTTGTCTTCCCCCCCCCCCCCCCCCCCCGCCTTGAATGAAGACCTCACTTGAGTTGTTAAATTGCATTTTGCTGTGGATACAACCAAAACAGCTTTTCAGCCAGCTGGTGTTGAAGTCTTCTTTTTAATATGTACTTATGTATGAACCCTTAAAAATAAAGGGTCCTTTTACCTAACAGTTCTCGTTCCATATCACATTTCCAAAAACTCTTATAAAACGTGTGCTATTACTGAGAATTTTCCATATGGACATACTAGAGAAAATAGAAGCAAAACATTAATATATTTCTATTGTGAGGTCCTTGGTTATATGCCATAGGTCACTGTGAAATTTGTACCCTGTGCTCAAAAAGACATTGTTTCCTTCTGCTGGCATAAAACCTTAATATCCATTATTCATGTAGACCTTCATGTTCTGAAAATTGTGATTGTAATATGTCAGTCTAATAAGCTCAGTTAATACTGTCTCTTCTTATGCAGAAAATGTAAACAAACTCCAAAGATGACAAGCACTCGCTGACCTGTGTTTGATCTGTCATGTTACACTAAACACTGACAATAAATATTTATTGTTACTAGATGCAAATAAACAGAAGGATGTTGGAGGCATAAGAATGTGTTTACCACTGCTAAATAAGTCACTTGGAGAGGAGAGAAATGAATGTTGAGGAAGAAGTAGAAGTGAAAGCTAAGCTACTACTTTTTGAGGTAATTTCTGCAGAGCTGTGTATGTCATCAAGGCTATTGGTTTGCCACTCATATACAGGTTTTACATAGCAGATAGCAACAGTCATTAACACCAGCAAAGAGGTTATATAACATGCTTAAAATATGGCAAGGTTTACTGTAATTTGGGGGATGAGAATGTTTCTAAACTTCAATTGTGTTTGGTTTGCATTTGTTTTAAGATATTATAAACTGGGTCCTGTCATATATAAACTTATGTATGTATTTAAATTGAGTGACTGACAGAATTTGGATTAAGGAATTAATTCTATAGCTCTGTGTCTACCTTTATAGCTCCTCAGTATGTTAACTATTGGGCAATGAATTTTCATGGAGTTCTGAAAACTGACACTGAGTTAGTTTTGTGATTATTTTTTTTTTATGAATGGTGAGTCATGATGGCGTATACTGTGGGTAGAACATTATGAAAAACATCTTCTCTGGACAGTGTTTCCAACATACTTCTAATTAAAAGTTTTATTTCAACAGTGTTATTTTCTCAAATAGTTTATTTTTCTTTGGAGGCTACTTAAAAATTCAGTCTTGAGTTGTTTGTCTTTAGAAGGAATGTTTATACACAACGTTATAGCAATCAGCCTAGAAACTAGAATTCCTCCTAATGAACAATAGCTTTTTTTAAACACAAGAACAAAGACTTGCAACAGATGCTATTACTCTCAAAATTCTGATGTAGGCAAAAGAAAAACATACGTTATGTGTAATATTTTTTTTTAAGTTATTGAAATCTTAACACACTAATCAAAGAATTACTCTTAGCCTTGATCTAATGATTTCAGAAAAAAAAACCACCTGTATTATAGGGAAAGTTTCAATAATAACAGCGCTGTTAGAATTGTTACGCACACACTTTTATTATTTACCCGTTTATCTGGTGGTACGCTCACCCTTCAGCTGCCCCTCTGAAGGCAGCTTCAGGAGGGTTATGACAAGCCATCCTGAATTCTTCAGCAGATGTATTATGTTTATATATTTGCTAACAAGCATTTTATATCTTGCTCTTTTCTCAGTCATCTGCATGCTGTATTTACTAGCTACAGGGCTGAATGCATGAAATACCAAAAATCCTTTATAGGGTTCAGAAAGCATTTCAAAGGATATCAACAGACTTGCAAGTTTCTAAGTTATTTTCACATGACCTCTTTTTTTTTGGGGGGGGGGGGGGGGGGGGGGGGCAAGGGGTGGAGGTGGGTGGGAGGGGTTTGGCTCTAAAATGATGATCTGCCTTGAGTACTATTTTACATAAATTACTTCCTTTGGATTTAATTTTTTAAAATAATCCTTAGAAGATTTTTTTTTTTGCTTCAGTGAAGGGAGATTAAGATTCAAGGCTCTCAGGCTGTATTCCTAAATCTGCTGGTAAATTGTATGGCTTAGAAGATCCATCACTGTCTATGTTTGTATGTATAAAAGCAGCTACTTCTGTGTTAGCAGAAGGTTTATGTATATCTTACTATTTGCGAAAGCTTGAACACCTGAGATGAGTAGATGTTTTAGCAAAGGTTTCGCTTAAAAATAATCACTGAAGAAAACCATTACAGTCTTTAATTTTATTGAAGTTTATTGAAGAAATATTCTGCATTTAGTTTCTCAGTATTTACAGTTAATTTACTACATCCTTGTTCTTACTAATCAATTAAAAGTAAATATGCAATGAAAAAATGATATATTCACGGCACAGGGAGACCACCAGACACCCTTGGCTAGTGTGCTCTTCATGTGTTACCTTTTGTACGGAAAAAGTAAAAGACCATTTGCTCCGATGTGGATAAAAGTAATTATTACTCTCACATCCAAGTACTGCTCTTAAATTTACAAGTTTATGATTAAAAATCATAAATGTTTCAGTCCTGTGTTTCCTAAACTGCTGGTTTGATCAAGAGGTGTGATGTTAAAAGGGAGTTACTTGAATAACTGAGGAAGGAGAGAGGTTAGTTAATATTCTGAAAATCTTTTAAACTGCTGTTTTGTCATTCTTTTTGCTTATAAAAGGCAGAAACGTTTTATGACTGTAAATATGTTAAAATGTATATGACAAAGGATAACATAGTTAAAGAGCAAACCTTTATAGATGGTATTCATCTTATAGTACAGGTAAGGTATCTGTCACTACCTTGAGTGAATTCAAGTGATTTCAATTTTTTTTTTTATTGGTTGGAAATGGGGGGGACAGGTTAAATGGTTAAAGTAATGGTTAAAGTCCATTTTGAGTAAACTTGAGGGACAAATAACTAAGTTATGGATGAGCCTTTCAGAACAAGCTGCAATCGTTCATTTCTAAACTAAAGGGGGGAAAGTATGGATTGTCTGGAAAATGTGGTTTATATTACAAAACTTCTAAACACTACCAGTTTTGAATAAAAACTTGTTTTGACCGAGGAGAATGTAGCAGAGCGTAGTGATACAGACATTGTAGCTTGCCATTGTATCAGATGCTTGATCTCATTAATAAATACACCGGAAAAAAATATTCCAAGTGTAAACAAAGCATGGCTTCTTAAAGGAAGTGAGTTGCAATGAAAATCATGAGATATTTGTTTAATGTTGTCAATGCTTCGTGAAAAAGGCAATTGTTTCCAGCTGTTACTGCAAATTCTAAAAGATCCATCCCAACTGTGAATTAACTCCAAACCAGTTAGCACTTCAACTCTTCATGAAACAATAACAAACAAGAATTCTGCTTTCTGGTGAAAGGGGAGTTAACAATAAAAATCAAACAACTAAGAAACTGATGGTTGTCAACTGATGTTATGGGTAACTAGACTTATTACTTAAGCATGAGGGAAAGCTTTTCTAGTACTATTGGCTTTTTTTTTTTCCCTCCACTAACTATAGGTAACTATAGATGGTTTAAAAAAAATAGTTTAATCAAATTGGAGCCTTCTGTGGTATACACTGGGAGTTTAAAAAAAAAAAAAAGCTATGAAAGAAGGACAGAAAGTTGAGAGAGAGGAATCAGTAGTAGATTGATGGGGGGAAAAGAAAGTATAGTAAAAAAAGGATAACGTATCACCTAGACGTGACATACTCATCACATTCTTCTTCTCGAGTTAATAAAAGTCATAAATATTGTATACTGTCATGCTGAATCTACTTAAGTCTTCAGCCAAGGAAAAAGCTATTGGTCCTAATATTTTTAATTATTCCTTTTCAATAATGTGTTCAACAGACTTGAAAAGGAGAAAATATGGACATGATCTTGTTCCTTCTTGACCTCAATATTCATATCATTAAATCTGTAGACCATTTAGGATCTTACATCATGTTCTCATAGTTATGTATGCAAGGTCGTGTTCACCTGATCCTGTGAATCTTGAAATTATGATTTTTCTCTGAGACGTATATTTCTCCTTTGTCTCTTTTTGATTTATACTTATGCTTATTTTTGTTGTTTTTATTGATTACACTCATGCTAGATTCACACCTGTTTCTAATTTAACATCTACAAGAGTATCTCATGTCTTAAATCAGTGGCATAAGATTGATTTACGTTAATTTCCTTGTTTCTAGATTCAATTTATATGAGAACTTAAAATTTATCCTTATAGAAGATTGAAATTTTTAGCCCTTTGTATAGTAAAAAAGAATTCCCGCCAATTTAAAATCAATCAAACAAAAAAAAAAATCTACAGTGACCCCATCAAGTTGCCTTTTCTTTTTTTGATATGCAATATTTTTTGAATGCTATCAATAACTTCAGAATTCTTAGTGTTCATACCCTATGTTTCTCAAGGATCCTTGTAAAAGTGTTGTTTCTAAATTTTTCAATTTCAATTACAATTTTGCCTTTTAAATTCTTGTTATAGTATATTTTTATGTGTAGGATTTCTATCTCAGTAGCCAGTTGCACTGAAATATTTATATCTTAGAGAAGAATAAAGGCTTCATGAATTATTACTTTAACAGCTGAATATTATTATGTTAACACATCTTCATTCCATGGTTTCCATACTACTTAAAAAAATGTAATCCATAGTGTCCGAAAAGGTTGAAGACCTAGATATTTGTGATCACCTCTTGTTCAGTAATATTAGAATACTAGAATTAGATCCATCATAATTTATATTATAGAAGACTATTGAAAGGTTCTTACACTCTGCTTTCCCTGTGCAACGTTTCCTTTTAATACACTGGACAATGCTGTAAATGGTCTATGATCCAGATTTCCATCTTGGATAAAAAACTAATATTTTTATTAGTTTTTATTAGGGCTAATATTTTAAACTAAAATAACTGACATCAATTTTTCAGTATTATTCAATGCCCGTCAGTAAGGGTCTATGGTAGAGTGCTGTAAGTAATACACTGATCCTCTTTATGCCTTTTTTTTTTATTACTAATTACTGATAGTCTAAAATTCAGAACAAGCTGCACACATAACAATGAAGAACAGCATATTTGCTAAGCAGATTGCAAACAACCCATACATTATGCAAGGACAGAGAGATGGAAATACCAAGGGATGAAAAGAGAAGGGTCAGAGAAGGAAAAAGAGTTAAGCGGGTGAAACACCTGAGAGGCATAGATATTCAGAGTTACAGGAGTGAACAGGTACTTAACGTAGCTCAGAAACCCAATAAAGTAGCTGAGAGCATTTTTATTTTCTTCCAGTTAATATAAAGGAGTAATTAGCTTGTATCATCTGTTACATGAAATTAATTCCCTACATATTCTGCTAGATTAAAAAAATAAATTCTTAGCACTTTTGTTTTCTGGCCACGTCTCTGCCTTACTGCATACAAGCATTGTTAAAACAGTATTTTTAATTATCTTCTAAAATTTTTTAGTTTATCTTCTAAAAGCTTCTGGCACATTTTTTTGGGACATATTCCACGTTCTTTCCTAATCAAGGAAGCTTGCCCATAGCTGACCCCGCTGCTCCCTGGCAAGTTCACTGTAGTGAAAACAAGTTACTATTTAGTAGATTACAGTAACAGAAGATATGTTTTGTCATTCCTTGAGTATTGTATGATCTGTCGCTGGTCATTGTATGACATGTAGTTTGACATGTTCGTGCTTTATGCTAGAAAGTGACTCCAGATAAGAAGTCTGATGATACACCGGCTGGTTTAAAATCCAGTTTGCAGGGGCCCAAGATGGATGTTATGGCCATTAAGTTGAATGTCATCTCAAGATTTTACCATGAATCTGTATGACACCAAGTGACCGATGCCTCATTATAGTCTGCTTTCAAGTGCCTAAATATTACACCATGAACTCGGAGGGAATAATTGGCTTGTATAAGTAAAATGGGGCCTTTTTCCCTTTCAGTGTGTGCCTTTTATGCTTATGATCTATTATTTCAACTTAATAAAGTGCAGACACTGGGCATGTCTCTGCATGAGAGATTATTTGCTTATGACAAATAATTTCCAGCACTTCCTGTTTGGCCTTTAATCTTGCATCTGACTTCTACGTTTGTGGGGAAGAGGGAAAGCATAAGAAAAGCAAGAGATGACAGAATGATTACCTAATTTTTTCTTTCCTTCCAGCTCTGTCTGGTGGTGTTAGTGTTTATCGTTGTTTTCCTCCCTCCCCTCACACCTCCAACCCAAAAAGAGTCCATTTGTTATTACCATTATGTCATCCTTTGAGGATGGTAAAGGCACCATTTGCCCTTTCAAAAGAGTGATTTGAGGTAAATGAATTTCTGTCTCATCTTAATAAGTTTGAGAGCATGGTTAAATAAACTAATGTAAGAGATTTTTTCTGAGAATGTTCTTTGATATGAGTGGGTCCATTTTACATCACAAAAATGGAGTTTTACAATAATCCCAGCTCTGCCTCTTAATACATTTTGACCAACTTCACTGTGGTTTGGTTTTCTTTCTGTTCTCTTCAGTATGTTTGCATACACAGCAATGTTTCAGTCTCTGAGATGATCTAGGTTGGGTTTTTGATTTTGTAGATTGTCCCCTTCTAAATTTAAAAGGTAGATTCTGATATTATTGGATCATATTTTGTTTATTACATGCTTTGACTGTAGATGGAATTAGATCTGACTGTTCTGATATGTAAAACCTTTTTATTTTTATGTGAAGAAAGGTAAATATTTTTTAATTTCATTTCTGATTAAATACCACATATTAATAGATAATTTTAACTGCTCATAGGCAAATGTGCCCTTGGTAACCATTTTCAAATTTACCCAATCAAAAAGCTAACCAGTTAAATCCTGTTGCAAAGCAGAAATACTACACTGTACTTGAATATCTATCTCCAATCATCAAAGCAACACTTTTTATTTTTCCCTATGCATATATTGCATAATATGGTGATCAACAGATTATATTAGAAGTATTATTGAAAAGCTGAAAGATTTATCTACCATCCAGTGTACTGATCTGTTGATCAGTGTATTACAAAGGATGTCAGTATCTTGTTTTATAACCAAGAACTGGAAGAGATAGGTGGCATGATGTTTTTAAGCAGAAAACACTTTTTTTTTTTTTTTTTTTTTTAGGATAAGAGTATTATTTAATTCATGGTAATTATATACTTCCAGTGCTTTTCACCTCCAAGCATTAATACTAATTCTAAAACATAAAAGATGATTGGACTTTATTAATGGGAGGATGGATAGTTAGAAAGGTAGTATGTTATTCAAGGCCACAGAAATATAAAGAGTAATAACTGGGAGTCACACACAAAAATTCCTTAAGATTTTTTTATGTCCCATTATACATTATATCCTACTTAAGGTTATTTTCTAAGTAAATTCTGAAGTCTTTTTGCACAGTGCAGGTTTGTGATTTTCTTTATAATTCCTTCCTTTCTGAAGATGGGTTTTACTTAACAATATATCTCCTGCTAAGTAGAAATATTTATTTCAAGAAGAAAATTGGGGGAATGGGAATAGATGTTGCCACCCAGTATGTCTGAGTCATGTGCTCAATCTCCTTTAAAGGGAATAAAACTAGATCTACTTTAATCTCATTCTTGGTTTTTCATTTCTATTTCTACTGAATTATTTTGATTTGTTCACTGCTAGTTGGATTGAAAGTAAAGGTCCTACAAGCAACAGAAGATGTGAGCGAGTTCTATAAATCTGATTATGAAATAGTTCAGGTCATAACTCTTTAGAACATGAAAGCATTGGCAATATATATTGTGTTAACAGTATTATATAGTATATTAACCTTATACTAAATTTCGAATTTTAAATTATTTTTCCTGAGGAAACCAAACTGCTAAGTCCATGTTGAAGATGAAAGTCTAAGATGAAGAAAACAATTTATTTTCACAAAGAGCATTCTGAAATAGCTATTTCAGTTGATATAATAACAGCAGATGCAGCTTAGTTGCAGACACTAAGTGAGAATTGAAATGGGGTAGGGCATAGTGCAAGCTTCTTAAGATAAGTATCAAAGAGATTAAAGGAATAATTTAGAAAACAGCAAATAAAGAGGTGGAAATTTTTCTGGGATTGTCCAACATGAAAGAACACAGGGAAAGTAAGATAATCCCCTTGGTGAGTGAATAGGAATAACGAATAGGAAGCTTTCCATGGAATAGAGAAGCCAGGCGATCATCTTCTGTAGAGTTTTGTCTTTCATGGGGTAAGGATAATACTTTTAAAATACTGTTCCAAACATGAGTCAATGCAGGCTTATTTTACAACATCTGCAGGCAAGTGTCTTGAGTGGCCTTAGAGTGCAGAGTAAAGTCTTCGTATTAAATTCTCATCTTTTTGATACTAGAGGGCTGGTGACAATGTTTGCACAGTCAATCTAGATTAGGAACTCTGTGGATGTTTATGAAGGAAAATATTAAAATTTTTGTAGATTATCTGTAGTAAATTTAGATAATTTACTTTGTAAATCCAGTTGTTTCATCTTCATACAGTTAGTGTGTTGTTTTCAGCTAATTGTATAGCTATGACACTTTAATTGAAATAGTCCAACATATACAAAAAACTTGCCACAAAGAAACTGCTAGTCTGTTCTTGATCAACTTAATCAATAGTTATAAAATGAAATGAATAATGGCATTGTGAGGATATGCTCGATGTCCTTTTAGTTTATGAACTATTGAGAAAAGATGCCATAGATGTATATTAGAATTAAAGATATTGCAAAATGAGCCTACATTGAAAGAAAATTAGAAACTTGCTTACTTCTAAAATCTCTACTTAACACTACCAAACATCCTTCTGTGTAATAATCTGGAAAGTACTAATACCAGCAAATTCAGACTTCATTAGAAATAATTAATTTGAATTGGAATTCTCTGCTGTTGGCATCCATCTTGACATACAAATGAAGAAAATGTAGATGTAGCTGTACTAATGGAATGAAATGGATTATTAAATTGGAGAGCAGTGTTTGAAAAGTTTTATAGGAAAAAGATTCATTAATATCTTCAGTGATTAATGATGATGAATCAGTTGGTCTCTATGAAACAGTTCAAATCAGTTTTAGATTCTAGTTTTTATTGTGTCATGGATAGATAAATTTGTCAAGTGGTAGGATGAGCAATTAATGGTACTAATAGTTGGAATTCCTTCTTTTAGAAATGATTTATTTGAATTAAAAGAAAAATCTTTATGATAAAAGTAACTTATACAGAACCTAAAGAAAACACTTTAGCAAAGTGTGAAGTGTAATGAATTTTTACACTGAAAACTTGAAGCTTACTGTGTGATTATATTCTTTCTTTCTTCTATATAGATTCATTCTGACATAAGCTTTCCTGGCCAGTGGTAACTCAATATTATTAGAAAATATGCAAGATCTTTTTAGGTGTCTTGATAATGGGTGGATCATTTACTATGATCAGCTATTTTGTATTATCCCAGAAAACTGAATATATTAAGTACTTCACAAAAGAAGCATGTTTTGAAATCAAGAGCAGTCCCATTCCTACAAAAGAAATTTTAGTGAATATAATGCATCACCACATTTTTTCTTAAAAATGAAGCTCAGTCTTCTTGGGATGTGTAAAAGTTTTTTGTGCAGTTCAGAACAAAGCAGCATAAAAAGGCTGAAAATAATTTGGGCATTGAAACAACTGATGGTCTGGAATAGCTTCCCTCAAGGCAAACTGGAAACTGAGCTAGGTTTAAGCTGATCATCAGTAGAAAACTTGTCATATGGTATTTGTCATGTGACAGCGAAGGGCTGCAGTTAAAAGTGTTGTCTCTTAGATATATCTTTTGAGCTTACCATTTATGAAGTTTTCAGTGCTGATGAAGAGGCAGTGAACTGTGGATTCTTTTAAAAACTGTTCGGTAAGTGTAAATAGATGCAAAGTGATGCACAAGTGACATGACTGATGCATCTGCAGTGATGTCTTTAGATATTGTTGCTTTATTTCTGAATGGAAGAATTATTTATAGGCATTTTGAAGTGCAGATTTTTATTTCTGCAGCTTTCATATGCTAAGTTTACTCTTACTTCTGCTTTAGGACTTTCCTTCTCTTCAGTGCTGAGGAGTTCAGATTCTGGGGCCAGTTGCTCCTGTTCATCTTACTGACGTATGTAAATATAAATATATATATATATATTTCCAGCATAGATACAAAACATTTTTTTTATTAGTAGGCATTTTGACCTTGATTTGTTGTTTCTTTTCCTGTTCTCCTTCCCTGCCTCCTTTTTTCCTCTCTTTCTTTCTTGATGGTGACAATTTCGTAAAGCAATGAAGAAACGTTTTTTTTCTGATTTTCCTATACACTAGACATCTAGCAGGAAGTATCGGTGCAGCTTTCAATGTTCTTTCACTGCTGAAACCATAACAAACTGTCTCCTATCCAGTACTTTTAGAAATATTAAATAGTGACCACCAGGTGAGAATTGCAACAGTTCTTAAATGAAGAAGAAAAAGCACCAATTTGTTTTTCTGTGTTAAAAAACAAACAAACAAAAACTGCTAATTTCAATACTTACAGGAGTTGTGATTACTTTCTGTATTCATATTTTTTCATATGCAGTACAATAATAGTCAACAAGCTAAAGTCAAATTTACATTTTTTAAAAGTCAGTCTGACAAATGACTTGTCAGCTAATTATGCTGTCTAAAAGTGTGACCACTGAATTCAGATCTGTTGGGATTAATTTTAAGATTGGAAAGCTTCCAACAGCTTAACATTTGAAGTAGAATAAGTAGTAGTTCCAATTCTACATACCAGTCCTCTTCCTGGAATAAGTGGGAGTATTAATTGCTTTCCTCTGTCACCTTAGATTTGGCATGCTCTGTTTTTAGGTGGTGTTTTTGTTTGTTTGTTTGTTTTTTGTTTGTTTGTTTTGGAGGATGTGTATATGTTTTGGTTTTGTTGTTGATTTTTCTTAACAATGGTACATGCCAATGTGTCAGGCATCAGACAAGTTACAACTTACAAGAAGTTCAAATTCAATAGAAACAATTTTAAAAGATTTTAGATGATAAATGTCTGAAGCATTTGAACTGGACTTTGTTTTGCTGAGATTACATCAACAGTTGCTGGAAATGAAATATATCTTGGTAACTTTCATTAAAGTTGTTTTTGTTCTAAGCTAAATGTTTTAAAGTGTTGGAGTCAAACTCATGATCAATTTTTGAAGGGCCAGTATCAGCTCACGTGATTAAATCATACAAGGTTATCTATTTTTCTCCTTGCAAATATTTGTAGTGTCTATGGAGCCTCCAGAGCAGCTGAATTTGTGCTTTCAAACAATAGACATAAGGAAAAATTTCTTTGGAATAATGGTTGTTTCATAAAGAATATAATTTTTAGACTTAGTAGCTAATTGTGGTCTAGAAGAATTATATTGTGCTCTACCCCTATCACTTTTTGGACTGAGATTTTTTTTTTTTCCTGCACCATACAGGAAGAAGTAATAATTCATCTTTGTGAAATATGCAGAGGATTGGATGTGATACGTACCTCTTTTATTTTCTTTTCATGTGTACCACTTCCTTGCTGTGACCTTAAACAATCAACTTTTCCTTAGTGTGTTCCTTGACACTCCCAAGTGTGAAACTGATTCTCTCAAAGCAGTAGTTTAATCAACTTCTGTTAAAGCACCATCAGTTTATTAAGAATAGGTTGAATTAAGTTCACTTGTTTTCAGAGGTTGCAAGAGCCATTGTATGAGTCTGAATTTATGTCCTAATTATTTTCACACAACTCTGCTGAGCATATGCATTTTAGAAAAAGCACAACAATTTTTTTTTTGCTCACGTATTGCTTTTCTTCTTCTCCCCCACCTTTTTTCTCAGATTACTAGAGGAATCCCTGAGGAATTCTAATTTGGTATCTGATTAATTCTGCTTAATTGTTACTGGTCATAATATGCATTTGGTTAAAACGTATTTAGAACATTTGATAGAAAGAATACAGCTTCTTTGACATATTCTTATTTATTATGCTGAACCAGCTACTGTTTTGTATTAACAGAAACATTGATTTATTGAGTTTTTTGTTTGTTGTTGTCTTCTGTTTTGTTTTGTTTTCTTCCCCTTAAGTAAGCATTTATAAGAGGCAAAATAGCTGTTGAGTAAGCTTTTGTAACTCTTGGTGTCTATTTTTTGTCCTGATTTTTTTAAAAGTTAGTTTTAGCATATATGTGAAAAATACTACACTAACGTATCAGAGACAGAAGTCTGAACTGCTTCACAGCTGATTTTGTCAATATGTAGCTTTGTGTACGAAGTGTAGTATGGATACCAAGAGTCTTCATCAGTGCTCAGCACTGTTTTTCATTTAGCCCTTATTTTGAATGCAACCTTTCAGTATGCAATAATTATGCTTTCTGCTTAAACTTCTTAAAATATTTTTATGCAAACTGAATCAATTTTTGCTTCAGGAAATATTCCTGTAATGTTAGGCATTTGATTTTAGATTCACTAGTGTCTATAAAATAGTATGTGTTATCTGGAAGAGAGAAAGAGGTGTGAGAGAGGTGGGAGTGGTGGTGAATTTCTGCTGACATAAGACCTGCTGACCTCTTTTTTTTTTTTTTTTTTTCCTTGAGACCACTCTGAGGGTAGTATAACTGACAGGTACATCATGTCCTTATACATGACCTTCTGGGTTTTGTTGTTGTTTTGTTTTGTTTTTTTGATGCTGTTGTTGTTTTGTTTTGTTCTGTTTTGCACAGCACTCCAGTGCTATTCTCACTTATATAAAAGTCTGCATCTAAAGATCCTATTAACCTTTCACAGAAAGTATTTAATACCATAAATATACACACTTATCTCACAATATGAGTATATAGTTTACATTGCTATAAAATCATGCCAATCTTACTGATTTCTTATGGATATGATGCTGTAATAGCCCCATGTAAATCTATAAGTATGTAACATATGCAAAACAGTACATTTCTCCTTTTTAAAACATTAGAACACACTAATATTCTGTATTTATTGTTATTAGAGAATATTTGTAATTTCCATGAATGTGTTTTCAGATTACACTATGTGAACAAGTGATTTTTTCTTAATATTATTCCTTTATTCTCAAATAATTGTTGACTTTTCTTATTTTCTTTCTTGTACTTGAGACTGATTAAAAATCTAGTTGGTCAGGGAATACCTCAGCGATCAACATACACAAGTGGTCCTGCTAACATCCTTACCCTTAACAATCATAGAATGGCTCAGGTTCGAAGAGAACCTAAAGATCATCTAACTCCAACCCCCCTGCCATAGGCAATATTTTAGTCACTTAAATATGTTGTCATTTGCAGAGAGATTTTCTGCGTTTTCTGTGATACCATCTCATGTCTTCTGATGACAGGTCATTTTTCACCCTGCTCTCAGTAACTTTTGCTTTTGTTATAAGACTGGCTTCCCTCCTGTCCAAAATCAGGTTATTTAATAGCAAGAGTTGGCAATACTGCAAAGTCTTATATTTTCCAAATTTTGAAAATTACAAAGACTTTTCTCTGCTGTTCTATTACACTCCATATTTATTAATCAGACAGAAAGCAATTTTGGCCAAAGTTCATCATTTGCGTGAAATGAAAAATTAGATTTGCTATCTTACTGCTGATCATACATTTTGAAATGGTAAATCTGTTTTTCTCATTTAGATAAAACTTAGATATTAACGCATGGCAAATTTATTGCTAATATAAACAGTAATAACTCTGTAATAGTTGTTAGTGGGTCCAGAATTTATTTTAAAAAAATAACACAAAGCAATATGATGTTGCAAAGACAAAAACAAAACAAACAAACAAAAAAAAAAAAACTCTGCTCAAAAAAAAAATCCATCCAGTTCATTTTGTAAATGCATTTCAGTATCTTTGCATATATGTTGCTTGCACAAATAGGACAATTATCTTTTGGTGTTTGTATCAAGATGCAAAGTAATCTACACCTACAAGTCAAATATTTATTTTAACCTTACCTTCCTTGTGGGGATATGAAAGCATTTCACAGTTTTTAGGATTCCTGTGCGATACATATAAGTAACTATTTTGGTAGTGCCAAGGTACCTAACAAAACAGATAGTGTCTTACTAGATGATTTATTTTTTTTGTCAATCAAGCATGCCAGAATTGTAATTGATCCTGTTAGGGACTCCATAAAATTTCACAAATTATTTTCAGGATAACTAAGCAGAATCTCTACGTAGAGTTTTTGACATGAGAAGGATGTTGGCATGGGGGACAAGGGGACACAAACTAAATAGTAGGTAGTGCACGGAATTCCTGGAATGATGAATCAAATGAGCACTACATGCTCATAGCGCTACTACAAGACATGGGATGGTGTAGATTAAAGAATAAAATACAAGGAGGGTTTGGTGGTTGGGAACTGAAGAATACACAGTATTTGGCATATATAATAAGCTTACTGGTACTATTTTAAAAGAAAATCATCCAAATACTATGCCTTAAACATGTTCAATTCATGCATCTAAACAAGACAGAGAAAAATCTAATTATTTGGGGTTCGTTACTGGCCGTGCAAATATGAGTAGACAATGAATCATTGAATTATGTGCCTGAATTTGTAGAAAATTCAAAGTATTAATTTTAAATTAATTATTAATTATTAATTATAATTATTAATTTTAAACTAAAACCATGATGTCTTGCGTCCTCATTATACCGAAGTGTCAGCTCTGATGTGCAATGTCAAGATAAGAAAGTAGAAGTTAAGAGAGAGAAGATCTGTTCTGGGACAGGAATTTCCTGGGGAAATTTGTTTCCTGAGGAAACAAAAAAAGGAAAATGGAGATGACATATACAAGAAGGCTTTCTGCATTTTAGTTCTTTATGTTCAAATAGACTGGTAGCCACAGCTTTGGCAGCAAGCTGATACCTTTTGTGCTCCCCTTATTGCATTGTACAGTTCAAGTTTGTACCTCATGTATCTCTGGGACATTATCCATACAATCTTCTGAATGTTTTCCTGACAATAGTATGGAAAAATATCTGAGAGAAGAGCACAAAACAATCATAGTTGGCCTTGTTGTTAGCCCTTAGAACTTAATCTAGAATCAGATTCCCAGATGTCAAAGATTAAAACACTACCATACAAGCATCAGACGTTTTTCTGTATGGATGACAGAAAGTATTAAGCCAGAATGTTATTTTACCCAGAGTGTGTTTAAAATGTGTGTGTAAAGCTAGGGATGAAGGATGGTGGTTGCGCACTGGCAGAGGTTCCCCAGTGCAGTGGTTGCAGCACCAATGAAGCCTGCTGGAGTTCAGGAAGAGTTTGGACAATGCTCTCAGACAGGGGCTGATTTTTGGGTGGTCCTGTGCGGAGCCAGGAGTTGGACTTGATGATCCTCGTGGGACCCTTCCAACGCAGGATATTCTATGATTGTATGGTTCCATGAATGAAACAGAAAAGAGGGTAGAAGGTAGCAGAAGTTGTCATTTTTGGATTGGCAGTAGTTGTTTTCTCAAGGATGATTTTTTTTTTTCCTCATGGAATGATAACTGAATGCAAGAAAATTGCTACATTAAAAAAAAAAAAAAAGATATCTCTATCAACCTTCCGGTGGGCAGTTTTCTGGGGGATAAAGAGATGTAGGGTGTTGTAATTGGATGCTTTTTTTTCCATGGGCCATGATTAAAACAAATAGCTGTTCTCAGCATTGGATGAGTTTGGTAATCTTACCAGGTTTTTTTTGTTTTTGTTTTTGTTTTTTTCCTCCTTTCTACCGGAGGAGGAGACTGCAAAACCCTCTTTGCAGAATGTGGACAGAAGATCATTGCAATGAAGGCTGTGATGACAGTGTCTCTATTTTATTAAGCTGAGTCTTTATCATATGTATTCCAGTGACTGCATTAATAGGCCTGAGAGTGAGAGAGACAACCCAAAATAGCTTGTGCCACAAGTATTTGAACATACTAAGGTGAAAGCATAAATATTATAAGAGAAACTTAGACTGAAGGAAACAAATTCAAAAGTTTCATAAATTAGAAAATGTTTCCAATATTAGAATCGTTTTTTATATTTCCCACTGCATTTTTACTGCCCCTTTTCCCCTTCATTTTGTAGCAGTAATACTCTGCTAGATTTTGCTAAAAGGTTTCAACCTATTTTTTTCACCTTTACTGATATATCTTGTCAGCTAATCAGTACTTTCCCAATTGAAACTTTACTTCTGAGAACATTTTTGTTGATATGCAGTTGTTTCATCTTCCGACTAACTAGGATTTCTGGTGATACTGCTGCAAATAATGGAGAAGCTTCAGCAGGAGGCTGCTGCTCATTGCCTTGTTCCATGAAGGACTCCAAGACTCAGCTTGGTCTCTCAGTTGAAACTGAGACTAAAACAAGTGAAGATTGTACTTGCTAGGTCCACTCAACAGCGTGGGTTATTCACTGGAGTTTTACAGTTTATAAAAGCTCCTTGAAGGTTTAAGCAACAGCTATCATTGTTTATTGTCCACAAAGTCACAGATTATGAAATTAAAAGGTAGCTGAAAGTCAGGATTGTTTCATCTAAAGGAGGCTCAGTTTGCATATGAGATGAAGTGATTAGCTTTCTACTCTAATTAGTACATGAACTTAGCAAATAGATGAGTTACAACCTTTAATGTTCCTTTAAAAATGGAATCGTTTCAAGTTCCTTTCTGAATACGTTTGTACGTGAGCTCTTGCTGCTTGCTTCGTACAAACCTATACTGGCGTTCTATATAGGGTAAATGAAGCAGAAGGCAGGTTGCATTTATCCTATGACAAGATGAAAAGCTGATTACGCAGATGAGTGCAGATGAAGTGGAAACCTCTCAGAGATTAGGTTTTGCTCTGTGTGCCCTACATTGCAGCCTGACATAATCGTTTCATGTCGGTTGCTTTCTGTGAACTCTGTCTTGATACAGACCACATGCTCGCAAAAGGGAAGTTACTAACAAACTAATTGTTAATCTTTGCCTGAAAATACTAAACACCAGAAGGGAAAGTCTTACTTCCAACCAGTTGTTGTTGGTTGTTTTTGTTTTTGTTTTTTTTTTTCTTCCCTAGTCTGCAGACATGTCTCGGTATGCAGAATATGAGCTAGTATTTTGCTATAGGCAATCAGTTGATGGTCAGAAGATTTCAGGTTGAAAGGATAAAA
The DNA here is from genome assembly GCF_964211835.1 of Anser anser. Classification (NCBI taxonomy): domain Eukaryota; kingdom Metazoa; phylum Chordata; class Aves; order Anseriformes; family Anatidae; genus Anser; species Anser anser. Next base: position 27,230,638 of record NC_139725.1, on the reverse strand, counting down.
CTCTGAGATTCCAAGTGGGTTCCTTTTGATGCTGTAAGTATCCTGAAGTGATAGGAATCTGAAGATCCCTGGTGTTTCAAGTAAAGGTAGGTAATTTCTGTTAAATAATATCACATTTTGAGATCTGCACAGTGAGCTAATTAAAGCATTTATTAGAATGTATTATGTATTAATGAACTCAGCAGAAGCAAACGTGACATTTTCAGCAGGCTGTAAGCTACAGTGAGAAATGGTATTTCCTTGTAATGTCTCAGCATTGATAATGGTCTTAAACCCAAATGGGAATCAACGCACATTTTCTCTCGATTGCCTGATGTAAATATTTTAACCTTAACTCTGTTGCTTTTGAACCATCTCAGTTCTTTCCATCTAAGCATGCTTCACCCAAGCCCTTCTGCTGTGGTGCCCTGCAGATAGATGGAGGACTTTCAGCGAACATGGCAGGAAGGTTATTTGCAGAAAAATAATCAGAGCAGCAGACCAGTTTGTTTGTAGTTTTTCTTGCTCCATCTACAATTCTGCACCTTAAAATAGCTGGCTGCTTTCTGAGGCGGTTCAGAAAGCCAGCCTCTTTTGTCATTCGCCTCTTCCAGGGGCGCTCGGCAAAGGGCTGGCAGCCCGAGCCCGCTGCCGCTGCGGCGGCTCCTCTCCGGGCAGCGGCGTCTCTCGGGGTGGGGGCGGCCTCGGCGGGTCTCACAGCGGCGCTTTGTGACCCAAGCAGCCTCGCAGCGTTAGCTCCACGGCAAGCCGGGACGGGGGGAGCCGGGACCGGGGTCGGGCAGCAGCGGGGGCCGCGAGCAGCCCTCCGCCCGGCGCCCCCGGCCCTGGCCAGCCCCGCAGCATCGGGCGCCCGGCTCGGCTCGGCTCGGCTCCGCGCAAGGTAATGCCCGCCCTCCGCTCGCTCGCCTACCGCCCTGCTGCCCGCCTGCCCGCTCCCTGCAGTGCCTTCCCCTGCGGTACTCGAAGGGATTGGAAAAATGAAAAGGCTTGCTCGAGGGGGGCTGGGGAGAAGGGAGCCGTTTAGTCTTCGTGAGCATCTCCCGCCTGCTCGCTCTCTGCTTGTTTATAAACAGCTTCTGCGGTAACTCAAGAGCTGGCACCTCTGAGCTTTTCCTGCAGCCCTCTAGGTAAGCCCGTTGCTTTCCTCCCTCCTCCTTTCCTGTCAGCACTATTAATGTAAGTTTGTTACCGGTTTACTCACCCCCCCCCCCCCTTCCCCCAACCCAAAATAACTCTTAAAACTATATTCTCACTTTCTTCTAGTCTGATGTATGGGATAGAGTCAGCGAAGTGGGAAATGGATTGCTGTAACCCTGTAGCATTTGATGGATGCAAATCCCTTCGTGCACTCAGGAGGGCAGATGAGTGGGAGACATGCGATCAATATTTAGAGCGTTCAGACAATCTGTTACTGTATATTGTAAAGCTCGTGGCAGTCACAGTTGCAGATGAGACTACTTGACTGTTACCCAAAGCAGAATGTATTAGTATAATGACATTTGCAACTACTTTTTACGAGATGGAAAACTGTTAAAAGGACCCATACTGACCTTATGGATAAACCCTTCTCCTGATGAAGGGTATCATCATACAAAGGCAACTAAAACACACTCTCCTTCCTTCAGATGCAATAATAAATCACGTTATCATCTAGCTGACAGACTGTGGTCTGGCAACTGTATATGCTGAGTCCTGCTTGTTTCGGGGTGGTGTCTGGTGGTCTTTGTTTCCCCAAGAGTGTAGCAGTAATCATAATGGATCCTTACTTTCCTGGAACTTCCCAGGAAATTAATCAATGTAAAAGATTGCTGAGAAATGATAGAGATTCTTTGGTTAATGTTCTAATTTTAATCACTTATTTCCCTCCAACCTTTCAATTGTTCACAGCTGTTTAATGGTAATTTTACTTGTAGAAATGTCTTGTGTAAATGTTATCAACAAACCATTAAGTACTCATTTAAAGATACTTCTACAAGTACATAATTAATATTTGTATGGAGTGTTGGTAAACCACTTACAAAACATTCTGAAACTTCCAGGTAGCTTGGCCTGTGCTTGCAGGTGAATTGGCTTGTTTTGGTAAGTTTCAGCAGAAACAGCTCAGTCACTTTGGATTAAATGGAGAGTGGAAGGGAGGAAGGAGTGCTTTTTATATTTCTAAAGAAGCTGTCAACCCATAACATCATTAACTTAATTTGAATGACTGCAGACAGAATGTCTAGGGATAGAGAGTTGTAATGTGGTATGAAATCAAACCATCTTGTGAAGTGTCTTTTTAACAATGGAAATTAGTTTTGACTTGGCTGAAACCTATCTCATTAAAAACAAGTGCCATGAACATGCACGTTTTCTTGTGTTTTTTATATATGGTGAAGCATGCACAGCTACATGGGCATAGGTGAAATAATCACATAGTAAGTAGTGAGCAGCAAGTAAATGTTTCCCTAATATTTTGTAAGTCGTTATGAAAAAGCTAAAGCATAGGTAAAAGTAAGTTATCTCTGTAGAGGTTTTCTTGCATAGACAGGAATTTCCAGAAAATTTTATTTTTTTCCTTTTAATTTCTTAAGGACCATTTCAAAGTAGATAAATTATTTGAATTAATACTACAGATCTCTATTTTCACTTTTTCATATCTGTAGAGTATACAGGATCCCTCTATCAATCCTTGTTAACTTAATTTAAAATGATCTGTTAATAATTTTCAAAGAAGAAAATAATTTATTACCAGAAGATGATAAATTAGAGAAAATCTCCCTCTGAGAAAGCTTAGCAACTAGAGGCCAGAGAAGACCTTTTCCTTTTGTGGAGTCTATAGAAAAGTATCAAACAGTACTGAGAGACGGTAACATTTCAAAATAAATGTCAATGTAATGAACATCAACTTCATGCTGACATTTGTCAGGATATAAAAATGTGGTGAAGGACCAGTTCTGTCTGGGGTATGAAGAACTACTGGTTTGTGGGTTTGGTTTGGTTTTGTAAAAGACTAATATTCCTTATTTTCTCTGGCAGAAAAAAAAAAAAATAGGTGGGAGGGGGAAATATTTTTAAGCTTTATTTGAGAAGAACTCTTGATGACTTGCCTATGTAAAGAAGCATGAAATCTTGGACTTCTACAATACCATTTAATAAAGTGATCCTTTCTGACGCTTTGATCCTTTTTTAGGTTATGTGCATATAATGTTTGAAAGTGGAACCAAAAGAGAAAAATAGCCTTTTGAAATATCCCCAAATGAGATGCTCTACAGAGAACTCAAAAGTAGAAAAAGGAAAGTGAGGACAATCATAAGAGGTCTTTGTTAAGGTTCTAGGGTGGGGCAGCTTTCTGCTCTTTGCTTTACTGTCATATTTAAGGACTGAATGAAAGAAATCTCCATGTGCCTCTTGTGTTGCTCTTTTCAAAGATCTTTGCATCCCTTTCTCCACCCAGTCTTCCTGACATCTGAGAACATTTGTCAGCTTTTGATTGTGCTTTGGCTATTTCGGTATGAAATGTATTCTTCTTCTAGCTTTTATCTTATAGGACTTTTTAAACATAAAATCTGGATGTGTATTCCATTATCATGATGAGCACCAAAAAGGCAGGAAACTGTCCATCATGAAAAGATCAAGTAGCTATAACTCAACAGAACCTGAACAATAGATGTGAATTATTTCTACTGTTTCAATATATTTTATATTTTTATGCACTATTCCTTCATGCCTAACCCCTCTTTGTTACTACTAATAATCATATAGCATTGTTATCATTGCTGGTTTTGACTGTCCATGTTTATTTGCTCATACTTGGAGGTAATAGATGGAAGAAATACATTACTGTTTTAATGACCAAGCACAAAAAGTCAGTTATTGCTTGTGATTTTACTCCACGTGAATATTGTCACAGTAGAGATTCAACATGGATAGTGAGTCTTAGCACTGAGTGAGTCTTAGTCTGAGAAGAGGAAAAGAAAGCCTACAAAATGTGCTGCAAGAGTTCTTATCCAAGTGACTGTGTTTCCCAGCCATGCAGATACTGCAGCTTCTTCCCTTTCCATGGAAGGTTCGACCACTAATCATTAGTTCAGATGTTCCACTTGATTTTCAATCCAATCCTGTGTAGTCACAATAGAGGGCTTAGTACCTCCAGAAGACCACATGTATTTTGTTGAGTTGGGCCCTTAGAAAATTATGCAAGAGCTGTTAAGTCTTAATATTGAAGTTCTTTTGTCCTCCATTTAACACCATTCAATCTTACAAATGATTTTAAATTATTTTAAATGGTACTAGTGAGATCTCGAAGTAAAATGCGTAAGATCTAAGCTGACATTTTTCTCAAAGCTGTTCTTTTTATCCTGTGTTTTTGGGCTCATTACATGGAAATACTGTCTGTATTTTAATCTTTCTGCCTTTTTTTTTTTTTTTGCCATGAGGTTTGTCTTGTTGCTATAGTTAGAACCAATTGGGAGATCTATGCAGCCTGTTTAATCTCTTGAGTTTTATAAATATTTTTAAATGTTGTTAAAAAACATTGTTAAAGAGGTGCCAGATTTGCCAGTTGACAGACTAGCTGAATTTTATAAAAGCTCCATGTGAATGGTCGTCTATGTAAGGACACAGGCCAAGCAAACCACAAGGACATAGAAGCAGTCAACCATTTTCAGTACTTCTTTTTTTACTGTTCATTTGTACTTAAAACAGGACACATACAACAGACTAAATGTTGTATGTATGCAAGTTGTTACTTCATGTATTTGTTTGACAGGCCTATAGAAAACCTGTAATCTATCCTCTCAGATGGGTAGCCCTTGAGTTTATAACTTTTTGTAAATTGGAGTTATATGTCAAAAACATTCACCTGTGAAATGGTGTCATCAGAAAGTTGAACTAAAGAAAACAACTACAACCATAGTTCTCTCCTGTAACACTTCCTCCTTTGAAGTATTAACATGATCATCACAAGTCATTACAACCCATTTCATCCCAGTACAGCCAAGATTTTCAAAAACTGGATGATGAAGGTTATTTTTGAAGCAACCTGATATTCTTTAAGGCTCAAGTAATTTCAAGTTTTTATGAAATATTTATGAAATATTTAAAATATGCACAGTTAAAAATAGGTTTAACTTGTCAAATGTTTCAATATTGTCCTAAGAACTTAGTATGGGACAGCATCTTTGATCTTTCCTTATGCAAAGATCACTGGATTTTAATTGGGGAGTTCTTCTAAAGGTATAAAAATTTGTTATTACAAGTTTTTTTTTGTTTGTTTTCAGTTGTTATTATTTTAAATTCTGTTTCTGTTCTGTCTTCTCTACTGAAACTTCCTTAGCACATGCATTTTCTTTAGTAGTTGGTCCAGACTTTTGCACCTAGAATTATTATCCATGCTCATGAGATACCTCAAAAATCGGCGGTATCATATCCTTTTATTTTTCTTCTCCTTGGCTTTCCTTATATATTATATTGGGTTTAAAGCTCAGAATATTTTAAACCAAAAGTGTCTCTGAAAGTGATGTTTGGTGAAAGACCTTTTGATCTGAAAGACAGTATACTAAATACTTGTTTTAAACATTAGCATGGCACTAACAGGCATGGGCATTAAATGAATACAAATCTAGTGTCTTGGTTTAACAAAGAAAAAGATGATACATGATACAAACCGGTGAGCTATTTGTAGCAATAATCTCACCAACTTGGATCCTTTAGCTGGTATGCATACAACAAAATACACTGGTCTATTTTGCCCCACAGTAATATCACAGGGTCCTTTCTGGAGTGTATAAGAATGTAAAACTAAAACCAGATTAAAATGAAATAAGATATGTTAATAAAGTTTTAAGGTTTGACACAAGTTGATTGTTTTAGAGAAATTACTTATAAAGCACATTCAGTATTCTATTTGTAAAGATATTTCCCAGACGTTACTTCTTCAAACCATACCTGAAAAAGATATTCTGATCAATATTAGGTATTTGCAAGCCAATTTATTAAAAACATTATGAGATGCAGCTCTTACCTGGAGAGTTTGCAGTTTGAACAATCAAACTTAAAGCTTTTGGACAAAGATTAACAAGAAGACAATTCTTCTATTAAAAAAAAATATATTTTTCATTTAGGTTGCTGTTTGTTTTTCCCCTGTAGAAATATCCTGTACATGCTGCCAGAAGTGGAAATAACCTACTGTGTAGCCTATAAAACTTAATCATAGACAATGTATGAAATAAAAAATGTTCTATTTTGTAAGGAAATATTTACCTGCGTTAAAATTGATCTATGGCAAAAAGTCATGCGTGCAGTTGATGACTGAATTCTAAAATATGTAAAGATGATCTTGCAAGTTTATATTATTTTGTTTGCTATTAATGTCAATTTCTGTTTTACTTTTCTTGAAAATATGTTTTTCTGTTGAAATATGCAATGATTACATTTTTAGACATATGAGTAGAGGTTTGTGCAAACTCTTTAGGTCTGTTATGGCTTTTATTTTGTTTATTTCTTGAAAATCAGTTGACTAGTAATTGTACAGCTTTTTGTTAAGACCTGTTTCCTGAGGCAAAAAATGTTTCTTCTTGCTTGTAATTATTTTTTCAAGCTCTATACGAATTCAGCTGAATGTTAGCCACATGCCTCTGTACACATGTCCTGGAATGGTTGTCAGTTTTAACTTACAAAGATTATTTTATTGAGAGTATTCATCTTAGGCACATAAAGTTGTAGGAAGAGTTATTAGAGCAAGGTGTATTATATTACATTATAATTGTATAATATATATGTTATAATTATATACACATTATATTACACTAATGCATAAATAATAAATCACAAAATATCCGTTTAATACTGTTGTTGAGTAATAAACCCTGTATTTTTTTAAAAATAGTTGACATAGTTGTAACATTCATTTTAATTTCCAGATTTGGCAAAATACTCTTCTCTTACCAGTGAGGACAGTTTGGGTTATTTTGTTTATAAATATCTTTTTTAATCCCTTTGAATTCATGTTCATACAGTCCATGCATGTATCTTCTAGACAAGGTGAAAGCATAAGTCAATTTGTCATGATAATATTGTATCTGGTACCCTAAACTTTCTAAATTTTTCATAAGTATCCTCAACTGATTTTCATTTTCCTTATGTATCATTTAAGAAAATACGGCCTGGAGTATTGTGAAAATGACTTTTCTATCTTCCTTAACTAAGATTAATTAACTGTAGTTGCTGGATTGACTGATGGACCTGGGCCAGGAGGGCAGCCTCATTCTCTGAAACAGAATCATAGAATGGTTTGGGTTGGAAGGGACCATAAAGACCATCTAATTCCACGCCGCCCCCCCCCCCCCCCCCCCCCCGCTGTTGGCAGGGGCACCTCCCACTAGACCAGGTTGCCCAAAGTGCCGTGATATCTCTTAGGTCCACATGTTTTGTTCCAGAGAGATGTGAGGGTCAATACTGTTGTTTGCAACAAAGTCTGGCTGGTATTTCGTGTATCATGCAAAATGAAGATTCTTATGCAAAATGGAGAGTCTTCATGTTTCACCCATGATGTAAAATAAATTTGTTTTTCTTATATAACAGCAGGACTGATTACTAAAATCTACATTGAAGTTGTTCAGGCATTTTTCATTGTAAGACTATTTTCAGCTACAACTTTGTGACACTTCAGTTATTTTAGATTCAATTTTCCATGCCAAGTATTGCCTCTTGAAATGTTTTTCGCAAGGAAAATCTCAGTTAAAAATAAAATGAATTAAAGGCGCTTGTTTTTGCAAGCAAAGCTGGAAGAATGGAGCAAGAAGTGACAAATATAATTTTGGTTATGATACAATGGATTGAACCCATTTAATATCATTAAATTTTATAAGAGTTGCTGTTGCCATCACTTAGAAAAACCTCTTATATTATTTAATCTTGGAAAAGTCACTTTGCTTCAAATCTGTTATGATGAACATGTCTTTATCTGGAATGCAATGTTTTTAGTGATACTTTCCTTGCAATTTGCCTTCAGTGTCAGAAAATGCTGTTACAGTCCAAAATCACTGGAAGCAAGATGACTGACTCATCTGTTCTGTTGGTTCTTTCCCTGCTGAGTGCCCAGAAGCAAGATGGAGAATGTAAAATCCTGACTGAAGTGCAGAGGGGTTTATTGGTTCAGATGCTGTACTTCTTGAAGCATCCTGTTTCAAGCAGACTGTTATTGTGTTAAGAATGATTTCACTGGGATATGTGTACAGCTTGTCCATGCTCTTTCTTTCCTTTAAGGTCCGCTGGTTTACTGCTCATTAGATTAAGGTTTTTTCATATTTACAATATCTATTGCAGATTTTTTATTAACTACCTCTTAAAACAGTCAAATGGAAGAGTTTGTGATGGAAATCTCATCTGGTAACTTGTTGAAAATTAATTCAAACATGTACTTGAGAAAGGTAATTAATACATCCTATGATGTGGCTGAACTCTGCCAACACAGTTTTAGTAGTCATGAGGACACGCTGTGTGTCTTTTTTTCTTTTTTTAACTTGCTGACGCAGTTGTGTCAGAAAAAGCAACATCTTGCTTTGCTAAATTGAAGTAGGCTACAGAAGGATGAGAACATTCATGTCAATCTAATTCTTTGTTGGGGGAAAGGTCTTGTTTTCTGTAACTAAAATTGCAAAAGGTTGTGTTAGCACAGATAGAGTACTAACAACAAAAAATCTACTTGTACAAATTATGTTGTGTTTCCGAGTTGCTTTGGGTTATATTCAGAAAGTAACGTAGATAAATTGTGTTGAAGGTCACTTGGCTCAAATTATGAGAGCAAAAATCTGAAGAAAGGAACTTTTGGAGTAAGAGTACAACTGAAAATATTTGCAGGATTTGTGATGCTTTATGGTGAAGAACTTCACTGTTTTTAGCCAAACATTTTGATAATTCTGAAACAAAAGACTGAGATAGTTACTATTGCATGTGGAAAAATATTTTTATCACTTCAGAAATTAAACTATTACTGAAGTCAGTAATTTCAATATAATTATAGTTTTGTGGTCTAGTTTTTTTCAAAACAATTTTTGAGACCAGATAGTATGAATAATATAAGCATTTTGCGTTTGTTTCCCAACCTGACTGCTCAAGTGTAGTATAAGTTTTAAGTATAAATAGTAGGCATTGATTCTAAATCCATCATTTCTTTTTTTCCATCTCCCATGTGCTGGAAAGGTAATATGTTTTTTTACTGTTCTTTCAAAATGAGTCTGTGGCCTATGAAGTCCAGGAACAAGTACAGGGTAGTTTGGCTATTTGTTTCTAGTGAGGCATCATCATGTTATTCAGTCCATCAGAAACTTTAATTTTAACTTTACATACCACATATAGAGTATCTTTTTAAGTGATGGTTTTAGAGTTTCACATTCAGATTTCCTTCTTTTCAGATCACAGAGACAGGGTTTTCGGGAGCTGAATTTCAGATTACTTCATTTCCTATGTTGGATTATTTGGACAGAATAATGTAGCCAGAGATTGTAAAAGATCCAAAGAATTTTAACATGCTTTTCTTAGTGATTTTAATTAAATTTATCTCTTTGTATATTTATCACGCTTTGCGTTTGTTTTAAAACCATTTTTGGTATGCCGAGCTCTGCATTGTGGATTAACTTAATGACTTTCAAACTTATGTTCTGTGCTATCCCTTTATGTTTCATCCAAATTTTTTGGCAAGCTCTAATATGCTTTAATACTTCCCCTATGCCATTGCATGAGATTTGAAATTTAATAGAAGATGTCTGTGTCTGGTATAGACTCTGTGTTTCTTATGTCTTAACAACTCTTTGCTAGGATAGTTCAGTATTTGTACAGCGAAGTAGAAAATAATTGTATTTTAAACTACCATGCATTGCTAACAACACGTATTATAGTTCAAGCTATTGCATGAACAAATAGTCTAACTTTTGAAATTTTTGTCACAATGCAGTAAATAAAACGTAGACTTCTAGTTGGAAATTTCCAACTGCGAGGAGCTGTAACATTTTTCTCCATGAAGAGCTAATCACCTTTTATTTTTCCAATTATAATGTTTATGATTAAGTCAAATGATAGTTTGAAAAAAAACTCAGATAATTGTGAGAGTGAGCAAGAGAACAAAATGCTGGAGTTCATCTCTATCAGACGAGTTGTGCTTAGTAATTAACAAATTTTATTGCAATCACTTTCATTTCAGTTTCTTCTAGCTTGTTCTGTGGATCCTTCTGTCCACGTTTTTACTGCCTTTTCTCGACCAAGTTCGTTCTGTTCTGGTCTGGTTATTAGCGGTATAATACAGCACAGAAGTTACCAGTAGTGTACTCGGGAACACACTGCCACCTAATAACAGTCAGGTATTGGGGAGGGCTGGGAAGGTAAGGAGTTCCAGTTCTTGCTTGCCTAAAGATTAGGGGAAGAAGGAGCAGCACCTGCCATGCTGAGCAGAGGTGATATGTCCTGATAGAGAGAAGGGACTGCAGCCATGGGGACCTGACTTTCCAAGAGTGCATTTTGAACAGCACTTTTGAGAACTGACTCTTTTTACCTAGGATTTTGCTTAATTAAACCAATTTACTTTCTTTGCAGTCCTGGTGATATTGATATATATATATATATTATATATATATATATATAAAATTATTATTTTGAAAGCATGGCCTGCAGTTGTCTTCCCCACTCAACTCCCCACCTCCCATGTGCAGTGAAAGACAGACATCTGAGCAAAGCTACATAATTTTAGAAGACTTAACAGATCTTTTGGAAAGGCAGAGATGATACAGACTCTTTAATATGTCAATATGTGTGTACCAAACCCAATGGTTAGTTTGTTCAAGCAAGAAGAGATCTGATAGGATGTATCCTCCAAAATGGGCCCAAACTGGCCTAACAGGTTGTTGTTAGTAAGATTAAAACAATAAGTCTAGAAAACGGTTTATTTGTTTCTAACTTAAAATAAATAAATAAATTGCACTTTTAGCTGCAATATGACTTCAGGAGGAGCTTGCAGGTCTTATTTCAGTAATGTAATCAATCAGAACTCAGATTAGATTAGGGCACCTGCTTGTGTTTTGGGGTTACAGCCCAGCAAATCTGTGTTGCAAAGACAAGGGCTAGCAAATACTCTCCTTTACACATATATTCCGTTGTCCAAAAAAATGCATACGTGTTACTAAGAACTGAGCTGAATTACTCAATATCGTACGTGTTAATTGAGGATATTCAGTTTGATCATAATGTTTCTGTTTATAGCTTCTAGATCTATAGCTTCCATGATGATATTACCTTGTAATCACTTCATCTTTCAGTGAAAAAATGCCAAGCCAACTGAGGTGAAACAAATGAACACACAAGATAATTCTGACTAATATAATACCAAGAGTTTTTTTCCTAGATAAGACTATTAAATTGGACCTACCACAGACCTGATTTATTCTGTGTATTAAATACAATTCCCTTTCTTCCTATAACTCCCTCCCTTTTGTTATTTTCTAAAGCAAATGCACTGATAAATACTTTGTTTTGATGCTCTACTCTACTCTGTGCTGGTGCGGCCTCACTTCGAGTACTGTGTGCAGTTCTGGGCACCACAGTACAAAAAGGACATTAAACTTTTGGAGAGTGTCCAGAGAAGGGCTACAAAGATGGCGAAGGGCCTAGAGGGGAAGACGTATGAGCAGCGGCTGAGGTCACTTGGCCTGTTCAGCCTGGAAAAGAGGAGGCTGAGGGGAGACCTCATCGCAGTCTACAGCTTCCTCACGAGGGGGAGTGGAGGGGAAGGCGCCGATCTATTCTCTTTAGTGACCAGTGATAGGACCCATGGGAATGGTGTCAAGCTGAGGCAGGGGAGGTTTAGGCTGTACATCAGGAAGAGGTTCTTCACCGAGAGGGTGGTCGCACACTGGAACAGGCTTCCCAGTGAACTAGTCACTGCACCAAACCTGTCTGAATTTAAGAAGCATTTGGACTGTGCACTTAGTCACATGGTCTGAATTTTTAGGTAGACCTCTGTGGTGCCAGGAGTTGGACTCGATGATCCTTATGGGTGCGTTCCATCTTGGGATATCCTATGATTCTATGCAGCATCTTCCTTAAGTCAATACCAAGCATAGATTTTTGGTCTACTTGGGCAATCCAGTCTCATTTTATTTATTTTTTTTTTTCCCAGCTACCTATTCTTTCTGCTTCCTAGTTTAACCGCTATGTTGCCAGTGGACCATAGTATGGACTTTGGCATCCATCTCTCTGCCCAGCCACTCCCTTGAAATTCTACTCCTCAGAGTAAAGTTCTCCTGTAAGTAAAAACTGACTCAGCATACATTAGCCAAGGCTGCTGAGTATTAATTTATGAAAATGTCAACAAGTTAACTAGCTCATATTTGATGGAGCTTGCCGCAGTAGATGACTCAAGGGGCAATTTGGTGCTATGGCCGAGTTGATGTATTAGCAAACTGCTCCCATAAGTGTTGTTCTCTGCTTGGGTGAAGAGTGAGTAAGTTCAAGATGTCTCCTCTAAGGAAAAAATGTTCTTTGATGGTTGTTATTTCTATATGCAGAACCACTCTTGGATGCATCTGCCACTGACACACCCACTCTGTGGCTGCATGAGCACTCGCTTCTACACCAGAGAGGCAGCAGGAGTGCATAGCTGGAGATGAGGAGGACAAAAAGTGAAAATGCACTTTTTGGCAGTACTCAGCCTTGTCGGTATTTTAAACTCAGATAATGAGCTAAGACAAGGATACGAGAAGAAAGAGTAAGGCAGAATTTTCTTAGAAATTGTTTTATGTCTATGAAACAAGAAGTCAGTCTTCAACAGAAGTACTGACTAAAGGTTTTGTACCTGTTCTACCCTTTCTTATATCAGAGAAAGCACAGCTTTCTGAATGCCATCTAACTATTGACTGCTGGTGAACAGAATTAAGAAGCTGATCTGGCTGTAATGAAGATTTTCCTCACTGTTAGGCTCTACCCATTAGGCTCTCTCCTCTGAAGCATGCACATTAAGAATTTTGCTGACATTCAGTAAATGGAAAATTACTTCATTTTTACTCAAAGTACACAGAAAGTTTAATACTATTTAAAGAATACAGATGTGATGCTTTAAAATTTAGATCAAAACCACTGCAGAAATGACTACTTACCAGTAGAATAGGATGTTTTGAGTAATTGCCACTTGCTTCTTAGAGTTACGGTTTGCTAATTATTCTGACAATGTTATGGCATAATTTTATATCTAACTCACTACGCTCTACAAACTGATACACTGTTTGCATATTGACAAAGTATGTAAAACTGAAATACATGACATGGTAATGTGTTAGCTTCCTTTAATTATTGTTGCCTGAGGTTTGACTATTTAGAAATGATGGAAAGTTCTGCTGTACTTACACTTTCAAAGTTGAAAACTGTGATTACTGCACCTTCCAACAAAGAGAAGCCTTGGAGCAGGTGCTCTCCAGCTTTGTGTGCTGCAGGTTTTGCTGTGGAACTTTAGCTCTTTTCATTATGCTTATGCATTTCCTAGTGGCTGCAGAATACCACTTTGATTATGATAGCAGAGTTCCTCCTGAATAAAAAAAACAATTTAGTTCTCAAAAAGAGTAAACTAACTTCTATCATGGTGTATCAAAAGAATATAAGTATATCCAATCTGTAGTAAGAAAATGCAATGCAAAGAAAAGGAAATAACAAAGCTCAGTAAATCTGCCTGTAGTAACACAATTGCATTTTGGATCAAAATAAATTTATGCAGTTCTGTATCTGATGGGTCTTTTGCTCTGAATATACTAACCAAATAAACATATTATTTTTCTTGCAAGTTTTCTTGATGTCAGGGCAGTTTCACAGATAGATATGGGAAGAAAATTTTCTTTTTTTTTTCTCCTGTGTAATGATAACTAAGTAATGATAGCTAATGACACTGAAGGTGTTATGGTGCTGGTTTTACTGAGTTTAAAAAACATAAAACAAACAAAAAAAAACAGCATATATGCTTGAACGGTTCTTTTAACTAGATGTTCAAGAGCAAGTTAACTTTTAACAGAGAGGAAGCAATAGATTTCAGCATTAAACAGTAAATTCTGTTTGAAATGGATATATCAGTGAACATGTGGCCTTATGGAACCAAGAGCATTGACTGAGAACCCTGGAGACACAGACTTGATGTATGGGAGAAGGATTAGGACTCTAAATATGAGCTTTAGCAATATCATCCTTTTTGTGTCAGATTTCTCAAGGTTAAAGATGTGTATCAGGGAGGAAAAAAAAGAGCGAGAAAATTTTGCTTCTGCAGGCTTGTTATTTGTCATATTACATTTGCCATAACCAAGTTTGACAGGCTTTTCTTTATTTTTTCCAGCAGACAATATTATTGTTGAAGATTAGTCAGATGCCTTCTGTCCATTCCCTGCCTCACACGCTATGTCATGCAAGCAAGCTTTGATACACTTAGCATATAATTTAAATGAATGACTAATTTGGTAAGCATAATGGAAGGCACGCACGCTGTCCTTCAATTGCACAAACCCATTACGGAGCTTTGTTATGTCAGCTTCTATCTTCCAGAGGGAAAAGTCAGAGGATTTACTTACAAGGGCTGTGTAACTCTAGATAGAACCAGTAAACGTTTCTGTAATTGCTATAAAGTACAGGAACGGCCAGAAATGGAGATGAGAGAACAGCCATATGAACAGTTTGGAGATATTATTTTCAAGCAAACTACAACAAAAGACATTCTCATCGAGCTGTACAGACTAACTACTGAAAAGGAAAAACTGTTATCCAGTCTTTTGAGATCACATCATATTCCAAACCTTGATACAGGACAACAGGAGGGAAAGCAACAGGCTGTTTCTGGAGTCCAAAAACTTAGAGGTGATGACCACTCCAGTTTTACATATCGGCAGGAATTCTTTCTGGATCCCACAAGTAGTGACAATTTTAATCGCAAAAAAAAGAGTAAATATAGGAGGAAAGAGAGCTTTGAGGAATTCAGGCACTGGAAAGGGGCAAAAAAGGTGCATGAACAACATCCTTCTTTGCTGATTGGGCAAGGGATGCAACAGGAAAATCAGAAGATGCCCCCCACAGGATTTCCTACCAGGAGTTTTCCCAGTTCTTTTTCTGCATCCAGTTGTCTAACAGTAAAAGGTAAGGATGACTTACCACTAGAAATTGGTATTCAACCAGAAAGAGAGAGAGAAGATGGGTATTTTCTTGAAAGCAACAAAGTTATGAAACTGGATGCCGACTTACCAAGTTGTCTATCAAAAGGCAGCAATGATATGGTTGCAGTTGAACTATTGGACAATGGAGAATGCATTCCTGAAGTTAAGAATGTACAGCACAGTATCACTTCGGTAAAGCCATCTCAGGACAATCTATCTAACCAACTAGAGACATTAAGTAAATCTGCAGCTGCTAAAAGCTTGAAAGACAAATGTACCGAGCAGGTATGCAAGGAGAAAGCAGCAATCGGAGTTGTTGTGAAAGTACAGGATTCAGAAGCTTGTGTTAAAAAAGCCACACAAACCCATGCAGAATCTTTATCTGATTTTCACAAAGGTAAAGAAACCGCTTCTCCTGTTCTCACAGCAGTACCTAATGAGTTTATATCAAGAACTGGTGTATATTCGGTAGATGAAGCTGCTGGAGACTCTAAAAGCAGTGTGCAGCAGGAAGAGGAGCGAGACGGCTCTGTTTTGCAGTACAAAGCAGAGAGAGTGCACATTACTGATGAGTCATGCAACCCTGTGGGAGCAGTCAATAAAGCTCTTCTGAAAGTTATACGGAGTGACAGTTTAGATGAAGCTGCAGAATGGAAGAGACTGCAACAAATTACAGCAGCAGACAGAAACCTGCCAGGCTCAACATATGAGAAAAGAACCACGGTATCCCGGGGAAGCAGCAAGCATTTATTTCTGAACCTGCCTGTAAGTGACGGTCCTGATGCTTCTCAGACAGGTAATAATCTTAAACTGGAAGAGAAAAGGCTGCATTCACCCTCGTTAATAGCTGTGAGTAATGTTTTTAGTAATTCCTATCCGCTATCTAATACACACAAACAAATGTCACCTATTCCTTCTCCATTATCTTCAAGACTGCCTAGCCCACAGCTGCATCATCGGATTCTCCCATTACCTGCACAGAACGGCGAGGACGAACCTATGTTCGGTGACTATTGCAGTGGGAGGCACGGTGCTATAAACCTCTCTTTCAATGATTTGGAGCCGCAGTTTTATCTGAAGTTTTCTGAACCTGGAGAATTGGGATTTGCCATCAGACAACCGGGCCTACATCAGAATGCAACTGCAGGGCATTTTGAAAAGCGCACTCTACAAGGAAGATTCACTACTCGGACACCTCAGAATTTCTGCCCAGGTCAGTCCTATTTTAGATATTCCTAACCTAGCAGAATTGACCATGCATGAAAGTATCAGAGCTTTTTAAAATATTAGCCTTTAATGATAATCAATGTTTACATTGAAACTATTTTTCACTGCTTAAAGAATGAGTGAAAAGCTGTTGAATTTTTAAACAAAAGTTACAGCTATACAGGATATGCTTTCAGATGCTTTTTTTTTTTTTTTGTCAGATTATGTTCAGTGCTGTTGTTACCAAATCAGCTATTATGATTTAACCAAAGTTAAATAGGTACACAGAGAGGAAGCATGTTAAACTTTATTATTTATTTCATCAGTAACTGTGTATGATTTTTCAGCTAAGAAATATATCCTAATATAATAGCTAAGATAATATCTTAAATAGATGTTTTTTCTATATAAAAAGTTCCTCCTTTTCCTGTGTTTTAATCTGTCAAAATGCTGTCATAACTTTTATTGTCCAAAGCATTCTTTTTTGTTTGTTTGGCTTAACTTATAGAATATTGTATGAGCAAGCTAATTTACATTGCCTTAAGTATAGGACTGGTGTTGTGACCATTTAGTTACAAGAGGTTGATGTAAATTCTCTACCAACAAAATGCTTGTTTTTAAAAGGACTGCATGCAAGAGTCATGTTAAAAAGCACTGGAGTAAAGTGCATGGGTGTTTTATACATACACTGTGAATATAAAAATGCATGAATATATGACATACTATACAGCTAGCTTTATTAGCTAGAACTTTGACATTTATATCCTTTTTTTTCCTGAGAAATAGGAAAGCTGAAGGACCTAATTCCACAGTGGTCTGGGTGTGGCTTAGGTAGGTCTGTGTTTTAGGGAGGGCTGACAATGCAAGGCGATAAGATTTCCCTATAAAAGAAAAAGAGGTCCTAATTTGCAACCTTAAAACTTTTCAAGGAAAATCAGATCACTTTCTTCAGCCTCAAATTTAAGGGGGGAAAACAAACAAACAAACAAAAACAAAACAAAACAAAACAAAAAAAACCACCACTTTTATATCTGTTTTCTAGTATTTATCTAGACTTGAGCCTTTTGTGCAAAACATGCTCCCAACCCTGCCTTCCTTCATAGCCAGTTTGGGTCTCTTGCCATACCTTTGGCTGATCCAGTTCACAAAAATGGAACAAAAAACCTCTCTTCTCTCTTTCTCTCTTTTTGTGGGTTAATCTTTTGCTGTTTTAGTTACCTAAATTGCTTCACTGGCTGTCTTAATAAGTGCTTTCCAGAGAGGGTGCAAGATGAGTTATAGGGTGCTACAGTCTAAAACAGGGAGGAAGACACGGCACAAGAAGAAGGGGAGGTGTGTAGGAATGTGAAGCCATTACCTTAGTCAAAGGGTGTTGAATGGTGCCTATGAGACTTGTGTTTATGTGTGCTGCTTCTAGAAGTTGCTCTGTAATTGTAGTTGCACTCAAGACTATGTATAAATTTAGAGTGCTGTTTGATGAGTTGACAAAGCTAATGTAAACACTTACTGCTGGAAAAAAAAAAAAAAGATATGTGTTATGCTCTTGTTCTTTCCTTTCTTCCTTGGTTCCTATTGTCCTATCCCTCTTGTTACTTGTGGTACTGATCATAAGTTTTGGTGAGCTGGTTTACCTCATGAAACCAGCAGAAAATATCACCCCTTTAGAATAATATTTTTATAAAAATAAATAAAAATATTTTTTTTTTAAATAATATTTTTAACTACTTTATCATTTAGGATCCTCAGATGGGGAACTATTGTGCTGCACTCCATAAGAAAAATAAAACATGCATACAAATAGCATCTGTTGACTGCAAATCCAAGCTACTAAGCAGAAACATCTTAGTGAAGAGAACAAAGTGCAGACAAAACAAGTCCTTAGTTCTTGTTTACATCTTGCAATGTTAGTACAGATATAAAATATCAGTGCAACTTTCTGAAAGATGTAATACTATTCTGTTTTGTTTCATTTTAATGTAAGATCGAGTGCCATCATTATTACCCGTGTGTCAGAAGATCTGTAACTTTAGGGAAGAGCTTCCTACTTTACTACCCTATAGAAGACTGTAGATATGTCTCTGGATCTGAGATACTCTAAATTTCCATTTTGTTCTGAACTGGAGATGAAATCATTCTTACAGAGCATTGGTTGTACCCCTCTCCTGTAACCTAACATAAGAAATAAGTAATTGTCTATAGTACAGTAGGGCAAATGAAGCATCACCAAGTTTAGGCAACATAAGTGGTATTAAGATTTACAGCTGTAAATTTGCAGTCCTGTTTTGATCCTTATCAGACTCCTCCCATGTCTGAAGATCCAAATCCAAGACTATTGTTCAGATTTGTCTTTGGGGTACTGTTGTGAAACGGTTTCTCTCACATCGTCTGTATTAAATTGTGTAAGTATCTACAATGAATCTAAGAGTCATGGAGATGTTCAGCTGACTATCAGTCGGTTTGGTTGAAGGTTTTATTTCATGTCAAAAATGTTGGTCTTATGAAAGTCTCTCCAAAGCTTTATTACTACCAGTCTGCAGTACTTAATACTGCAAAGCATTTGGAACCTTTCATTACCTGTGTATTTAGGTAATTTGAGGTATGAATTAAAATATTATTTTAAGTGCAAAACCTTAAGGTTTTGCATTTTAAATAACAAATTGGACTCATACAGCTCTACCCATATTTTCTTTTAATTCTCTTTTGCGATTGTTTTAAATCACAATTCTTCACTCTGACTACAGGAATATTCTCCAATTAACTAGAACTGTAACATTTAGCTAACGCAGAGTGCCTTTATCTGCTTCCACTTTTTCTGCAAGTTCAGTTTCTTTACAGCAAATATTTATGGCAAAAATCTCCTTGTTTCATTACACTAAGTTCTATCAGTAATTCACTTGAAAGTACAGATTTCTGGACCTTCCTGTTGAAGTGCAACTGCTGGCCATGGGAACAGGCCACAGCTTTTATTTTAGCAGGTTAATAGTTAACTGGGAAGAATTTGTATTTCAATGATAATTATTTAGCAATTTTCTCTGAAAGTGGGGCTATGAATTACTGTTCCTATATTTGCATTTAGTAATTCCATTTGAATTACTAAAATTCTAAATAAAAACTTTGGAATAAATTAAGACTTTCAAGAAATAAATGTCCTCAATGTATCTGAATACCTGTCTCAAGGAAAGATGTTTTGAAAGCTTTCACTTTCTGACTGTGCTTCTTTCTTAAGTTAATATTTATAAGTTAACAGTTAATTATAAGTTAATATTTGCACTGAGAAAAATCTAGGGAGAAAATTTTCAGAGTTGCTTTACTTAATTAATAGAGAATGCTACCAATATGTTGTCTTACTAAGTATTATCTGAAGGGAGAGGAAGATTACTGGTGTTTTTAGTAGTTATTTGATTCAGAGCAGGAAACTTAAAAATCTCTGGTTATGATATAGCCTCTATGACTTTGGGTAATTCAGCCAAGACATCCCATTATTCCAGGATGATGACCACACTTTGAGTCAGCAAAAGAGCCTGGGATGGGTCATTTACCATGCTTTCTTTTGTATATGTTAGTGCTGGGGTGTAAAAAGAATGAAGAACTGGTTAGGAGGAATGGTGAAAGCAAGAAAGAGAAGAAATTAGATGAATGGTGTCACCTCAGTCCCCCAGCCAGTGAAAATTTACTCCTTCTGTGATACCTAGGAGTTGTGAGAGAAGAGTATATCTGACAAAAACAGAAACTGAAAGTTAGTAGCACTGTAGAGAAACTGAAAATGTCTGAGCCTGTGCCACTGAAAGGGACAGGACCATTCTCCCTGTGTTATCTTCCCTTCTCCCAGCAGAGGCCTCCTTTCTCACTATCCTTGGCCCCATTGGAACAACTCTAGTGTTTGTCCTTGTTGGTATTTTGAGTCAGATCACTAAGCAAGTTGAAAACTAAACCACAAGGAGAGAGGTGAACA